>NC_081185.1:6638417-6949806 GCF_029867415.1 Vicia villosa
AAAAATGGAAAGAAATTCCAGAACTTGCATATGATAGTCCATGTTTTTTGCAGAAGAGAAAAAAATTTTAGAAATTGCATTTGATAGTCCATGTGTTTGGAGAATAGAAAGATATTTCATAAATCGCATATGATAGTCCATGTTTTTGGAGAAGAGAAAGAAACTTTATAAATTGCATATGATAGTACACATTTTTTGAGAAGGGTATAAAATTCCAGCAATTTCATATGATAGTCTACGTTTTTGGAGAAGAGAAAGAACTTCCAGAAATCGCGCATGATAGTCCACGTTTTTTGAGAAGAGAAAGAAATTCAAGAAATTGCATATGATTGTCCATGTTTTTGGTGAAGAAAAAGAAATTCCCGAAATTGCATATGATAGACCTTGTTTTTAGAGAAGAGAAAGAAATTCTAGAAATTGCATATGATAGTCAATGTTTTTGGAGAAGAGGAAGAAGTTCTAGAAATTGCATATGATAGACCACGTTTTCTTAAAATGGAAAGAAATTCCAGAACTTGCATATGATAGTCCATGATTTTTGGAGAAGAGAAAGAAATTTTAGAAATTGCATATGATAGTCCATGTTTTTTGAGAAGATAAAGAAATTCCATAAATTACATAAAACGTATACTATCATATGCAATTTCTAGAATACCGAACTGGATGAATAATTAATCCCTGGCTTGGTAGCCCCCAGAGTAGGTATTGTTGTATACCGAACTGGATGAACAATTTTGTGTGTTATTCATAATTTGCATATGATAGTCCATGTTTTGGAGAAGTGTAAGAAATTCCATAAATTGTATATGATAATCCACGTTTATGGAGAAGAGAAAGAAATTCTAGAAATTGCATATGATAGTCCATGTTTTTTGGGAAGAGGAAGAAAATCTAGAAATTGCATATGATAGACCACGTTTTCTGAAAATGGAAAGAAATTCCAAAAATTGCACATGATAGTCCATGTTTTTGGAGAAGAGAAAGAAATTTTAGAAATTGCATATGATAGTCCATGTTTTTTTAGATGATAAAGAAATTCCAGAATATGCATATGATAGTCCATGTTTTTATAGAAGTGAATGAAATTTCATAAATTGCATATGATAGTCTAACTTTTCTGAAAAATGGAAAGAAATTCCAAAAAATGCATATGATAGTCCATGTTTTTGGAGAAGAGAAAGAAATTTTAGAAATTGCATATGATAGCCCACGTTTTTTGAGAATATAAAGAAAATCCATAAATTGCATATGATTGTCCATGTTTTTGGAGAAGAGAAAGAAATTTCATAAATTGCATATGATAGTCCACGTTTTTTGAGAAGAGAAAGAAATTTCATAAATTGCATATGATAGTACAAGATTTTTTAGAAGGGAAAGAAATTCAAGAAATTGCATATGATAGTCTATGTTTTGGGAGAAGAGAAAGAAATTCCTGAAATTGCATATGATAGTCCACGTTTTTGGAAAAGATAAAGAATTTCCAGAAATTGCATATGATAGTCCACGTTTTTGGAGAAGAGAAAGAAATTCTCTAAATTGCAAATGAAAGACCACGTTTTTGGATAAGATAAAGAAATTCCATAAATTTCATATGATAGTCCACGTTTTTTGAGAAGGTAAAGAAATTTCATAAATTGCATATGATAGTCCATGTTTTCGGAGAAGTGTAAGAAATTCCAGAAATTGTATATGATAGTCCACGTTTTTGGAGAACATAAAGAAATTCCAGAAATTTCATATGAAAGTCCATGTTTTTGGAGAAGGTAGAGAAATTTCATAAATTGCATATGATAGTCCACGTTTTTGGAGAAGTGTAAGAAATTCCAAAAATTGTATATGATAGTCCATGTTTTTGGAGAAGAGAAAGAAATTCTAGAAATAGCATATGATAAATGGAAAGTAATTCAAGAAATTGCATATGATAGTCCATGTTTTTGGAGAAGAGAAAGTAATTTTATAAATTTCATTTGATAGTCCATGTTTTTGGAGAAGAGAAAGAAATTTCATAAATCGCATATGATAATCCATGTTTTTGGAGAAGAGAAAGAAAGTCATAAATTGCCTGTGATAGTACACGTTTTTAAAAAGGGAACTAAATTCCAGCAATTGCATATGATAGTCTACGTTTTTTGAGAAGACAAAGAAATTCCTGAAATTGCATATGATAGTCCACGTTTTTGGAGAAGAGAAAGAAATTCTAGAAATTGCATATGATAGTCCACGTTTTTGGAGAAGAGAAAAAAATTCTCTAAATTGCGTATGAAAGACCACGTTTTTGGAGAAGATAAAGAAATTCCAGAAATTTCATATGATAGTCCACGTTTTTTGAGAAGGTAAAGAAATTTCATAAATTGCATATGATAGTTCATGTTTTCGGAGAAGTGTAAGAAATTCCAGAAATTGTATATGATAGTCCATGTTTTTGGAGAACATAAAGAAATTCCAGAAATTTCATATGATAGTCCTTGTTTTTGGAGAAGGTAGAGAAATTTCATAAATTGCATATGATAGTCAACGTTTTTGGAGAAGTGTAAGAAATTCCAGAAATTGTATATGATAGTCCATGTTTTTGGAGAAGAGAAAGAAATTCTAGAAATAGCATATGATAAATGGAAAGAAATTCCAGAAATTGCATATGATAGTCCATGTTTTTGGAGAAGAGAAAGAAATTTTAGAAATTGCATTTGATAGTCCATGTTTTTGGAGAAGAGAAAGATATTTCATAAATCGCATATGATAGTCCATGGTTTTGGAGAAGAGAAAGAAATTTTATAAATTGCACATGATAGTACACGTTTTTTGAGAATGGTATATAATTCCAACAATTGCATATGATAGTCTACGTTTTTGGAGAAGAGAAAGAAATTCCAGAAATCGCATATGATAGTCCACGTTTTTGGAGAAGAGAAAGAAATTGAAGAAATTGCATATGATTGTCCACGTTTTTGGTGAGGATAAAGAAATTCCCGAAATTGCATATGATAGACCTTGTTTTTAGAGAAGAGAAAGAAATTTTAGAAATTGCATAGGATAGTCCATGTTTTTGGAGAAGAGGAAGAAATTCTAGAAATTGCATATGATAGAGCATGTTTTCTGAAAAATGGAAAGAAATTCCAGAACTTGCATATGATAGTCCATGTTTTTTGCAGAAGAGAAAGAAATTTTAGAAATTGCATTTGATAGTCCATGTGTTTGGAGAAGAGAAAGATATTTCATAAATCGCATATGATAGTCCATGTTTTTGGAGAAGAGAAAGAAACTTTATAAATTGCATATGATAGTACACATTTTTTGAGAAGGGTATAAAATTCCAGCAATTTCATATGATAGTCTACGTTTTTGGAGAAGAGAAAGAACTTCCAGAAATCGCGCATGATAGTCCACGTTTTTGGAGAAGAGAAAGAAATTCAAGAAATTGCATATGATTGTCCATGTTTTTGGTGAAGAAAAAGAAATTCCTGAAATTGCATATGATAGACCTCGTTTTTAGAGAAGAGAAAGAAATTCTAGAAATTGCATATGATAGTCCATGTTTTTGGAGAAGAGGAAGAAGTTCTAGAAATTGCATATGATAGACCACGTTTTCTGAAAATGGAAAGAAATTCCAGAACTTGCATATGATAGTCCATGTTTTTTGGAGAAGAGAAAGAAATTTTAGAAATTGCATATGATAGTCCATGTTTTTTGAGAAGATAAAGAAATTCCATAAATTACATAAAACGTATACTATCATATGCAATTTCTAGAATACCGAACTGGATGAATAATTAATCCCTGGCTTGGTAGCCCCCAGAGTAGGCATTGTTGTATACCGAACTGGATGAACAATTTTGTGTGTTATTCATAATTTGCATATGATAGTCCATGTTTTGGAGAAGTGTAAGAAATTCCATAAATTGTATATGATAATCCACGTTTATGGAGAAGAGAAAGAAATTCTAGAAAATGCATATGATAGTCCATGTTTTTTGGGAAGAGGAAGAAAATCTAGAAATTGCATATGATAGACCACGTTTTCTGAAAATGGAAAGAAATTCAAAAAATTGCATATGATAGTCCATGTTTTTGGAGAAGAGAAAGAAATTTTAGAAATTGCATATGATAGTCCATGTTTTTTTAGATAATAAAGAAATTCCAGAATATGCATATGATAGTCCACGTTTTTATAGAAGTGAATGAAATTTCATAAATTGCATATGATAGTCTAACTTTTCTTAAAAATGGAAAGATATTCCAAAAAATGCATATGATAGTCCATGTTTTTGGAGAAGAGAAAGAAATTTTAGAAATTGCATATGATAGCCCACGTTTTTTGAGAATATAAAGAAAATCCATAAATTGCATATGATTGTCCATGTTTTTGGAGAAGAGAAAGAAATTTCATAAATTGCATATGATAGTCCACGTTTATTGAGAAGAGAAAGAAATTTCATAAATTGCATATGATAGTACACGATTTTTTAGAAGGGAAAGAAATTCAAGAAATTGCATATGATAGTCCATGTTTTTGGAGAAGAGAAAGAAATTCTAGAATTTGCTTATGATAGTCCATGTTTTTGGAGAAGATAAAGAATTTCCAGAAATTTCATATGATAGTCCAAGTTTTTTGAGAAGGTAAAGAAATTTCATGAATTGCAAATGATAGTCCATGTTTTCGGAGAAGTGTAAGAAATTCCATAAATTGTATATGATAGTCCACGTATTTGGAGAAGTTAAAGAAATTCTAGAAATTTCATAT
This sequence comes from Vicia villosa, assembly GCF_029867415.1. Taxonomy (NCBI): domain Eukaryota; kingdom Viridiplantae; phylum Streptophyta; class Magnoliopsida; order Fabales; family Fabaceae; genus Vicia; species Vicia villosa. The sequence continues at coordinate 6,643,156 of NC_081185.1, forward strand.
GATAGTCCATGTTTTTGGATAAGGTAAAGAAATTTCATAAATTGCATATGATAGTCCACGTTTTTGGAGAAGTGTAAGAAATTCTAGAAATTGTATATAATAGTCCACGTTTTTGGAGAAGAGAAAGAAATTCTAGAAATTGCATATGATAATTGGAAAGAAATTCCGGAAATTGCATATGATGGTCCATGTTTTTGGAGAAGAGAAAGTAACTTTAGAAATTGGATATGATAGTCCACGTTTTTTGAGAAGATAAAGAAATTCCAGAAAATGCATATGATAGTCCATGTTTTTGGAGAAGAGAAGGAAATTCTAGAATTTGCATATGATAGTCCACGTTTTTGTAGAAGGTAAAGAAGTTTCATAAATTGCATATGATAGTCCACGTTTTGGAGAAGTGTAAGAAATTCCATAAATTCTATACGATAGTCCACGTTTATGGAGAAGAGTAAGAAATTCTAGAAATTGCATATGATAGTCCATGTTTTTGGAGAAGAGGAAGAAAATCTAGAAATTGCATATGATAGACCATGTTTTCTGAAAATGGAAAGAAATTCTAGAAGTTGCATATGATAGTCCATGTTTTTGGAGAAGAGAAAGAAATTTTAGAAACTGCATCTGATAGTCCATGTTTTTTGAGAAGATAAAGAAATTCCAGAATATGCATATGATAGTCTAACTTTTCTGAAAAATGGAAAGAAATTCCAGAAATTGCATATGATAGTCCATGTTTTTTGAGAAGAGAAAGAAATTTTAGAAATTGCATATGATAGCCCACGTTTTTTGAGAATATAAAGAAAATCCATAAATTGCATATGATAGTCCACGTTTTTGGAGAAGAGAAAGAAATTCTCTAAATTGCATATGATAGTACACGTTTTTGGATAAGATAAAGAAATTCCATAAATTTCATATGATAGTCCACGTTTTTTGAGAAGGTAAAGAAATTTCATAAATTGCATATGATAGTCCATGTTTTCGCAGAAGTGTAAGAAATTCCAGAAATTGTATATGATAGTCCACGTTTTTGGAGAACATAAAGAAATTCCAGAAATTTCATATGATAGTCCATGTTTTTGGAGAAGGTAGAGAAATTTCATAAATTGCATATGATAGTCCACGTTTTTGGAGAAGTGTAAGAATTTCCAAAAATTGTATATGATAGTCCATGTTTTTGGAGAAGAGAAAGAAATTCTAGAAATAGCATATGATAAATGGAAAGTAATTCAAGAAATTGCATATGATAGTCCATGTTTTTGGAGAAGAGAAAGTAATTTTATAAATTTCATTTGATAGTCCATGTTTTTGGAGAAGAGAAAGAAATTTCATAAATCGCATATGATAATCCATGTTTTTGGAGAAGAGAAAGAAAATTCATAAATTGCCTGTGATAGTACACGTTTTTAAAAAGGGAACTAAATTCCAGCAATTGCATATGATAGTCTACGTTTTTTGAGAAGACAAAGAAATTCCTGAAATTGCATATGATAGTCCACGTTTTTGGAGAAGAGAAAGAAATTCCAGAAATTGCATATGATAGTCCACGTTTTTGGAGAAGAGAAACAAATTCTCTAAATTGCATATGAAAGACCACGTTTTTGGAGAAGATAAAGAAATTCCAGAAATTTCATATGATAGTCCACGTTTTTTGAGAAGGTAAAGAAATTTCATAAATTGCATATGATAGTTCATGTTTTCGGAGAAGTGTAAGAAATTCCAGAAATTGTATATGATAGTCCATGTTTTTGGTGAACATAAAGAAATTCCAAAAATTTCATATGATAGTCCTTGTTTTTGGAGAAGGTAGAGAAATTTCATAAATTGCATATGATAGTCAACATTTTTGGAGAAGTGTAAGAAATTCCAGAAATTGTATATGATAGTCCATGTTTTTGGAGAAGAGAAAGAAATTCTAGAAATAGCATATGATAAATGGAAAGAAATTCCAGAAATTGCATATGATAGTCCATGTTTTTGGAGAAGAGAAAGAAATTTTAGAAATTGCATTTGATAGTCCATGTTTTTGGAGAAGAGAAAGATATTTCATAAATCGCATATGATAGTCCATGGTTTTGGAGAAGAGAAAGAAATTTTATAAATTGCATATGATAGTACACGTTTTTTGAGAATGGTATATAATTTCAACAATTGCATATGATAGTCTACGTTTTTGGAGAAGAGAAAGAAATTCCAGAAATCGCATATGATAGTCCACGTTTTTGGAGAAGAGAAAGAAATTGAAGAAATTGCATATGATTGTCCACGTTTTTGGTGAAGATAAAGAAATTCCCGAAATTGCATATGATAGAGCTTGTTTTTAGAGAAGAGAAAGAAATTCTAGAAATTGCATAGGATAGTCCATGTTTTTGGAGAAGAGGAAGAAATTCTAGAAATTGCATATGATAGAGCACGTTTTCTGAAAAATGGAAAGAAATTCCAGAACTTGCATATGATAGTCCATGTTTTTTGAGAAGGGTATATAATTCCAACAATTGCATATGATAGTCTACGTTTTTGGAGAAGAGAAAGAAATTCCAGAAATCGCATATGATAGTCCACGTTTTTGGAGAAGAGAAAGAAATTGAAGAAATTGCATATGATTGTCCACGTTTTTGGTGAAGATAAAGAAATTCCCGAAATTGCATATGATAGACCTTGTTTTTATAGAAGAGAAAGAAATTCTAGAAATTGCATAGGATAGTCCATGTTTTTGGAGAAGAGGAAGAAATTCTAGAAATTGCATATGATAGAGCACGTTTTCTGAAAAATGGAAAGAAATTCCAGAACTTGCATATGATAGTCCATGTTTTTTGCAGAAGAGAAAGAAATTTTAGAAATCGCATTTGATAGTACATGTGTTTGGAGAAGAGAAAGATATTTCATAAATCGCATATGATAGTCCATGTTTTTGGAGAAGAGAAAGAAACTTTATAAATTGCATATGATAGTACACATTTTTTGAGAAGGGTATAAAATTCCAGCAATTTCATATGATAGTCTACGTTCTTGGAGAAGAGAAAGAACTTCCAGAAATCGCGCATGATAGTCCACGTTTTTGGAGAAGAGAAAGAAATTCAAGAAATTGCATATGATTGTCCATGTTTTTGGTGAAGAAAAAGAAATTCCCGAAATTGCATATGATAGACCTCGTTTTTAGAGAAGAGAAAGAAATTCTAGAAATTGCATATGATAGTCCGTGTTTTTGGAGAAGAGGAAGAAGTTCTAGAAATTGCATATGATAGACCATATTTTCTGAAAATGGAAAGAAATTCCAGAACTTGCATATGATAGTCCATGATTTTTGGAGAAGAGAAAGAAATTTTAGAAATTGCATATGATAGTCCATGTTTTTTGAGAAGATAAAGAAATTCCATAAATTACATAAAACGTATACTATCATATGCAATTTCTAGAATACCGAACTGGATGGATAATTAATCCTTGGCTTGGTAGCCCCCAGAGTAGGTATGGTTGTATACCGAACTGGATGAACAATTTTGTGTGTTATTCATAATTTGCATATGATAGTCCACGTTTTGGAGAAGTGTAAGAAATTCCATAAATTGTATATGATAGTACACATTTATGGAGAAGAGAAAGAAATTCTAGAAAATGCATATGATAGTCCATGTTTTTTGGGAAGAGGAAGAAAATCTAGAAATTGCATATTATAGACCACGTTTTCTGAAAATGGAAAGAAATTCCAAAAATTGCATATGATAGTCCATGTTTTTGGAGAAGAGAAAGAAATTTTAGAAATTGCATATGATAGTCCATGTTTTTTTAGAAGTGAATGAAATTTCATAAATTGCATATGATAGTTTACCTTTTCTGAAAAATGGAAAGAAATTCCAAAAACTGCATATGATAGTCCATGTTTTTGGAGAAGAGAAAGAAATTTTAGAAATTGCATATGATAGCCCACGTTTTTTGAGAATATAAAGAAAATCCATAAATTGCATATGATTGTCCATGTTTTTGGAGAAGAGAAAGAAATTTCATAAATTGCATATGATAGTACACGATTTTTTAGAAGGGAACGAAATTCAAGAAATTGCATATGATAGTCCATGTTTTTGGATAAGAGAAAGAAATTCTAGAAATTGCATATGATAGTCCACGTTTTTGGAGAAGATAAAGAAATTCCAGAAAATACTATATGACAGTCCATGTTTTTTGAGAAGGTAAAGAAATTTCATAAATTGCATATAATAGTCCATGTTTTCGGAGAAGTGTAAGAAATTTCCAAAAATTGTATATGATAGTCCACGTTTTTGGAGAAGATAAAGAAGTTCTAGAAATTTCATATCATAGTCCATATATTTGGAGATGGTAAAGAAATTTCCTAAATTGCATGTGATAGTCCACGTTTTTGGAGAAGTGTAAGAAATTCCATAAATTGTATATGATAGTCTACGTTTTTGGAGAAGAGAAAGAAATTCCAGAAATTGCATATGATAGTCTATGTTTTTGGAGAAGAGAAAGTAATTTTATAAACTTCATTTGATAGTCCATGTTTTTGGAGAAGAGAAAGAAATTTCATAAATCGCATATGATAGTCCATGTTTTTGGAGAAGAGAAAGAAAATTCATAAATTGCCTATGCTAGTACACGTTTTTAAAAAGGGAATTAAATTCCAGCAATTGCATATGATAGTCTATGTTTTGGGAGAAGAGAAAGAAATTCCTGAAATTGCATATGATAGTCCACGTTTTTGGAGAAGAGAAAGAAATTCTAGAAATTGCATATGATAGTCCACATTTTTGGAGAAGAGAAAGAAATTCTCTAAATTGCATATGAAAGACCACGTTTTTGGATAAGATAAAGAAATTCCATAAATTTCATATAATAGTCCACGTTTTTTGAGAAGGTAAAGAAATTTCATAAATTGCATATGATAGTCCATGTTTTCGGAGAAGTGTAAGAAATTCCAGAAATTGTATATGATAGTCCACGTTTTTGGAGAACATAAAGAAATTCCAGAAATTTCATATGATAGTCCATGTTTTGGGAGAAGGTAGAGAAATTTCATAAATTGCATATGATAGTCCACGTTTTTGGAGAAGTGTAAGAAATTCCAAAAATTGTATATGATAGTCCATGTTTTTGGAGAAGAGAAAGAAATTCTGGAAATAGCATATGATAAATGGAAAGTAATTCAAGAAATTGCATATGATAGTCCATGTTTTTGGAGAAGAGAAAGTAATTTTATAAATTTCATTTGATAGTCCATGTTTTTTGAGAAGAGAAAGAAATTTCATAAATCGCATATGATAGTCCATGTTTTTGGAGAAGAGAAAGAAAATTCATAATTTGCCTGTGATAGTACACGTTTTTAAAAAGGGAACTAAATTCCAGCAATTGCATATGATAGTCTACGTTTTTGGAGAAGAGAAAGAAATTCCTGAAATTGCATATGATAGTCCACGTTTTTGGAAAAGAGAAAGAAATTCCATAAATTGCATATGATAGTCCACGTTTTTGGCGAAGAGAAACAAATTCTCTAAATTGCATATGAAAGACCACGTTTTTGGAGAAGATAAAGAAATTCCAGAAATTTCATATGATAGTCCACGTTTTTTGAGAAGGTAAAGAAATTTCATAAATTGCATATGATAGTTCATGTTTTCGGAGAAGTGTAAGAAATTCCAGAAATTGTATATGATAGTCCATGTTTTTGGAAAACATAAAGAAATTCCAGAAATTTCATATGATAGTCCTTGTTTTTGGAGAAGGTATAGAAATTTCATAAATTGCATATGATAGTCAACGTTTTTGGAGAAGTGTAAGAAATTCCAGAAATTGTATATGATAGTCCATGTTTTTGGAGAAGAGAAAGAAATTCTAGAAATAGCATATGATAAATGGAAAGAAATTCCAGAAATTGCATATGATAGTCCATGTTTTTGGAGAAGAGAAAGAAATTTTAGAAATTGCATTTGATAGTCCATGTTTTTGGAGAAGAGAAAGATATTTCATAAATCGCATATGATAGTCCATGGTTTTGGAGAAGAGAAAGAAATTTTATAAATTGCATATGATAGTACACGTTTTTTAAGAAGGGTATATAATTCCAACAATTGCATATGATAGTTTACGTTTTTGGAGAAGAGAAAGAAATTCCAGAAATCGCATATGATAGTCCACGTTTTTGGAGAAGAGAAAGAAATTGAAGAAATTTCATATGATTGTCCACGTTTTTGGTGAAGATAAATAAATTCCCGAAATTGCATATGATAGACCTTGTTTTTAGAGAAGAGAAAGAAATTCTAGAAATTGCATAGCATAGTCCATGTTTTTGGAGAAGAGGAAGAAATTCTAGAAATTGCATATGATAGAGCACGTTTTTTGAAAAATGGAAAGAAATTCCAGAACTTGCATATGATAGTCCATGTTTTTTGCAGAAGAGAAAGAAATTTTAGAAATTGCATTTGATAGTCCATGTGTTTGGAGAAGAGAAAGATATTTCATAAATCGCATATGATAGTCCATGTTTTTGGAGAAGAGAAAGAAACTTTATAAATTGCATATGATAGTACACATTTTTTGAGAAGGGTATAAAATTCCAGCAATTTCATATGATAGTCTACGTTTTTGGAGAAGAGAAAGAACTTCCAGAAATCGCGCATGATAGTCCACGTTTTTGGAGAAGAGAAAGAAATTCAAGAAATTGCATATGATTGTCCATGTTTTTGGTGAAGAAAAAGAAATTCCCGAAATTGCATATGATAGACCTTGTTTTTAGAGAAGAGAAAGAAATTCTAGAAATTGCATATGATAGTCCATGTTTTCTGGGAAGACGAAGAAAATCTAGAAATTGCATATGATAGACCACGTTTTCTGAAAATGGAAAGAAATTCCAGAACTTGCATATGATAGTCCATGTTTTTGGAGAAGAGAAAGAAATTTTAGAAATTGCATATGATAGTCCATGTTTTTTTAGAATATAAAGAAAATCCATAAATTGCATATGATAGTCCAATTTTTTTGAGAAGGTAAAGAAATTTCATAAATTGCATATGATAGTTCATGTTTTCGGAGAAGTGTAAGAAATTCCAGAAATTGTATATGATAGTCCATGTTTTTGGAGAACATAAAGAAATTCCAGAAATTTCATATGATAGTCCTTGTTTTTGGAGAAGGTAGAGAAATTTCATAAATTGCATATGATAGTCAACGTTTTTGGAGAAGTGTAAGAAATTCCAGAAATTGTATATGATAGTCCATGTTTTTGGAGAAGAGAAAGAAATTCTAGAAATAGCATATGATAAATGGAAAGAAATTCCAGAAATTGCATATGATAGTCCATGTTTTTGGAGAAGAGAAATAAATTTTAGAAATTGCATTTGATAGTCCATGTTTTTGGAGAATAGAAAGATATTTCATAAATCGCATATGATAGTCCATGGTTTTGGAGAAGAGAAAGAAATCTTATAAATTGCATATGATAGTACACGTTTTTTGAGAATGGTATATAATTCCAACAATTGCATATGATAGTCTACGTTTTTGGAGAAGAGAAAGAAATTCCAGAAATCGCATATGATAGTCCACATTTTTGGAGAAGAGAAAGAAATTGAAGAAATTGCATATGATTGTCCACGTTTTTGGTGAAGATAAAGAAATTCCCGAAATTGCATATGATAGACCTTGTTTTTAGAGAAGAGAAAGAAATTCTAGAAATTGCATAGGATAGTCCATGTTTTTGGAGAAGAGGAAGAAATTCTAGAAATTGCATATGATAGAGCACGTTTTTTGAAAAATGGAAAGAAATTCCAGAACTTGCATATGATAGTCCATGTTTTTTGCAGAAGAGAAAGAAATTTTAGAAATTGCATTTGATAGTCCATGTGTTTGGAGAAGAGAAAGATATTTCATAAATCGCATATGATAGTCCATGTTTTTGGAGAAGAGAAAGAAACTTTATAAATTGCATATGATAGTACACATTTTTTGAGAAGGGTATAAAATTCCAGCAATTTCATATGATAGTCTACGTTTTTGGAGAAGAGAAAGAACTTCCAGAAATCGCGCATGATAGTCCACGTTTTTGGAGAAGAGAAAGAAATTCAAGAAATTGCATATGATTGTCCATGTTTTTGGTGAAGAAAAAGAAATTCCCGAAATTGCATATGATAGACCTTGTTTTTAGAGAAGAGAAAGAAATTCTAGAAATTGCATATGATAGTCCATGTTTTCTGGGAAGACGAAGAAAATCTAGAAATTGCATATGATAGACCACGTTTTCTGAAAATGGAAAGAAATTCCAGAACTTGCATATGATAGTCCATGTTTTTGGAGAAGAGAAAGAAATTTTAGAAATTGCATATGATAGTCCATGTTTTTTTAGAATATAAAGAAAATCCATAAATTGCATATGATAGTCCAATTTTTTTGAGAAGGTAAAGAAATTTCATAAATTGCATATGATAGTTCATGTTTTCGGAGAAGTGTAAGAAATTCCGGAAATTGTATATGACAGTCCATGTTTTTGGAGAACATAAAGAAATTCCAGAAATTTCATATGATAGTCCTTGTTTTTGGAGAAGGTAGAGAAATTTCATAAATTGCATATGATAGTCAACGTTTTTGGAGAAGTGTAAGAAATTCCAGAAATTGTATATGATAGTCCATGTTTTTGGAGAAGAGAAAGAAATTCTAGAAATAGCATATGATAAATGGAAAGAAATTCCAGAAATTGCATATGATAGTCCATGTTTTTGGAGAAGAGAAATAAATTTTAGAAATTGCATTTGATAGTCCATGTTTTTGGAGAATAGAAAGATATTTCATAAATCGCATATGATAGTCCATGGTTTTGGAGAAGAGAAAGAAATTTTATAAATTGCATATGATAGTACACGTTTTTTGAGAATGGTATATAATTCCAACAATTGCATATGATAGTCTACGTTTTTGGAGAAGAGAAAGAAATTCCAGAAATCGCATATGATAGTCCACGTTTTTGGAGAAGAGAAAGAAATTGAAGAAATTGCATATGATTGTCCACGTTTTTGGTGAAGATAAAGAAATTCCCGAAATTGCATATGATAGACCTTGTTTTTAGAGAAGAGAAAGAAATTCTAGAAATTGCATAGGATAGTCCATGTTTTTGGAGAAGAGGAAGAAATTCTAGAAATTGCATATGATAGAGCACGTTTTCTGAAAAATGGAAAGAAATTCCAGAACTTGCATATGATAGTCCATGTTTTTTGCAGAAGAGAAAGAAATTTTAGAAATTGCATTTGATAGTCCATGTGTTTGGAGAAGAGAAAGATATTTCATAAATCGCATATGATAGTCCATGTTTTTGGAGAAGAGAAAGAAACTTTATAAATTGCATATGATAGTACACATTTTTTGAGAAGGGTATAAAATTCCAGCAATTTCATATGATAGTCTACGTTTTTGGAGAAGAGAAAGAACTTCCAGAAATCGCGCATGATAGTCCACGTTTTTGGAGAAGAGAAAGAAATTCAAGAAATTGCATATGATTGTCCATGTTTTTGGTGAAGAAAAAGAAATTCCCGAAATTGCATATGATAGACCTTGTTTTTAGAGAAGAGAAAGAAATTCTAGAAATTGCATATGATAGTCCATGTTTTCTGGGAAGACGAAGAAAATCTAGAAATTGCATATGATAGACCACGTTTTCTGAAAATGGAAAGAAATTCCAGAACTTGCATATGATAGTCCATGTTTTTGGAGAAGAGAAAGAAATTTTAGAAATTGCATATGATAGTCCATGTTTTTTTAGAATATAAAGAAAATCCATAAATTGCATATGATAGTCAACTTTTTTTGAGAAGGTAAAGAAATTTCATAAATTGCATATGATAGTTCATGTTTTCGGAGAAGTGTAAGAAATTCCAGAAATTGTATATGATAGTCCATGTTTTTGGAGAACATAAAGAAATTCCAGAAATTTCATATGATAGTCCTTGTTTTTGGAGAAGGTAGAGAAATTTCATAAATTGCATATGATAGTCAACGTTTTTGGAGAAGTGTAAGAAATTCCAGAAATTGTATATGATAGTCCATGTTTTTGGAGAAGAGAAAGAAATTCTAGAAATAGCATATGATAAATGGAAAGAAATTCCAGAAATTGCATATGATAGTCCATGTTTTTGGAGAAGAGAAATAAATTTTAGAAATTGCATTTGATAGTCCATGTTTTTGGAGAATAGAAAGATATTTCATAAATCGCATATGATAGTCCATGGTTTTGGAGAAGAGAAAGAAATTTTATAAATTGCATATGATAGTACACGTTTTTTGAGAATGGTATATAATTCCAACAATTGCATATGATAGTCTACGTTTTTGGAGAAGAGAAAGAAATTCCAGAAATCGCATATGATAGTCCACGTTTTTGGAGAAGAGAAAGAAATTGAAGAAATTGCATATGATTGTCCATGTTTTTGGTGAAGATAAAGAAATTCCCGAAATTGCATATGATAGACCTTGTTTTTAGAGAAGAGAAAGAAATTCTAGAAATTGCATAGGATAGTCCATGTTTTTGGAGAAGAGGAAGAAATTCTAGAAATTGCATATGATAGAGCACGTTTTCTGAAAAATGGAAAGAAATTCCAGAACTTGCATATGATAGTCCATGTTTTTTGCAGAAGAGAAAGAAATTTTAGAAATTGCATTTGATAGTCCATGTGTTTGGAGAAGAGAAAGATATTTCATAAATCGCATATGATAGTCCATGTTTTTGGAGAAGAGAAAGAAACTTTATAAATTGCATATGATAGTACACATTTTTTGAGAAGGGTATAAAATTCCAGCAATTTCATATGATAGTCTACGTTTTTGGAGAAGAAAAAGAACTTCCAGAAATCGCGCATGATAGTCCACGTTTATGGAGAAGAGAAAGAAATTCAAGAAATTGCATATGATTGTCCATGTTTTTGGTGAAGAAAAAGAAATTCCCGAAATTGCATATGATAGACCTTGTTTTTAGAGAAGAGAAAGAAATTCTAGAAATTGCATATGATAGTCCATGTTTTCTGGGAAGACGAAGAAAATCTAGAAATTGCATATGATAGACCACGTTTTCTGAAAAATGGAAAGAAATTCCAGAACTTGCATATGATAGTCCATGTTTTTGGAGAAGAGAAAGAAATTTTAGAAATTGCATATGATAGTCCATGTTTTTTTAGAATATAAAGAAAATCCATAAATTGCATATGATAGTCAACTTTTTTTGAGAAGGTAAAGAAATTTCATAAATTGCATATGATAGTTCATGTTTTCGGAGAAGTGTAAGAAATTCCAGAAATTGTATATGATAGTCCATGTTTTTGGAGAACATAAAGAAATTCCAGAAATTTCATATGATAGTCCTTGTTTTTGGAGAAGGTAGAGAAATTTCATAAATTGCATATGATAGTCAACGTTTTTGGAGAAGTGTAAGAAATTCCAGAAATTGTATATGATAGTCCATGTTTTTGGAGAAGAGAAAGAAATTCTAGAAATAGCATATGATAAATGGAAAGAAATTCCAGAAATTGCATATGATAGTCCATGTTTTTGGAGAAGAGAAATAAATTTTAGAAATTGCATTTGATAGTCCATGTTTTTGGAGAATAGAAAGATATTTCATAAATCGCATATGATAGTCCATGGTTTTGGAGAAGAGAAAGAAATTTTATAAATTGCATATGATAGTACACGTTTTTTGAGAATGGTATATAATTCCAACAATTGCATATGATAGTCTACGTTTTTGGAGAAGAGAAAGAAATTCCAGAAATCGCATATGATAGTCCACGTTTTTGGAGAAGAGAAAGAAATTGAAGAAATTGCATATGATTGTCCACGTTTTTGGTGAAGATAAAGAAATTCCCGAAATTGCATATGATAGACCTTGTTTTTAGAGAAGAGAAAGAAATTCTAGAAATTGCATAGGATAGTCCATGTTTTTGGAGAAGAGGAAGAAATTCTAGAAATTGCATATGATAGAGCACGTTTTCTGAAAAATGGAAAGAAATTCCAGAACTTGCATATGATAGTCCATGTTTTTTGCAGAAGAGAAAGAAATTTTAGAAATTGCATTTGATAGTCCATGTGTTTGGAGAAGAGAAAGATATTTCATAAATCGCATATGATAGTCCATGTTTTTGGAGAAGAGAAAGAAACTTTATAAATTGCATATGATAGTACACATTTTTTGAGAAGGGTATAAAATTCCAGCAATTTCATATGATAGTCTACGTTTTTGGAGAAGAGAAAGAACTTCCAGAAATCGCGCATGATAGTCCACGTTTTTTGAGAAGAGAAAGAAATTCAAGAAATTGCATATGATTGTCCATGTTTTTGGTGAAGAAAAAGAAATTCCCGAAATTGCATATAATAGACCTTGTTTTTAGAGAAGAGAAAGAAATTCTAGAAATTGCATATGATAGTCCATGTTTTTGGAGAAGAGGAAGAAGTTCTAGAAATTGCATATGATAGACCACGTTTTCTGAAAATGGAAAGAAATTCCAGAACTTGCATATGATAGTCCATGATATTTGGAGAAGAGAAAGAAATTTTAGAAATTGCATATGATAGTCCATGTTTTTTGAGAAGATAAAGAAATTCCATAAATTACATAAAACGTATACTATCATATGCAATTTCTAGAATACCGAACTGGATGGATAATTAATCCCTGGCTTGGTAGCCCCCAGAGTAGGTATTGTTGTATACCGAACTGGATGAACAATTTTGTGTGTTATTCATAATTTGCATATGATAGTCCATGTTTTGGAGAAGTGTAAGAAATTCCATAAATTGTATATGATAATCCACGTTTATGGAAAAGAGAAAGAAATTCTAGAAATTGCATATGATAGTCCATGTTTTTTGGGAAGAGGAAGAAAATCTAGAAATTGCATATGATAGACCACGTTTTCTGAAAATGGAAAGAAATTCCAAAAATTGCATATGATAGTCCATGTTTTTGGAGAAGAGAAAGAAATTTTAGAAATTGCATATGATAGTCCATATTTTTTTAGATGATAAAGAAATTCCAGAATATGCATATGATAGTCCACGTTTTTATAGAAGTGAATGAAATTTCATAAATTGCATATGATAGTCTAACTTTTCTGAAAAATGGAAAGAAATTCCAAAAAATGCTTATGATAGTCCATGTTTTTGGAGAAGAGAAAGAAATTTTAGAAATTGCATATGATAGCCCACGTTTTTTGAGAATATAAAGAAAATCCATAAATTGCATATGATTGTCCATGTTTTTGGAGAAGAGAAAGAAATTTTATAAACTGCATATGATAGTCCACGTTTTTTGAGAAGAGAAAGAAATTTCATAAATTACATATGATAGTACAAGATTTTTTAGAAGGGAAAGAAATTCAAGAAATTGCATATGATAGTCTACGTTTTGGGAGAAGAGAAAGAAATTCCTGAAATTGCATATGATAGTCCACGTTTTTGGAGAAGATAAAGAATTTCCCGAAATTGCATATGATAGTCCACGTTTTTGGAGAAGAGAAAGAAATTCTCTAAATTGCATTTGAAAGACCACGTTTTTGGATAAGATAAAGAAATTCCATAAATTTCATATGATAGTCCACGTTTTTTGAGAAGGTAAAGAAATTTCATAAATTGCATATGATAGTCCATGTTTTCGGAGAAGTGTAAGAAATTCCAAAAATTGTATATGATAGTCCACGTTTTTGGAGAACATAAAGAAATTCCAGAAAGTTCATATGATAGTCCATGTTTTTGGAGAAGGTAGAGAAATTTCATAAATTGCATATGATAGTCCACGTTTTTGGAGAAGTGTAAGAAATTCCAAAAATTGTATATGATAGTCCATGTTATTGGAGAAGAGAAAGAAATTCTAGAAATAGCATATGATAAATGGAAAGTAACTCAAGAAATTGCATATGATAGTCCATGTTTTTGGAGAAGAGAAAGTAATTTTATAAATTTCATTTGATAGTCCATGTTTTTGGAGAAGAGAAAGAAATTTCATAAATCCATTATGATAATCCATGTTTTTGGAGAAGAGAAAGAAAATTCATAAATTGCCTGTGATAGTACACGTTTTTAAAAAGGGAACTAAATTCCAGCAATTGCATATGATAGTCAACGTTTTTTGAGAAGACAAAGAAATTCCTGAAATTGCATATGATAGTCCACGTTTTTGGAGAAGAGAAAGAAATTCCAGAAATTGCATATGATAGTCCACGTTTTTGGAGAAGAGAAACAAATTCTCTAAATTGCATATGAAAGACCACGTTTTTGGAGAAGATAAAGAAAATCCATAAATTGCATATGATAGTCAACTTTTTTTGAGAAGGTAAAGAAATTTCATAAATTGCATATGATAGTTCATGTTTTCGGAGAAGTGTAAGAAATTCCAGAAATTGTATATGATAGTCCATGTTTTTGGAGAACATAAAGAAATTCCAGAAATTTCATATGATAGTCCTTGTTTTTGGAGAAGGTAGAGAAATTTCATAAATTGCATATGATAGTCAACGTTTTTGGAGAAGTGTAAGAAATTCCAGAAATTGTATATGATAGTCCATGTTTTTGGAGAAGAGAAAGAAATTCTAGAAATAGCATATGATAAATGGAAAGAAATTCCAGAAATTGCATATGATAGTCCATGTTTTTGGAGAAGAGAAATAAATTTTAGAAATTGCATTTGATAGTCCATGTTTTTGGAGAATAGAAAGATATTTCATAAATCGCATATGATAGTCCATGGTTTTGGAGAAGAGAAAGAAATTTTATAAATTGCATATGATAGTACACGTTTTTTGAGAATGGTATATAATTCCAACAATTGCATATGATAGTCTACGTTTTTGGAGAAGAGAAAGAAATTCCAGAAATCGCATATGATAGTCCACGTTTTTGGAGAAGAGAAAGAAATTGAAGAAATTGCATATGATTGTCCACGTTTTTGGTGAAGATAAAGAAATTCCCGAAATTGCATATGATAGACCTTGTTTTTAGAGAAGAGAAAGAAATTCTAGAAATTGCATAGGATAGTCCATGTTTTTGGAGAAGAGGAAGAAATTCTAGAAATTGCATATGATAGAGCACGTTTTCTGAAAAATGGAAAGAAATTCCAGAACTTGCATATGATAGTCCATGTTTTTTGCAGAAGAGAAAGAAATTTTAGAAATTGCATTTGATAGTCCATGTGTTTGGAGAAGAGAAAGATATTTCATAAATCGCATATGATAGTCCATGTTTTTGGAGAAGAGAAAGAAACTTTATAAATTGCATATGATAGTACACATTTTTTGAGAAGGGTATAAAATTCCAGCAATTTCATATGATAGTCTACGTTTTTGGAGAAGAGAAAGAACTTCCAGAAATCGCATATGATAGTCCACGTTTTTAGAGAAGAGAAAGAAATTCAAGAAATTGCATATGATTGTCCATGTTTTTGGTGAAGAAAAAGAAATTCCCGAAATTGCATATGATAGACCTCGTTTTTAGAGAAGAGAAAGAAATTCTAGAAATTGCATATGATAGTCCATGTTTTTGGAGAAGAGGAAAAAGTTCTAGAAATTGCATATGATAGACCACGTTTTCTGAAAATGGAAAGAAATTCCAGAACTTGCATATGATAGTCCATGTTTTTTGGAGAAGAGAAAGAAATTTTAGAAATTGCATAAGATAGTCCATGTTTTTTGAGAAGATAAAGAAATTCCATAAATTACATAAAACGTATACTATCATATGCAATTTCTAGAATACCGAACTGGATGATTAATTAATCCCTGGCTTGGTAGCCCCCAGAGTAGGTATTGTTGTATACCGAACTGGATGAACAATTTTGTGTGTTATTCATAATTTGCATATGATAGTCCATGTTTTGGAGAAGTGTAAGAAATTCCATAAATTGTATATGATAATCCACGTTTATGGAGAAGAGAAAGAAATTCTAGAAATTGCATATGATAGTCCATGTTTTCTGGGAAGACGAAGAAAATCTAGAAATTGCATATGATAGACCACGTTTTCTGAAAATGGAAAGAAATTCCAAAAATTGCATATGATAGTCCATGTTTTTGCAGAAGAGAAAGAAATTTTAGAAATTGCATATGATAGTCCATGTTTTTTTAGGATATAAAGAAAATCCATAAAGTGCATATGATAGTCCATGTTTTTGGAGAAGAGAAAGAAATTTTAGAAATTGCATATGATAGCCCACGTTTTTTGAGAACATAAAGAAAATCCATAAATTGCATATGATTGTCCATGTTTTTGGAGAAGAGAAAGAAATTTCATAAATTGCATATGATAGTCCACGTTTTTGGAGAAGAGAAAGAAATTTCATAAATTGCATATGATAGTACACGATTTTTTAGAAGGGAAAGAAATTCAAGAAATTGCATATGATAGTCCTTGTTTTTGGAGAAGAGAAAGAAATTCTAGAAATTGCATATGATAGTCCACGTTTTTGGAGAAGATAAAGAAATTCCAGAAATATTATATGATAGTCCATGTTTTTTGAGATGGTAAAGAAATTTCATAAATTGCATATAATAGTCCATGTTTTCGGAGAAGTGTAAGAAATTCCAAAAATTGTATATGATAGTCCACGTTTTTAGAGAAGATAAAGAAATTCTAGAATTTTCATATCATAGTCCATGTATTTGGAGATGGTAAAGAAATTTCATAAATTGCATGTGATAGTCCACGTTTTTGGAGAAGTGTAAGAAATTCCATAAATTGTATATGATAGTCCACTTTTTGGAGAAGAGAAAGAAATTCTAGAAATTGCATATGATAAATGGAAAGTAATTCCAGAAATTGCATATGATAGTCTATGTTTTTGGAGAAGAGAAAGTAATTTTATAAACTTCATTTGATAGTCCATGTTTTTGGAGAAGAGAAAGAAATTTCATAAATCGCATATGATAGTCCATGTTTTTGGAGAAGAGAAAGAAAATTCATAAATTGCCTATGATAGTACACGTTTTTAAAAAGGGAATTAAATTCCAGCAATTGCATATGATAGTCTACGTTTTGGGAGAAGAGAAAGAAATTCCTGAAATTGCATATGATAGTCCACGTTTTTGGAGAAGAGAAAGAAATTCCAGAAATTGCATATGATAGTCCACGTTTTTGGAGAATAGAAAGAAATTCTCTAAATTGCATATGAAAGACCACGTTTTTGGATAAGATAAAGAAATTCCATAAATTTCATATGATAGTCCACGTTTTTTGAGAAGGTAAAGAAATTTCATAAATTGCATATGATAGTCCATGTTTTCGGAGAAGTGTAAGAAATTCCAGAAATTGTATATGATAGTCCACGTTTTTGGAGAACATAAAGAAATTCCAGAAATTTCATATGATAGTCTGTGTTTTTGGAGAAGGTAGAGAAATTTCATAATTTGCATATGATAGTCCACGTTTTTGGAGAAGTGTAAGAAATTCCAAAAATTGTATATGATAGTCCATGTTTTTGGAGAAGAGAAAGAAATTCTAGAAATAACATATGATAAATGGAAAGTAATTCAAGAAATTGCATATGATAGTCCATGTTTTTGGAGAAGAGAAAGTAATTTTATAAATTTCATTTGATAGTCCATGTTTTTGGAGAAGAGAAAGAAATTTCATAAATTGCATATGATAGTCCATGTTTTTGGAGAAGAGAAAGAAATTTTATAAATTGCATATGATAGTACACGTTTTTAAAAAGGGAACTAAATTCCAGCAATTGCATATGATAGTCTACGTTTTTGGAGAAGAGAAAGAAATTCCTGAAATTGCATATGATAGTCCACGTTTTTGGAGAAGAGAAAGAAATTCCAGAAATTGCATATGATAGTCCACGTTTTTGGAGAAGAGAAAGAAGTTTTAGAAATTGCATATGATAGCCCACGTTTTTTGAGAATATAAAGAAAATTCATAAATTGCATATGATTGTCCATGTTTTTGGAGAAGAGAAAGAAATTTCATAAATTGCATATGATAGTCCACGTTTTTTGAGAAGAGAAAGAAATTTCATAAATTGCATATGATAGTACACGATTTTTTAGAAGGGAAAGAAATTCAAGAAATTGCATATGATAGTCCATGTTTTTGGAGAAGAGAAAAAAATTCTAGAATTTGCTTATGATAGTCCACGTTTTTGGAGAAGATAAAGAATTTCCAGAAATTTCATATGATAGTCCAAGTTTTTTGAGAAGGTAAAGAAATTTCATGAATTTCAAATGATAGTCCATGTTTTCGGAGAAGTGTAAGAAATTCCATAAATTGTATGTGATAGTCCACGTATTTGGAGAAGTTAAAGAAATTCTAGAAATTTCATATGATAGTCCATGTTTTTGGATAAGGTAAAGAAATTTCATAAATTGCATATGATAGTCCACGTTTTTGGAGAAGTGTAAGAAATTCTAGAAATTGTATATAATAGTCCACGTTTTTGGAGAAGAGAAAGAAATTCTAGAAATTGCATATGATAATTGGAAAGAAATTCCGGAAATTGCATATGATGGTCCATGTTTTTGGAGAAGAGAAAGTAACTTTAGAAATTGCATATGATAGTCCACGTTTTTTGAGAAGATAAAGAAATTCCAGAAAATGCATATGATAGTCCATGTTTTTGGAGAAGAGAAGGAAATTCTAGAATTTGCATAAGATAGTCCACGTTTTTGTAGAAGGTAAAGAAATTTCATAAATTGCATATGATAGTCTATGTTTTGGAGAAGTGTAAGAAATTCCATAAATTCTATACGATAGTCCACGTTTATGGAGAAGAGTAAGAAATTCTAGAAATTGCATATGATAGTCCATGTTTTTGGAGAAGAGGAAGAAAATCTAGAAATTGCATATGATAGACCATGTTTTCTGAAAATGGAAAGAAATTCTAGAAATTGCATATGATAGTCCATGTTTTTGGAGAAGAGAAAGAAATTTTAGAAATTGCATCTGATAGTCCATGTTTTTTGAGAAGATAAAGAAATTCCAGAATATGCATATGATAGTCCACGTTTTTATAGAAGTGAATGAAATTTTATAAATTGCATATGATAGTTTAACTTTTCTGAAAAATGGAAAGAAATTCCAGTAATTGCATATGATAGTCCATGTTTTTGGAGAAGTGAAAGAAATTTTAGAAATTGCATATGATAGCCCACGTTTTTTGAGAATATAAAGAAAATCCATAAATTGCATATGATTGTCCATGTTTTTGGAGAAGAGAAAGAAATTTCATAAATTGCATATGATAGTCCACGTTTTTTGAGAAGAGAAATAAATTTCATAAATTGCATATGATAGTACACGATTTTTTAGAAGGGAAAGAAATTCAAGTAATTGCATATGATAGTCCATTTTTTTGAGAAGAGAAAGAAATTCTAGAATTTTCTTATGATAGTCCACGTTTTTGGAGAAGATAAAGAAATTCCATAAATTTCATATGATAGTACAAGTTTTTTGAGAAGGTAAAGAAATTTCATGAATTGCATATGATAGTCCATGTTTTCGGAGAAGTGTAAGAAATTCCAGAAATTTTATATGATAGTCCACGTATTTGGAGAAGTTAAAAAAATTCTAGAAATTTCATATGATAGTCCATGTTTTTGGATAAGATAAAGAAACTTCATAAATTGCATATGATAGTCCACGTTTTTGGAGAAGTGTAAGAAATTCCAGAAATTGTATATAATAGTCCACGTTTTTGGAGAAGAGAAAGAAATTCTAGAAATTGCATATGATAATTGGAAAGTAATTCCGGAAATTGCATATGATAGTCCATGTTTTCTGAGAAGAGAAAGTAACTTTAGAAATTGCATATGATAGTCCACGTTTTTTGAGAAGATAAAGAAATTCCAGAAAATGCATATGATAGTCCATGTTTTTGGAGAAGAGAAGGAAATTCTAGAATTTGCATATGATAGTCCACGTTTTTGTAGAAGGTAAAGAAATTTCATAATGTAACACCCGAGGCCGAAGAAAGCGAGGGGTGGTTGCACCGCATGGAACACCTGAGGCCGAAGAAGGCAATGGTGGTCGCCACATTGGAATGAGAAGGATCCTAAGGCCGTGCAGGTATGGGACTGCATGGTTGAAGGATTGCATATAAGGATTGATAGGTACTACCTATACCAACAAGATGCATCTTCTTTTCGGAGCCCGTTCCGTAAGAACTCCACAGTTAAGCGTGCTTGACTTGGAGTAGTATTGGGATGGGTGACCTTCTGGGAAGTTTCCTGGAAAGCGTGCGAGTGAGGTCAAAGCATGCTGAAAAGACCCGTGTTGGTTTGTGGGGTCAGTCGATCATCCTGAAAGCAGTCTGGGGCGTTACAAATGGTATCAGAGCCAGACCTCTCCCAGTACGATGTGGTTCGAGGACGAACCATGCGGAAGCTGGTGGGCATGTAACACCCGAGGCCGAAGAAAGCGAGGGGTGGTTGCACCGCATGGAACACCTGAGGCCGAAGAAGGCAATGGTGGTCGCCACATTGGAATGAGAGGGATCCTAAGGCCGTGCAGGTATGGGACTGCATGGTTGAAGGATTGCATATAAGGATTGATAGGTACTACCTATACCAACAAGATGCATCTTCTTTTCGGGAGCCCGTTCCGTAAGAACTCCACAGTTAAGCGTGCTTGACTTGGAGTAGTATTGGGATGGGTGACCTTCTGGGAAGTTTCCTAGAAAGCGTGCGAGTGAGGTCAAAGCATGCTGAAAAGACCCGTGTTGGTTTGTGGGGTAAGTCGATCATCCTGAAAGCAGTCTGGGGCGTTACACATAAATTGCATATGATAGTCCACGTTTTGGAGAAGTGTAAGAAATTCCATAAATTGTTTACGATAGTCCACGTTTATGGAAAAGAGTAAGAAATTCTAGAAATTGCATATGGTAGTCCATGTTTTTGGAGAAGAGGAAGAAAATCTAGAAATTGCATATGATAGACCAAGTTTTCTGAAATTGGAAAGAAATTCTAGAAATTGCATATGATAGTCCATGTTTTTGGAGAAGAGAAAGAAATTTTAGATGATGCATATGATAGCCCACGTTTTTTGAGAATATAAAGAAAATCCATAAATTGCATATGATTGTCCATGTTTTTGGAGAAGAGAAAGAAATTTCATAAATTGCATATGATAGTCCACGTTTTTGGAGAAGAGAAAGAAATTTCATAAATTGCATATGATAGTACACGATTTTTTAGAAGGGAAAGAAATTCAAGAAATTGCATATGATAGTCCATGTTTTTGGAGAAGAGAAAGAAATTCTAGAAATTGCATATGATAGTCCACGTTTTTGGAGAAGATAAAGAAATTCCAGAAAATATTATATGATAGTCCAAGTTTTTTGAGAAGGTAAAGAAATTTCATAAATTGCATATAATAGTCCATGTTTTTTGAGAAGGTAAAGAAATTTCATAAATTGCATATAATAGTCCATGTTTCGGAGAAGTGTCAGAAATTCCAAAAAATGTATATGATAGTCCACGTTTTTGGAGAAGATAAAGAAATTCTAGAAATTTCATATCATAGTCCATATATTTGGAGATGGTAAAGAAATTTCCTAAATTGCATGTGATAGTCCACGTTTTTGGAGAAGTGTAAGAAATTCCAAAAATTGTATATGATAGTCCATGTTTTTGGAGAAGAGAAATAAATTCTAGAAATAGCATATGATAAATGGAAAGTAATTCAAGAAATTGCATATGATAGTCCATGTTTTTGGAGAAGAGAAAGTAATTTTATAAATTTCATTTGATAGTCCATGTTTTTGGAGAAGAGAAAGAAATTTCATAAATCGCATATGATAGTCCATGTTTTTGGAGAAGAGAAAGAAAATTCATAAATTGCCTGTGATAGTACACGTTTTTAAAAAGGGAACTAAATTCCAGCAATTGCATATGATAGTCTACGTTTTTGGAGAAGAGAAAGAAATTCCTGAAATTGCATATGATAGTCCACGTTTTTGGAGAAGAGAAAGAAATTCCAGAAATTGCATATGATAGTCCACGTTTTTGGAGAAGAGAAACAAATTCTCTAAATTGCATATGAAAGACCACGTTTTTGGAGAAGATAAAGAAATTCCAGAAATTTCATATGATAGTCCATGTTTTTTGAGAAGGTAAAGAAATTTCATAAATTGCATATGATAGTTCATGTTTTCGGAGAAGTGTAAGAAATTCCAGAAATTGTATATGATTGTCCATGTTTATGGAGAACATAAAGAAATTCCAGAAATTTCATATGATAGTCCTTGTTTTTGGAGAAGGTAGAGAGATTTCATAAATTGCATATGATAGTCAACGTTTTTGGAGAAGTGTAAGAAATTCTAGAAATTGTATATGATAGTCCATGTTTTTGGAGAAGAGAAAGAAATTCTAGAAATAGCATATGATAAATGGAAAGAAATTCCAGAAATTGCATATGATATTCCATGTTTTTGGAGAAGAGAAAGAAATTTTAAAAATTGCATCTGATAGTCCATGTTTTTGGAGAAGAGAAAGATATTTCATAAATCGCATATGATAGTCCATGGTTTTGGAGAAGAGAAAGAAATTTTATAAATTGCATATGATAGTACACGTTTTTTGAGAAGGGTATATCATTCCAACAATTGCATATGATAGTCTACGTTTTTGGAGAAGAGAAAGAAATTCCAAAAATCGCATATGATAGTCCACGTTTTTGGAGAAGAGAAAGAAATTGAAGAAATTGCATATGATTGTCCACGTTTTTGGTGAAGATAAAGAAATTCCCGAAATTGCATATGATAGACCATGTTTTTTGCAGAAGAGAAAGAAATTCTAGAAATTGCATTTGATAGTCCATGTGTTTGGAGAAGAGAAAGATATTTCATAAATCGCATATGATAGTCCATGTTTTTGGAGAAGAGAAAGAAACTTTATAAATTGCATATGATAGTACACATTTTTTGAGAAGGGTATAAAATTCCAGCAATTTCATATGATAGTCTACGTTTTTGGAGAAGAGAAAGAACTTCCAGAAATCGCATATGATAGTCCACGTTTTTGGAGAAGAGAAAGAAATTCAAGAAATTGCATATGATTCTCCATGTTTTTGGTGAATAGAAAGAAATTCTAGAAATTGCATATGATAGTCCATGTTTTTGGAGAAGAGGAAGAAGTTCTAGAAATTGCATATGATAGACCACGTTTTCTGAAAATGGAAAGAAATTCCAGAACTTGCATATGATAGTCCATGTTTTTTGGAGAAGAGAAAGAAATTTTAGAAATTGCATATGATAGTCCATGTTTTTTGAGAAGATAAAGAAATTCCATAAATTACATAAAACGTATACTATCATATGCAATTTCTAGAATACCAAACTGGATGATTAATTAATCCCTGGCTTGGTAGCCCCCAGAGTAGGTATTGTTGTATACCGAACTGGATGAACAATTTTGTGTGTTATTCATAATTTGCATATGATAGTCCATGTTATGGAGAAGTGTAAGAAATTCCATAAATTGTATATGATAATCCACGTTTATGGAGAAGAGAAAGAAATTCTAGAAATTGCATATGATAGTCCATGTTTTTTGGGAAGAGGAAGAAAATCTAGAAATTGCATATGATAGACCACGTTTTCTGAAAATGGAAAGAAATTCCAAAAATTGCATATGATAGTCCATGTTTTTGGAGAAGAGAAAGAAATTTTAGAAATTGCATATGATAGTCCATGTTTTTTTAGATGATAAAGAAATTCCAGAATATGCATATGATAGTCCACGTTTTTATAGAAGTGAATGAAATTTCATAAATTGCATATGATAGTCTAACTTTTCTGAAAAATGGAAAAAATTCCAAAAATTGCATATGATAGTCCATGTTTTTGGAGAAGAGAAAGAAATTTTAGAAATTGCATATGATAGCCCACGTTTTTTGAGAATATAAAGAAAATCCATAAATTGCATATGATTGTCCATGTTTTTGGAGAAGAGAAAGAAATTCTAGAATTTGCTTATGATAGTCCACGTTTTTGGAGAAGATAAAGAATTTCCAGAAATTTCATATGATAGTCCAAGTTTTTTGAGAAGGTAAAGAAATTTCATGAATTGCAAATGATAGTCCATGTTTTCGGAGAAGTGTAAGAAATTCCATAAATTGTATATGATAGTCCACATATTTGGAGAAGTTAAAGAAATTCTAGAAATTTCATATGATAGTCCATGTTTTTGGATAAGGTAAAGAAATTTCATAAATCGCATATGATAGTCCACGTTTTTGGAGAAGTGTAAGAAATTCTAGAAATTGTATATAATCGTCCACGTTTTTGGAGAAGAGAAAGAAATTCTAGAAATTGCATATGATAATTAGAAAGAAATTCCGGAAATTGCATATGATGGTCCATGTTTTTGGAGAAGAGAAAGTAACTTTAGAAATTGCATATGATAGTCCACGTTTTTTGAGAAGATAAAGAAATTCCAGAAAATGCATATGATAGTCCATGTTTTTGGAGAAGAGAAGGAAATTCTAGAATTTGCATATGATAGTCCACGTTTTTGTAGAAGGTAAAGAAATTTCATAAATTGCATATGATAGTCCACGTTTTGGAGAAGTGTAAGAAATTCCATAAATTCTATACGATAGTCCACGTTTATGGAGAAGAGTAAGAAATTCTAGAAATTGCATATGATAGTCCATGTTTTTGGGGAAGAGGAAGAAAATCTAGAAATTGCATATGATAGACCATGTTTTCTGAAAATGGAAAGAAATTCTAGAAATTGCATATGATAGTCCATGTTTTTGGAGAAGAGAAAGAAATTTTAGAAATTGCATCTGATAGTCCATGTTTTTTGAGAAGATAAAGAAATTCCAGAATATGCATATGATAGTCCACGTTTTTATAGAAGTGAATGAAATTTCATAAATTGCATATGATAGTCTAACTTTTCTGAAAAATGGAGTGAAATTCCAGTAATTGCATATGATAGTCCATGTTTTTGGAAAAGAGAAAGAAATTTTAGAAATTGCATATGATAGCCCACGTTTTTTGAGAATATAAAGAAAATCCATAAATTGCATATGATTATCCATGTTTTTGGAGAAGAGAAAGAAATTTCATCAATTGCATATGATAGTCCACGTTTTTGGAGAAGAGAAAGAAATTTCATAAATTGCATATGATAGTACACGATTTTTTAGAAGGGAAAGAAATTCAAGAAATTGCATATGATAGTCCATGTTTTTGGAAAAGAGAAAGAAATTCTAGAAATCGCATATGATAAGTCCACGTTTTTGGGGAAGATAAAGAAATTCCAGAAATTTCATATGATAGTCCATGTTTTTTGAGAAGGTAAAGAAATTTCATAAATTGCATATGATAGTCCATGTTTTCGGAGAAGTGTAAGAAATTCCAAAAATTGTATATGATAGTCCACGTTTTTGGAGAAGATAAAGAAATTCTTGAAATTTCATATCATAATCCATGTATTTGGATATCGTAAAGAAATTTTATAAATTGCATATGATAGTCTACGTTTTTGGAGAAGTGTAAGAAATTCCATAAAAAGTATATGATACTCCACGTTTTTGGAGAAGAGAAAGAAATTCTAGAAATTGCATATGATAAATGGAAAGAAATTCCAGAAATTGCATATGATAGTCCATGTTTTTGGAGAAGAGAAAGTAATTTTATAAATTTCATTTGATAGTCCATGTTTTTGGAGAAGAAAAAGAAATTTCATAAATCGCATATGATAGTCCATGTTTTCGGAGAAGAGAAAGAAAATTCATAAATTGCCTATGATAGTACACATTTTTAAAAAGGGAATTAAATTCCAGCAATTGCATATGATAGTCTACGTTTTTGGATAAGAGAAAGAAATTCCTGAAATTGCATATGATAGTCCACGTTTTTGGAGAAGAGAAAGAAATTCCAGAAATTGCATATGATAGTCCACGTTTTTGGAGAAGAGAAAGAAATTCTCTAAATTGCATATGAAAGACCACGTTTTTGGAGAAGAGAAAGAAATTCTAGAAATTGCATACGATAGTCCATGATTTTGGAGAAGAGGAAGAAATTCTAGAAATTGTATATGATAGACCATGTTTTCTGAAAATGAAAAGAAATTTCATAAATCGCATATGATACTCCGTGTTTTTGGGAAGAGAAAGAAATTTCATAAATTGCAAATGATAGTCCACGTTTTTTGAAAAGATAATGAAATTCCAGAAATTGCATATGATAGTCCACGTTTTTGGAGAAGAGAAAGAAGTTTCATAAATTGCATATGATAATCCACTTTTTCTGAAAATGGAAAGAAATTCCAGAAATTGCATATGATAGTCCATGTTTTTGGAGAAGAGAAATAAATTCTAGAAATTGCAAATGATAGTCCACGTTTTTGGAGAAGGGATATATATTACAGAAATATCATATGATAGACCATGTTTTGGAGAAGAGAAAGAAATTTTATAAAATGCATATGATAGTCCATGTTTTTGGAGAAGAGAAAGAAATTTCATAAATTACATATGATAGTCCACGCTTTTGGAGAAGGGAAAGAAATTCCATAAATTGCATATAATAGTCCATGTTTTTGGAGAAGAGAAAGAAATTCTAGAATTTGCATATGATAGTCCCGTTTTTGGAGAAGATAAAGAAATTCCAGAAGTTTCATATGATAGACCATGTTTTTGGAGAAGGTAAATAAATTTCATAAAATGCATATGATAGTCCATGTTTTTGGAGAAGTGTTAGAAATTCCGGAAATTGTATATGATAGTCTACGTTTATGGAGAAGAGAAAGAAATTTTAGAAATTGCATATGATAGTCCATGTTTTTGGATAAGAGGAAGAAATTCTAGAAATTGTATATGATAGACCATGTTTTTTGAAAATGGAAAGAAATTTCATAAATCGCATATGATAGTCCATGTTTTTGTAGAAGAGAACGAAATTTCATAAATTGCAAATGATAGTCCACGTTTTTTGAGAAGATAAAGAAATTCTAGAAATTGCATGTAATACCCTACCAATATGTGTCTCGAATCATATCAGCAGAATACTAATAACTGGTACTGAGTACATACAAAGTCAGGAATAATAACATAAGATGTATACATTTCAAAATCATCTTGAAGATGGATACAATGAATATATCTACACAATGATAATAATACACAGCGGAAGAAAAGATCAGGCATGGTCTTCACGACATCCGATCAAAAGCTCTTGATCCAAGCATCTAGAAAAACTCGATCTTGCACGGTACCTGGAAAATAATAAGATGAATGGGGTGATATTACTAAATATCAGTGAGTTCCCCTATCTTATGGGTCCTCTCGGCTCTACAGGTCACATACACAAACTAAAAATCCATGTC
The DNA here is from genome assembly GCF_029867415.1 of Vicia villosa. Taxonomy (NCBI): domain Eukaryota; kingdom Viridiplantae; phylum Streptophyta; class Magnoliopsida; order Fabales; family Fabaceae; genus Vicia; species Vicia villosa. The sequence continues at coordinate 6,670,467 of NC_081185.1, forward strand.
AGCCCCTAAGGTTTCCTCACCATCTAGCACATGAAAGCCTGTCAACTCACAGCACCAAGATTGTGTGTCCACTGACCACCCGATTAGATACTCTAAGAACATATCACATGTTCGGATATTAGGTACATGCTTCCTCCAGAATAGGTCTTCCGGATTTACCTTCCAGCCTTCTCTCGGGAGCTACCCCCAAGGTCTGGTCTTCTAGGGTTACCAATCTATCTGCTCTCGGAAAGATGACCTAATAGCGTACATTTTCAATCTACATGGTAAGTAACTCATATGACTATAGAGAACCATGGAACTGACATTGAACCGCTACAACGATTCAACTTGTCCAATTTCCTGGGTGCAAATCTCACATAGAAATTCACCCATAAGGAAACAACAAAAGGAGAAGGTGAGGTACACATCCCCGGGAGTTCATCCCCGAAGAATAGCTCCTGAATTACGGAGCCGACCCATTCCCGAGACCAAAGCCCGAGAATGCCTGCAATATATGTGGCACAGGGGCATCTTGGAATTTCTTCACAAGAAGTAGCCAACATATATGTAACGTGCCTACTCGCAGTTACTGTCCTTTTGTCTAGGAAAGAGGGAATATCAGGCTAGAATATCTTCATATCTCTTGGTTTAGGTATCCTAAGGTTCACCTTACCATCTCCATATTTTGTTAATCGACATACAGAAGTTGCACCAAGTTATAAGACCTCCTCGCCTCTTAGTTCACATGCTTAGCCTCACAAGCTATAAGACCTCAACATCTTTGGTGTACATGGATAGCTTTGATGTACATCACTGCTCACTCCATGATCCCTACAACCCAGTTGAAGGAACACTTGGGCAACAAGGCCCTTAGAATGATTAACGAATCAATTATTCGAGCATTACCTTTTAGTAACCAAAGTACAAGAATATTTACATGGATATGATTAGTATAAGAGTATGATAATGTTGTGTAAGATTAAGCATCTTGTAGCCCTTTCCATTAGCTTTCCAATGCCTCCGAAGGTGCCCTATTCTGAGTTACGGAACTCCAGTTATGGTCGAAACAGTAAAGCGATGATTTTCTGTCAGGTGCAATCTATTTGCACTGGTGTGCAATCGATTGCTCACTGAACCAGAAGCACAAAATGCCAATTTTTCACAGTGCAATCGATTTGCACTGGTGGGCAATCGATTGCTCACTGAACCAGAGCCAAAAATGACATTTTTATTGCATAAGATCAGTTCTAACACATTCTAATCCATTCCAATCCGAACCCTAACATGTAAAAGCAATTTAATACATGTATTATCACTTCAAGAACACATACTCCATCATTAATCAAGCATGCAATAACAATTGATCATTCTAACCCTTGTTCCCAAACATGCAATTGATCACAAAACCCCAATTCTTACCCAAGTCCTAACTATGGAACTCACCTTGTTGAAGATGATGATGATGAAACAGAATGAGATGTTGAGAAAGGAGATGACGATGATGATGATCTTCACACTTGATCATAGTTCTTCCTCCATGGTCACCAAGTTCCACACACATGCATGTTGTAGGTAGAACTTGAACTCCTCTTCTTCCTTTCCCCCTAGACTCGGTCTTTCTCTACCTCCTTGCTCCTTCCAAATTCTGATTTCTCCTCTTGCTCCTGTTTTCTGATTTTGTTCTTCTAAGTGTGGGAGAAAGAAAATGAAATGGGGAGAAAATGAATTAGAGATAAAGATTCTAGGCTTATATGGTCTACCATCAAAAAGACTAATGTGCCCTCCACTTAATCTTCAAAAGACTAAGCACACATTATCTTACTAATTCCATCTAAATCCACTTCTCAATTACAAATCATAATAATTATGCATTAATACTAACATTAGCATGATTATGGACAACAAGTGAACAGGGATGTTACATTCTCCCCCCCCCCCTTAATTAAAATTTGTCCTCGAATTTTCTCTTAATTACGGTTGAGGATACTTCTTACCGTCCTTCTGACACTCATCCCCTTTCCTCCAGACTATGGCTTCATTACTAATCTCATCATTTGTTCCCTTCAATCTTGGTCGGAACAACTGACGCCAAAAATCCAAAAGAGAGTACAATTTCTGCAACTATCCATCTTATTAGATAACTACTTCACATGAGATCTTGCCAATGAAGAGTGAGCTCTAACAGTTGACCTGCAACATCGCTCAAATTCTCCATACACGCTCACAAGCGTACCAGACATAGTTGTGATAAGACTACGTCAAGTAAAATCCTCTACATACTTCTAGCATTTCCAATGGTCACAATACTCCTTCCAATATTCACAATCTATCCCATGAAACTTCTGATTACACCTCGACCACAGCTTCCTTTTATACCAGTCCATCGACAAGTTTTCTCTAGATTATGGTGGATCCTTGAGAGTCTGCGATGAACGAAACATTTCTTTATCGATTTCATTTATGAAAGGTATCCCCATACATACCTACTACATGCATATCTCATTCTTCCTTGTCTGCTACACTACTCTGATCTCAACCGGTCACACACTTCATGAAACCCTCTAAGCCATATTGTGTCCATAATCCACTTGGCTTCATTACTCTATCACGCTCAATCCCTAAGTGGCAACAATTCCTTCTCAACATTCATCCAATTACGATATGTGCTAGAGTCTTAATCACACTCACCAACGCTACTCTTCTAGGTCGAGTAGTTCTTAACATCAGGTCACTAAACACTCCGTCCTCCTTGGAAAATTCTCCTTAGAATACAACCTTTGCCATGCACTTCGTTTTCAGAACATATGAAACCGAGTACTCGCCAAATATGAATTCACCTTACTTTACTAACTCTCGCATCATACACCTGCTATGATAACTCTGTCAACCTTTTCAAAGCTTATTCCCCATCATACGTCTTCATACTGATGGTATGTCAACACCTCCAATAAATCATGTGACTTAACCGATATAACCATAATTTCATTGTTGTACTTCACTCACAAAGTCATCTAATGCCCTTTCGTTTCCGAATCTGAAACTAAACTAACTTCCTCGGCCTCAATCCTAAATGCATCATTTATACCAGTTAAAGTGTAGATCACAATGCAAGGAACCATACTTCGTGTCTAGGACATTCCCCTTTGAAATTCCACGACACTCCCAAAATCAACGTGTCTCTGCTTACCGAGACTGACATTATTTAACTTCTGAGGATCTATAGATACTCCCACAGATAGTTCTCACATCGAGATAACTCAAGACATACTTCGTACATTCTAACATTAATCACCAATGTAAAAGAATAGTCACATAATGCGCTGGTCGGAATATGACGATCACACACACATCCCATCTCAGGAACCACGCATAAAGGTTAACTAACTCCAACGAAACAAGGAGCATCCACATTGTAGAATCCAAATATTCTCAAGCGGTCTCGACCATCCAAGTTCTCCTCATAAGCATAGAATTAGAATCTAATGCACCTTGTCGTCGCCTACTCGCATAATCCTCAATCATCGAGTGCAACATGTGGATTCTTATCCCACCTACTTTATGAGAATCTGGATCCGCGTATCACGAATACCAATCTCATCCTACCTTGAGTTCCAGATCAACATGTCCCACATCTGTCAGGAAAGGTCGACTCACGCGCCTCGTGCACGATAGCGATACTGTGGCAATATACCTGTCTGGTAGTACTAACATTGTGGTCCAAATCCGAGGCCATGCACTCAAGTAACCTACCCAGTAGCGTATAATGATCTCCACTTGTATCCTATATCCACGAACGACTAATCGAACATGTCTCAACTGAGGTCATCTTTACTCAGATCCTTCTAGTCACGCGTTTAAAGTTAACCTCCACTGAACACAACAAACTAGATCTGACTCACTACAAATCCAGCTCGAGTTCCTATGCCAGGTGTGTACTCACTCACACAGGGCACTCACAAGAGATTCCTAATGATAACTCCCACCATATAGGAATATCATGGTTACAATTAACAGTCACCTACTGCGGTCAACTCACCGATGCTTTAGACAACCACTAGTGTAGTTCACATAAGTACCCAACACATAGCGTAGTTCTACAATTTTAATTGGGATTGGATGGTTCACTACTAGCAGGGAACATGGATTACTACATTCTGTATACCCATCCACTCAGTTGCCGCCTAGCGTAGTTCTAGGACTCACACATTTCAGAATAACAAGGAGATGCAGTAGTTTCTTTCACTCAATCAGATATCCTAGATTTCCAAATTGGAGGTCACCACTTCCACTCGTCCCATCCACCGTTCACTATATGACTACTCACATCTTAAGGTACACCAGAATGAGTCGAAGTGTAATGATCTTATCCATCCAAGTACTTCTCAGGCCAAAGCAATTAGAAAGATCCAATATCTCGGTCCAACTCTCAAAGTCTTCCATCCATCCATTTCTCTGTCCATGTCTTCTACTGTCACCATGTTCGAGTAATGAATTTCTAACGACTTCAAGCTTAACTCCATCACGAAATTCCCTTACTCCATTCCTACTCAAGTGCTTCATGGATCTACTTCACTACTATCGAGATCCTTTTAAAGTTCACTCCATCCAACTAAAATCTTGAAACTTCCACTCGTTTTAGACTTTACCACGACAACTGGGTTGTCTACCATTCTGCAACTATTTCTCTTCTCATGTATGACAACCCAACATTCTCCCAACTTAACCAACTTCTACCAATTCAACTCATTCCTCTAACATACACTTTGTATGAAAGGTTCACTTTGTCTCCAAAGGTGTTTTGGAAAATCCAACTTCCTTGACCACTCCCGTAAAGAGTGGTATCGCGACTACCTTTCATATGCGACACTATCCGAGTCCAACCTTTATCCACAATCACTTACTAGACTTCTGCTACCACACGAGTCAGTTTGGGGCTAACGCGTCCTCGTGGCGGCTCTGCCGCAATCCTGCCTATCACGTACCCAGTTGGTGAGTTGATCAAGTTCAACAACTGAATAACATGACAGTAGAATCGAGCCAGCAACGCACACTTTTGAGGAAGAAAGAAATTTGCTAATGATGCCTCACAGCTAGGTCGAGGGTCGATCTGCTCTGATACAAAGTGTAATACCCTACTAATATGTGTCTAGAATCATATCAGCAAAATACTAATAACTGGTATTGAGTACATACAAAAGTCGGGAATAATAACATATGATGTATACATTTCAAAATCATCTTGAATATGGATACAATGAATATATCTACACAGTGATAATAACACACAGCGGAAGAAAAGATCAGGCATGGTCTTCATGATATCCGATCAAAAGCTCTTGATCCAAGCATCTAGCAAAACTCGATCTTGCACGGTACCTGAAAAATAATAAGATGAATGGGGTGAGATTATTAAATCTCAGTGATTTCCCCTATCATATAGGTCCTCTCGGCTCTACAGGTCACATACACAAACTAAAAATCCATGTCAGCCCCTAAGGTTTCCTCACCATCTAGTACATGAAAGCCTGTCAACTCACAGCACCACGATTGAGTGTCCACTGACCACCCGATTAGATACTCTAAGAGCATATCACATGTTCGGATATTAGGTACATGCTTCCTCCAGAATAGGTCTTCCGGATTTACCTTCCAGCCTTCTCTCGGGAGCTACCCTCAAGTTCTGGTCTTCCGAGGTTACCTGTCTATCTGCTCTCGGAAAGAAAACCTAATAGCGTAAATTTCCAATCTACATGGTAAGTAACTCATATGACTATAGAGAACCATGGAACCGGCATTGAACCGCTACAACGATTCAACTCGTCCAATTTCCTGGGTGCAAATATCACATAGAAATTCACCCATAAGGAAACAACAAAAGGAGAAGGTGAGGTACACATCCCCGGGAGTTCATCCCCGAAGAATAGCTCTTGAACTACGGAGCCGACCCATTCCCGAGACCAAAGCCCGAGAATGCCTGCAATATATGTGGCACAGCGGCATCCTTGGAATTTCTTCACAAGAAGTAGCCAACATATATGTAACGTGTCTACTCGCAGTTACTGTTCTTTTGTATGTCCTCTAACCCCTCGTCTCATACTTACTACACCATTAGATTGTAGAATTTTAGAAGAAGTCGCTTGATAGGAAAGATGCAGTATCAGGCTAGAATATGTTCATATCTCTTGGTTTAGGTATCCTAAGGTTCACCTTACCATATCCATATTTTTTTAATCGACGTACACAAGTTGCACCAAGTTATAAAACCTCCTCGCCTCTTGGTTCACATGCTTAGCCTTACAAGCTATAAGACCTCAACATCTTTGGTGTACGTGGCTAGCTTTGATGTACATCACTGCTCACTCCATGATCCCTACAACCCAGTTGAAGGAACACTTGGGCAACAAGGCCCTTAGAATGATTAACGATTCAATTATTCGAGCATTACCTTTTAGTAACCAAGGTACAAGAATATCCACATGGATTTGATTAGTATTTAAGAGTATGATAATGTTGTGTAAGCTTAATCATCTTGTAACCCTTTCCATTAGCTTTCCAATGCCTCCGACAGCGCCCAATTCTGAGTTACTGAACTCCAGTTATGGTCGAAACAGTAAAGCGATGTTTTTCTGTCAGGTGCAATCGATTTGCACTGGTGTGCAACCGATTGCTCACTGAACCAGAAGCGCAAAATGCCAATTTTTCACAGTGCAATTGATTTGCACTGGTGTGCAATCGATTGCTCACTGAACCAGAGCCAAAAATAACATTTTTACTGCATAAGATCAGTTCTAACACATTCTAATCCATTCCAATCTGAACCCTAACATGTAAAAGCAATTTAATACATGTATTATCACTTCAATAACACATACTCCATCATTAATCAAGCATGCAATAATAATTGATCATTCTAACCCTTGTTCCGAAACATGCAATTGATCACAAAACCCCAATTCTTACCCAAGTCCTAACTATGGAACTCACCTTGTTGATGATGATGATGATGAAACAGAATGAGGTGCTGAGAAAGGAGATAACGATGATGATGATCTTCACACTTGATCATAGTTCTTCCTCCATGGTCACCAAGTTCCACACACATGCATGTTATAGGTAGAACTTGAACTCCTCTTCTTCCTTTCCCCCGAGACTCAGCGTTTCTCTACCTCCTTGCTCCTTCCAAATTCTGATTTCTCCTCTTGCTCTTGTTTTCTGATTTTGTTCTTCTAAGTGTGGGAGAAAGAAAATGAAATGGGGAGAAAATGAATTAGAGAGAAGGATTCTAGGCTTATATGGTCCACCATCAAAAAGACTAATGTGCCCTCCACTTAATCTTCAAAAGACTAAGCACACATTATCTTACTAATTCCATCTAAATCCACTTCTCAATCACAAATCATAATAATTATGCCTTAATACTAACATTAGCCTGATTATGGACAATAAGTGAACAGGGATGTTACATTGCATATAATAGTCCACGTTTTTGGAGAAGAGAAAGAAATTTCATAAATTGCATATGATAGTCCACGTTTTCTGAAAATGGAAAGAATTCTAGAAATTGCATAGGATAGTCCATGTTTTTGGAGAAGAGAAAAAAAATTTAGAAATTGCATATGATAGTTCATGTTTTTTGAGAAGATATAGAAAATCCATAAATTGCATATGATTGTCCATGTCTTTGGAGAAGAGAAATAAATTTCATAAATTGCATTTGATAGTCCACGTTTTTAGAGAAGAGAAAGAAATTTCATTAATTGCATATGATAGTACACATTTTTTGAGAAGGGAAAGAAATTCTTGAAATTGCATATGATAGTCCATGTTTTTGGAGAAGAAAAAGAAATTTTCGAAATTGCATATGATAGTCCACGTTTTTGGAGAAGGGAAATAAATTCTAGAAATTGCATATGAAAGACCACGTTTTTGGAGAAGAGAAATAAATTTCCTAAATTGCATATGATAGTACACGTTTTTTGAGAAGGGAAAGAAATTCTAGAAATTGCATATGATAGTCCATGTTTTTGGAGAAGAGAAAGAAATTTTCGAAATTGCATTTGATAGTCCACGTTTTTGGAGAAGGGAAATAAATTCCGGAAATTGCATATGATAGTCCATGTTTTTGGAGAAGAGAAAGAAATTTTCGAAATTGCATTTGATAGTCCATGTTTTTGGAGAAGGGAAATAAATTCCAATTTCATAAATTGCATATGATAGTCCACGTTTTTGGAGAAGAGAAAGAAATTTCATAAAATACATATGATAGTCCACGTTTTTGGAGAAGGGAAAGAAATTCCAGAAATTGCATATAATAGTCCATATTTTTGGAGAAGAGAAAGAAATTCTAGAATTTGCATATGATAGTCCACGTTTTTGGAGAAGATAAAGAAATTCTAAAAATTTCATATGATAGTCCACGTTTTTGGAGAAGGTAAAGAAATTTTATAAACTGCATATGATAGTCCATGTTTTAGGAGAAGTGTAAGAAATTCTAGAAATTGTATATGATAGTCCACGTTTTTGGAGAAGATAAATAAATCTCATATGATAGTCCATGTTTTTGGAGAAGGTAAAGAAGTTTTATAAATTGCATATGATAGTCCACCCTTTTGGAGAAGTGTAAGAAATTCCATAAATTGTATATGATAGTCCACGTTTTTGGAGAATAGAAAGAAATTCTAGAAATTGCATATGATAAATGGAAAGAAATTCCAAAAATTGCATATGATAGTCCATGTTTTTGGAGAAGAGATAGAAATTTTAGAAATTGCATATGATAGTCCACGTTTTTTGAGAGGATAAAGAAAATCCATAAATTGCATATGATTGTCCATGTCTTTGGAGAAGAGAAAGAAATTTCATAAATTGCATATGATAGTCCACATTTTTGGAGAAGAGAATGAAATTTAATAAATTGCATACGATAGTACACGCTTTTTGAGAAGGGAAAAAAATTCCAGAAATTGCATATGATAGTCCATGTTTTTGGAGAAGAGAAAGAAATTCTAGAAATTGCATATGATAGTCCACGTTTTAGGAGAAGATAAAGAAATTCCAGAAATTTCATATGATAGTCCACGTTTTTTGAGAAGGTAAAGAAATTTCATAAATTGCATATGAAAGTCCATGTTTTCGGAGAAGTGTAAGAAATTCCAGAAATTGTATATGATAGTCCACGTTTTTGGAGAACATAAAGAAATTCCAGAAATTTCATATGATAGTCCATGTTTTTTGAGAAGGTAGAGAAATTTCATAAATTGCATATGATAGTCCTCGTTTTTGGAGAAGTGTAAGAAATTCCAGAAATTGTATATGATAGTCCATGTTTTTTGAGAAGAGAAAGATATTCTAGAAATAGCATATGATAAATGGAAAGAAATTCCAGAAAGTGCATATGATAGTCCATGTTTTTGGAGAAGAGAAAGAAATTTTAGAAATTGCATTTGATAGTCCATGTTTTTGGAGAAGAGAAAGATATTTCATAAATCGCATATGATAGTCCATGTTTTTGGAGAAGAGAAAGAAATTTTATAAATTGCATATGATAGTACACATTTTTTGAGAAGGGAATAAAATTCCAGCAATTGCATATGATAGTCTACATGTTTGGAGAAGAGAAAGAAATTCCAGAAATCGCATATGATTGTCCACGTTTTTGAAGAGAAAGAAATTCAAGAAATTGCATATGATAGTCCACGTTTTTGGTGAAGAAAAAGAAATTCCCAAAATTGCATATGATAGACCTCGTTTTTAGAGAAGAGAAAGAAATTCTAGAAATTGCATATGATAGTCCATGTTTTTGGAGGAGAGGAAGAAATTCTAGAAATTGCATATGATAGACCACGTTTTCTGAAAATGGAAAGAATTCCAGAATTTGCATATGATAGTCCATGTTTTTTGGAGAAGAGAAAGAAATTTTAGAAATTGCATATGATAGTCCATGTTTTTTGAGAAGATAAAGAAATTCCAGAAATTACATCAAACATAGACTATCATATGCAATTTCTAGAATACCGAACTGGATGATTAATTCATCCCTGGCTTGGTAGCCCCCAGAGTAGGTATTGTTGTATACCGAACTGGATGAACAATTTTATGTGTTATTTATTTTCTGCACTGTTATTTGTATTCCTACCTTGACAATTTCTGAATGTCAGATCAGATGTCAAGACATCCATATATGACATCTGAGTCTGTCATACCAGAATTTCATATATAATTCCTTAGGTGTGGTTTATACTATTTTCCAATAAAAATATGAAAAGTATACTTAAATATCTTTTACATAGTGTAAATAGGAGAAAATTGCATATGTGGAGGAGAAAATTATACACTTGTCATATTTTCATTAGAAAATAGTATAAACCACACCTAAGAAATTATATCCAAGCTTTCTCCTTATGCTAACTAGTAACAAACCCGTGCATACGCACGGGTTCTGATCTATTACGCGTTTTTGTTTACATAATATATTTATTTTAAATAGAACGTTAAAAAAAATATTTAGATCAATAATAAATTTTTTCATATATAAAAATATTTAGATCAATAATAGAATTTTTTCTCGTATACTATTTATGGATTAAAAATATTTGATCATAAATATCATTTCTCGTATAGAAAAATAGTTAGATCAATAATATATTTTTTCCCGTATACAAATATTATTTTTGTTTAGTTATCATTTACAAAAATATTTGGATCAATAGTAAATTTTCGTATATAAAAATATTTAGATCAATAATAAATTTTTTCCGTATACCATTTTTGAATAAAAAATATTTGGATCATAAATACCATTTTTCATATATAAAAATATATAGATCAATAATAGATTTATTTTCCGTATACAAATATTATTTTTGTTTAGGTGTCAATTACATAGTAAATTTTCGTATATAAAAATATTTAGATCAATAATAAATTTTTTTTCCGTATACTATTTTTGAATAAAAAATATCTGTATCATAAAGACCTTTTTTCGTATATAAAATATATAGATCAATAGTACATTTTTTCCCGTATATAGATTTCATTTTTGTTTAGGTATCATTTATAAAAATATTTGGATCAATAGTAATTTTCCGTATATAAAAAATTCAGATAATAAATATCATTTTTTCGTATATAAAAATAAATAGATCAATAATAAATTTTTTCCCGTATACAAATTTTAATTTTGTTTAGGTATCATTTACAAAAATATTTGAATCAAATAGTAAATTTTCGTATATAAAAATATTTAAATCAATAATAAATTTTTTCCGGTAAACTATTTTTTTCTTTTATACTAATATTATTTTTGTTTAGGTATCATTTACAAAAATATTTGGTTAAATGGTAAATTTTCATATATATATATATATATATATATATATATATATATATATATATATATATATATATATATATATATATATAAATATATATATATATAAACATTAAATTTAATTAGGTATAATTTTGATTAAAATTAATTGAATAATAAAATTAATTTAAGTAAACATTAAAATACGTATTAAGTTGATAAAAATTGATTCCAAATTAAATAGTATTTGTATACTTATTTAACATGATGCACTTAAGATTACAATATATTTGAAAGAAACAACTTTATTAATGTGTGTTTGTTTTAACTGAAATTGTGAAGAGATAAGTTGGGAAGATAGAAATATAAGAGAAATGCTAGAATTTCTTCTATTTGGTGTGTAGAGAAATAGAGCAGAGAGACTTAAATAGTGTGGAATCCACCAATACCCCTTGTCTGAGAGGAAATAGAACCGAGACGCACGCTTATTATTCGTTTCCACCAATACCCCTTGTTCTCATTTTAAAAATATCAAAAAAGTAAAAGTTTTCTCCTCTATATATTAATAGAAATGTGAAAGAGTAATAAATATCATGCAGTATTGTTACTATTAATAATAATAAAATGAAAAAAATATTTTTTCTGCTAGATGATAAACTATAAATAAAAATGTTTGAATAATAAAATCACAATAAATTGTAAAAGTTTTAAAAAGAGAACTCGGCAAAAAAAATTTAAAATTGCAAAATAAACAAAAATATTTGATCATTTTAGTCATCTCTATTCTATTTTTCATCAATTCTCTTGTTGTGAACAATACTGTAATTCTCTATATTTCTCATCTATTTCTTTCTCTCATCTGTTTCTTTCTCTTCTCTTTCTCTCTTTCTCTCTATATTTATATTTATAATATTAAAACCAATTAAAAATATTAGTGTTCATCCAACCAGCGTATAAAGAAATTTAAATTTAAAATACTCTATTATTAATGAAAATTGATTTTGCAAAAAAAAAACTGTCAAATTTAATCAATCATTATTAAAAAATAACATTGTTTCCCGTTCTAAAATGTCTTGTATTTCTTAAAAAGTAACATTGTTTACAATTTTAAAATGTCTTATATTTCATATGCTTCCTCCAAATATTTACAAAACATAAAAATGTATGATAATTTATAAAGACAAGGACAAAAATGTAAGATGAATAAAATTGTCACATTCTTAATCTTACTCCTTTCTTCTTATGTTAGCAGAGAAGTAAAAAACATGTAGGCCCCACTCTTTTTTAGTCTCTCTTAGCAATTTCTCTTCATAGCAAATAGAAGAAATACAACATTTCTCTTCAAATTCTCTCTCTTCAATTTCTCTCTTCTCAACTTCACTCATACCAAACATAGGTTAAATGTTAGGGATTTGACCCCTTAGAAGATGATGACACTCCACTACAAATCTGCATACTAAAATAATTAAAAAAATTATGATTTGAAAAGTGAGTAAAATTGTGATAAAAATACTTAAGTGAGGAGTACTTATGTGAGTGAGACTGTGATTTGAAAAGTGAGTAAAATTATGATAAGAATAAAGCTGCCGCCCTTGTCAGTCAAAAACACATGGCTAGTAATGATAATACCTATAATATAGTATTTTATTATTAATATGATTTACTAAAAATAAATGTTTTAAACCTGGTTATAGGAAAACCAAAACATCACGTCTCTCTCTCCTTTCCCTATCCATAAACATCAGGGGTGGAGGCAGTCTCTTGAAGAGAAACTGCATCAGTAAAATCATAAGGTCGGGGAACGCAGACATTTTTCTTCTGCAAGAAACGAAATTGGAAGTCATTGATTCGGGTATAGTGGGCAACTTTATGGCAAAATGAAAGTGTTGGCTGGTCATATTCGAAGGCTGAAGGTAGGTCGGGTGGTCTAGTCATTCTTTGGAAAGAGCAAAATTTTGATTTGGTGTTCCCGTTCAAAGGAATTGGGTATATTGGAATCAAGTTAAAGTGGAAGGATAGATTTTATTATATATGTAACATTTATTCGCCTTGTTCTTTACAAGGGAAGAAAAAGTTATGGATGAAGTTGTTGCAGCTTCGAACTAAATTCGTTGACGGGGAGTGGCTGATGGGCGGAGACTTCAATGCTACGAAAGACAGTAGGGAGAGGAAGGGAAATTGCCAGGGAAGAACGGCGGAGTCGAACTTGTTTGAGTCGTTTATAGAAGACAGCAGGCTTATTGATCTTCCCAATAGTGGTAATAGGTTCAGTTGGTATAGTGGCGACGGTAAATTTATGAGCAGAATAGATCGATTCTTGGTGGAGGATTCTCTTATAGATAGGTGGGGGATAGTTGGGCAGAGGATTGGCCAAAGATCTATATCTGATCATTGCCCGGTGTGGCTTATTTACAACAAGGAGAATTGGGGGCCTAAACCGTTTATGGTTAATAACTCGTGGTTCGAGGATAAGGAGTTTCTCCCTTTTGTTGAGAAAGAATGGGCGAAGTTAAAGGTTACAGGCAGAGGCGACTTTATTCTAAAAGAAAAATTACGCTTGCTTAAGGACAGTCTTAAGAGATGGAATTCGGAGGTTTTCGGCAGAATTGATTTGGAGATAAAGCAAGGTGAGAAGGAATTGAACGAAGCAGATGGTTTTCTTTTCTCGGTCACGGATGAGGAAATAAAGGGAGTGGCAGAGAAGAGAAGTGAGGCGACTAGCAGGATGTGGTTAAACTTGAAGATTAGGGAGAACATGATACGCCAAAAATCTAGAGTCAAATGGGATAAAGACGGAGATCTTAACAGTAGGTATTTCCATGTGATCGGTAAAATAGCAAGTGTACTATTTTGCCTCTGTAGTAATAAAGGGACAATTCACCGAATATCGATCTCAAGGACTGCGTGGTATTATAGAGTTAGTAGGAATTCAATTAAACAAAAAGCCTTGGGGGTTTTGGTTTTTATGATTACGAATTAAATTGCAAATAAACTTAAAAGGGTTGATTTAGCCAAATATGAGTAATATGCCAGGGTAGGTGTGTGCATTAACATGTAGCAATTCTGAACCCTTGTTTCATTAACAAAATTCAACTGATCAATTAACGATTCTTAAGGGTATTTGCTCCTAAGTCCTTAGTGGGCAAACCTTTGAACATTGAAATCCTAATCCCAAAGTCCTTCGGAATTAGTGATCAAATCAAGTATTATTATAATCAAGAACAATCCGGTTACTATAGGGTATCCCTAGTCCTAGGGGATATCTAGTATAGTATAATGATATAAAAACCCTAACAATGGAGGTCAATCCTAATTGTCAGTCATAAATCAATCCAGTTGGTCCGACGAGGAAAGCATTAAAAACCTTATACCATTAAATTGAACATGAAAGAGAAATATGTTATTGAAATTCGGAATTCAAAATCATCACAAATGTTAATCAGGGACACCCCCTAGAATTGGGGGGTTTAGCTACTCATATCATCCAAAGAAATTACAAAGATATCAAATAAAGTCATTACAATAGAGATGATGAACTTTGATCTTCAATGGCTTCCGCTCATGAGAGTTCTATGTTCTTCTCCAATTGCATAGGCTTCTTTTCTCAATCCTCTTCTTTCTTTGTGTGGCAAAAAGATCCCTAATTCATCTTGAAAACTCGCCTAAATAGTGCAGACTCACTTAAGTTGGTTGGAAATCCCAAAAACACCCTTGCAGGCAAACCACTGAACAAAATTACAAAAATCACTGAAATCAGCGTCAAACCCAACACGGGCCGTGTTGAGCAACACGGGAACCCGTGTTGGCTCCCTGTCATAACTATTTTTATTGGTTGGTCCCAGACTTAGCAACACGGGCCGTGTTGAGCAACACGGGCACCCGTGTTGCACCCCTGTTTTTCCTTTCTCTCAAACTTCGCTCCCAGCTCTCTTCCTGACACGGCCCGTGTTGAGCAACACGGCCACCCGTGTCAGGCCTCCTGAAACATGTTTTCTGAACTTCCTCGAAACTCCGAGTTTTGCACTGATTTACTCCGATTTCTCCATATCAGTATGAAAACATTAAAACATACAACCAAAGCATAAAATGACGAATAAAGAAATAAAACACTCAATAACATAACTTAAAAATACTTAAAAACCACGGTAAATATATGTGTGAAAACCACTGCTCAAACTCCCCCAAACTTAAACCGTTGCTTGACCTCAAGCGACAATTACAAGAGTTAATGACTTTTAAAACACACCGGTGTTCATACGTGAGATATCCGTTTGCATTGAACAAGAAACAGTAGGTCTGGCACTCACATGACGCGACGAGTTTTTGTTATAACATTAAACCTTAAGCTCCCCTTTTGGATACCTCTCCAACTATGCTTTGCACTTAAGTCTCTTTCCGATTTTTCTCCTCTTTCATTCGGACAATCATATTAAGGCACTGCATTTCTTCTAATAATCATCACATGCATGAGACGAACCAAGGCTTTTTATTTTCTTTTTCTGGCACCAAACTAGCAGCATTTGCTACTTTTAATTACCGATGAAATTTTCAAACTTTGCAGTTATATATTGTCCTTTTGGATGACGTTTGGGGATCAATCTCCTTTGGGCTGAATAACCGGGTGAGGGTTACCCAACTTAGCGAGCCGATTGCCTTTTACCGCCTTTTCATCATTTGGTGCCAACTTTATATCTCTTTTTTTTTTCAACCAGTCATCATGCAAGTGAATCTGAATTATGCCAGACTGTATCAATAAACTACTTGAGAAGTACTTCTCAGGAGACAAGTACTATGGTGCAAATCTACACGTTAGACTCATATCTCTTTTAGGGAACCAAGGGTGTTTAAACAAACCTCTTCTTGTCACATTATTCCGAACTTCCTGTCCTCAAACAATCCTCCCTTCATCTCTATATACTATTCTCGATCGCTCTTTAAGATCAAAACTCTTCAACAGAAATTAAAATTTCGGTCAAAATTTGGGCAGAATTCACTTTATGGTTTCACATCATACCAGTAACATAAAAATAACATAAAAAAATAAAATGCAAAGAGAAGAGCCTCCCCCAAACTTGAACTAAACATTGGCCTCAATGTTTCAGAATGAGTTCGAGAGAGGTGACTCACAGAGGGTATTGCACTCCAATGATCACTTCCGAGCTTTCACTAGAGACGTCCTCTTTTATTTCCTGAAAATAAAATAAACAAACATAGAAATTAATTATTAAAATCGTGGGTTGCCTCCCACGAAGAGCTTCGTTTAACGTCGCATGGCTCGACGGTCCATTACCCTTTATTATGGAGGGTATTTCCTTTTCCAAACCTTGTTGCTTGTCACGTCCGCAACCACGAACTCATGAAGATGAAAAGAATGGACTACTTTTATCTTCAACTCACTTCCCACATTCTTCTTCTCACCTTGCTCTTTCTTTTCCACCTTCTTCTTGACTTCCTTAGCATTCTTAGGATTTTTGATGGCTATATGAGTTGGTTCCACCCGAGAGGTTATGCTTGAAACTTTTTCTTGGATATTTTTAGGATTTTTGTCTTCTTTTTCACCTTCTGTCATACCAGCTGAAGTTTTCTCATTCACACCTGCCCTATTTTTCTTATCTCCTAACATCTTCAAGGTTACTTCTTCATCAAATGATTTCAGCGTTAGTGTCCCTTTTTCAATGTCGAAGTTGCAGCAGCCTGTCGACAAAAATGGTCTCCCAAGAAGGATAGGAGTTTCTTCGTCTTCCGGAATATCCATGATGTGGAAGTCAACAGGGAATACAAACTTATCAACTTCCACTAGCACATCTTCAGCTACCCCATAGGATTTCTTAACGGTGTGATCGGTGAACCTTAACTGTGTCTTACTTTCACTAATCTTTTCTAATTCAAGCTTTTTGAAAATGGACAAAGGCATTAAACTCACACTAGACCCAGAATCGAGGAGTACCTTTTTAAATGCTATATTCTTGATAGTGCATGGTATCGCCACCGCCCCAGGGTCTTTCCTCTTTATTGGGATCTTTCTTGCTGTCGAGACTATACCACACTTCTCGGTTGCAATTTTTGGCTCTCCTCCTAGTGATCTCTTTTTCGCCAATACCTCCTTCATAAATTTCTTATACAAAGGCATGTGCTCAAGTGCTTCAAAGAATGGTAGATTTACCTCTAACTTTTTGAACAATTTAGTAAACTTCTCAAAGTCTTTCTCTCTTGAAACCTTCTTTGTCACTCTGGAGGGGAAAGGTAGTTTTATCACCGGTTCAGTGTCTTTCTTATTTTTTTTCTTCAATTGGTTTAACCGGTGGTACCACGACTTCTGGCTCTTTTGGATTCTCTCTTATTTCCATATCCACCTCTATTACCATGGGGTCATCTATTTCCTCTTTTTCTTTTTCAGATTCTGCTACTCTCCTACTTCTTGTAGTAACAGCATTAATCTTCTCTTGGTCTTTCGGATTTTTCACAGTTGAGCTCGGAAGGGTACCTTGTGCCTGTAGAGTGAGATGTTGTGCTATCTTCCCCTCTTGAACTTCCAGATTTTTAATTGAGGCCGAAGTGTTTCTGTAGTTGTTTCTTGTTTCTTCTTGGAACTGAGAACACTGCCCAGCTAATCTTTCAATTGCCACTTCCCACTCTGCCTTCTGGGTACCTTGTTGTTGTTGATCTTTCCAAGCAAAATTTGGATGATTCTTCCACCCTGGATTATAGGTGTTAGAATACGGGTTGTTTTGCCTTAGGAATTTGATTTCTTCAATCTACTTGGGAGCAGCAAAACAGTACATCATTTGGTGTGGGCCATTACAGATTTCGCAGCTGACAGGTTGAGCTTGTTGAACTTGAGCCACCTGTTGTTTACCTATATTCATAGCCTTCAATTTCTTTTCAACTTCTGCGGCTATCGCATCTTCAACCCGAATTTTAGAAGTCTCCAGCTTGAGATCAATGATTCCTTCCGGTTTGCTAGCACACCTGTCATACAATTCCAAATGCTCATTTGCAGCTATTGCTTCAATGATTTTGATGATGCTTGAGGCTATTGTGAAATTTGTCGAGCCTCCAGCTGCTGTATCAATTAACTGTTTTGTTTTCATTCTGAGCCCATTGACAAATACTTGCATCTGTTCGGTCATGTCCATATTGTGAGTGGGACATGCTACTAGAATTCTTTTGAATTTTTTGTATGCATCTCCTAAGGGCTCACCCTCCTTCTTCTTGAAATTCAGAATGTCATACCTCTTCCTTATAAAGACCGAGGCCGGAAAATACTCATTTAAGAAAGCTTTTTCCATCTCTTCCCATGATGTAATGCTGCCCACTGGAATGGAATAAAACCACTCTTCTGCTTCTTCTGCCAAGGTGAATGGGAACATTCTCAGCTTCTTGGCCTCTTCTGTATGACCTTCGATTTTTAAAGTTGTACTCATGGTCAGAAACCTCTGTAGGTGCTTGTTTGCATCTTCATTAACCTTTCCGATGAAAGGCTTTCTTTCGAGCTGAGTGATGGTCCTTGGATGCAATTGAAAATTAGGAACATTCACCGGTTGGTTGACAATAGTTAGTCTTCCTCCCGGTGTGTTTCTAGCACCATAGTCTCCGAGAAGTCTCTCTGGTGGTGGTACCTCGCCCATGATCTCTTCTTCACTTTCGGTGTCTGAACCAGAATGAACTGTAATCACTTCTTCCTCGGATTCCAGTTTAGCTTGACGAGCTTGTCTGCGCCTTGCGTGCAAAGTCCTTTCAATTTCTGCGTCAAAAAGAAATTCTGCTGAGGCCTTACCTCTCATAAACAGATTAGACAATTATTAGAATGAGGAACAAAAATAAAATAAAATAAATTTTTTTTTCAGAAAATAAAATTTTAGTCGCAGAGCAACAAAATTCTAATCGAAATAAATCTAAAAACTCTATAATCTTCGGCAGTCCCCGGCAACGGCGCCAAAAACTTGATCAATAAAATAGCAAGTGTACTATTTTGCCTCTGTAGTAATAAAGGGACAATTCCCAGAATATCGATCTCAAGGACTGCGTGGTATTATAGAGTTAGTAGGAAATCAATTAAACAAAAAGCCTTGGGGGTTTTGGTTTTTATGATTACGAATTAAATTGCAAATAAACTTAAAAGGGTTGATTTAGCCAAATATGAGTAATATGCCAGGGTAGGTGTGTGCATTAACATGTAGCAATTCTGAACCCTTGTTTCATTAACAAAATTCAACTTATCAATTACCGGTTCTTAAGGGTATTTGCTCCTAAGTCCTTAGTGGGCAAACCTTTGAACATTGAAATCCTAATCCCAAAGTCCTTCGAAATTAGTGATCAAATCAAGTATTATTATAATCAAGAACAATCCGGTTACTATAGGGTATCCCTAGTCCTAGGGGATATCTACTATAGTATAATGGTATAAAAACCCTAACAATGGAGGTCAATCCTAATTGTCAGTCATAAATCAATCCAGTTGGTCCGACGAGGAAAGCATTAAAAACCTTATACCATTAAATTGAACATGAAAGAGAAATATGTTATTGAAATTCAGAATTCAAAATCATCACAAATGTTAATCAGGGACAACCCCTAGCATTGGGGGGTTTAGCTACTCATATCATCCAAAGAAAATACAAAGATATCAAATAAAGACATTACAATAGAGATGATGAACTTTGATCTTCAATGGCTTCCGCTCATGAGAGTTCTCTGTTCTTCTCCAATTGCATAGGCTTCTTTTCTCAATCCTCTTCTTTCTTTGTGTGGCAAAAAGATCCCTAATTCATCTTGAAAAACTCTCCTAAATAGTGCAGACTCACTTAAGTTGGTTGGAAATCCCAAAAACACCCTTGCAGGCAAACCACTGAACAAAATTACAAAAATCACTGAAATCAGCGTCAAACCCAACACGGGCCGTATTGAGCAACACGGGCACCCGTGTTTGCTCCCTGTCATATTTATTTTTATTGGTTGGTCCAAGACTTAGCAACACGGGCCGTGTTGAGCAACATGGGCACCCGTGTTGCACCCCTGTTTTTCCTTTCTCTCAAACTTCGCTCCCAGCTCTCTTCCTGACACGGCCCGTGTTGAGCAACACGGCCACCCGTGCCAGGCGTCCTGAAACATGTTTTCTGAACTTCCTCGAAACTCCGAGTTTTGCACTGATTTACACCGATTTCTCCATATCAGTCTGAAAACATTAAAACATACAACCAAAGCATAAAATGACGAATAAAGAAATAAAACACTCAATAACATAACTTAAAAATACTTAAAAACCACGGTAAATATATGTGTGAAAACCACTGATCACCATGCTATTCTGAAGGCTAGGAGAAGGGGAAATTTCATCTCTAGCATTGAGTCGGGTCGTGGTATGCTGGAATCTGTTAGTGAAATTAAGGAGGAGGTCAGAAGACTTTTTGAGGCTAAGTTTTCGGAACCTGTCAATGCGCGGGCTGTTCTTGAAGGTGTTCAGATAAATTCCATTTCTTTAGTTGAAAAGGAGAAGCTTGAAGAGTCCTTTTCGGAGCTGGAAATTAAAGAGGCGGTTTGGGGGTGCGAGGGTTCGAAGAGCCCAGGACCGGACGGATACAATTTCTTTTTCATTAGAAACTTCTGGTCGTTTATGAAATAAGATTTATGTCGGTTGTTTAATGATTTCCATAACAGCGCCACTCTTTCGAAGACGGTGGTTTCGTCGTTCATCACTTTGATTCCTAAGAAGACTAACCCTTCCCATCTTGATGACTATCGGCCTATCTGCCTAGTAGGTTGCCTTTACAAAGTCATTTCAAAACTTCTGGCAGCTCGTTTGAAAAGGGTTTTGGATCCTATTATATCGCTTTCGCAGAGTGCCTTCGTCCCAGGGAGGCAGCTTCTTGACGGAGTTTTGGTTGCCAACTAAGTAGTGGACATGGCTTCCAAGGAAAATAGGGGTTGCTTGCTCTTTAAGGTGGATATGGAGAAGGCGTACGACAAGGTTCGTTGGGATTTCCTCAGACAAATGCTGAGAACGATGGGCTTTGGAGAAGTTTGGATTAGGTGGATTGAGGCATTGGTGTGTGCGAGTTGGATGTCGGTTCTCGTCAATGGTTGTCCTACAAAAGATTTTATGGTGACGAGAGGCTTGATTCAGAATCAGAATCAGACTCTGAATGTGAGCAGGAAAACCTTGCACTGATGGCCACAGTGGATGACGGATCAGAATCTACATCAGAATCAGATTCTGAAGAGGTATTTTCTGAACTTTCTAGAGAAGAGTTAGTTTCCAGTTTAACTGAACTTCTGGAACTCAAGGCTCATCTTAGTATCAAATACAAAAAGCTGAAAAAGCTATTTGAATTTGAAACTAAGAAGCTGGAAGTTGAAAATTCTGAACTGAAGGAAAAAGTTTTAAAATTATCCTAAGATATTGGATCTCCTTCTGAATCAGAAAAATCCATTCCTAGTCTCAATCATATTCTGAAAGAATATGACTCGAGCTTCAGAAAGTTTCTATCTAGAAGTATTGGCAGAAGTCATCTTGCTTCTATGATATATGGTGTTTCTGGAAACAAAAGGATTGGCGTTGGCTATGAGGGTGATACCTCACAAAAATTTGAACCTGTTAATGATTTAAAAATCACATACAAGCCTTTGTATGATCAGTTCAAATATGGCCACTCACATGATATTAGGCTCACTTCACATGCCAAAAGTTTTAACACTTCACACACCAAGAAGCATGTGACACAACCTAAAAAATATCATGCTGCCAAACCTAAAGAATATCATGTTGTTCCTCCTATTACTTATCATGCTAAACCTAAGTTCAATCCGAACTTGAGGAAAACTAACAAGAAAGGACCCAAGAAACTGTGGGTACCTAAGGAGAAGATAATTTCTGTTGCAGATATCCTTAGCAGCAAATAATACAAAGCACAAAATGTCATGGTATCTGGACTCTGGGTGCTCGCGACACATGACGGGAAGAAGGTCTATGTTCCAAGACCTGGTGCTTAAATCTGGTGGAGAAGTCAAGTTTGGAGGAGATCAAAAGGGCAAGATTATTGGCTGTGGAACCATAAGTTTTGGTAACTCTCCTTCCATAACTAATGTACTTCTTGTAGAAGGATTAGCGCATAACTTATTATCCATAAGTCAATTAAGTGACAATGGTTATGACATAATCTTCAATCAAAAGTCTTGCAAGGCTGTAAGTCAGAAGGATGGCTAAATCCTATTTACAGGCAAGAGAAAGAACAACATTTATAAGATTGATCTTTCAGATCTTGAGAAGCAGAAGGTGACTTGCCTTATGTCTGTTTCTGAAGAGCAATGGGTCTGGCACAGAAGATTAGGACATGCTAGTTTGAGAAAGATTTCTCAGATTAACAAACTAAATCTGGTCAGAGGACTCCCAAATCTGAAATACAAATCAGATGCTCTTTGTGAAGCATGTCAGAAGGGCAAGTTCTCCAGACCTGCATTCAAATCTAAGAATGTTGTCTCTTCCTCAAGGCCGATAGAACTTCTGCACATTGATCTGTTTGGACCAGTCAAAATAGCATCTGTCAGAGGGAAGAAATATGGATTAGTCATCATAGATGATTATAGCCGCTGGACATGGGTAAATTTCTTAAAACACAAGGATGAGTTTCATTCAGTGTTCTTTGAATTCTGCACTTAGATTCAATCTAAGAAGGAGTGCAAAATCATAAAGGTCAGAAGTGATCATGGTGGTGAATTTGAGAACAGATTCTTTGAGGAGTTCTTCAAAGAAAATGGTATTGCCCATGATTACTCTTGCCCTAGAACTCCACAGCAAAATGGAGTTGTAGAGCGAAAGAATAGGACTCTACAAGAAATGGCCAGAACTATGATCAATGAAACCAATATGGCTAAGCACTTCTGGGCAGAAGCAATAAACACTGCATGTTATATTCAGAATGAATCTCTATTAGACCTATTCTAAATAAGACTCCTTATGAATTGTGGAAGAACAGAAAGCCCAACATTTCATATTTTCATCCTTTTGGATGTGTTTGTTTTATTCTGAATACTAAAGATCATCTTGGTAAGTTTGATTCTAAGGCACAAAAATGTTTCCTTCTTGGATATTCTGAACGCTCTAAAGGCTACAGAGTATACAATACTGAAACATTGGTTGTAGAAGAATCAATCAATATCAGATTTGATGATAAGCTTGGTCTTGAAAAGCCAAAGCAGCTTGAGAATTTTGCAGATATAGATATTGTTATATTAGAAGCTGTAGAACCAAGAAGCAAAGTTTCAGAAGCTGAAAATCTCAAAAGCAAAGAATCAGAAGATCAAGTTGCTGCATCTTTAGAGAATCTCAGAATTTCTGAAGAGCCAACCGTCAGAAGATCTTCTAGACTCATCTCAGCTCACTCAGAAGATGTGATTCTTGGAAAGAAAGATGATCCTATCAGAACTAGATCATTTCTAAAGAATGGTAGTCAGAATCAGTGACCAGAATCAGAAGATGAAAAGTTCTATTCATCATCAGAAGCAAATGCAATGCAACACAGCTGTCATCAAGTGTTTCTGATGGTGAACACGTGTTTGCACGGATGGTAAAAGCGTGAGTGAATCTGATGGGACGCCGCCCTAGGTAACTTTGTAAATCATATCAATTACCATGTTCTCTCACCTAACGTCATTCATCATTTAATGCAGTTGATTTCATTTGATTCTGTAACTGTTCATTCTCATAATTTTATTGCATTCTTTTTCAAATCCGCCTCTATAAATATATTTCAAATCATAACGTTTATCTTTTTCGCTCCCATTCTCTCTCTCCTTGTGCATGCACTTTTGTAACCTCTTTGCCCTTTTCTCTAACCCTAAGCGCAAACCCAGAAATATTTCGTGCAATCTCAGTACTGTTTCAATGGCTGCCTCATCATCTCTCAACGCTGGTTCATCTGCTCCTCTCCATCTTCAAGAAGAAGATCAAGAAATTGTTCCAGTTATCTCCTGCTCTATTCCCAAAAAGGAGTTGGAAGTTATCTGTGAACTTATGGTAGACTTTGATAGTCTTGAAGAACATGAGTTTCGTCTTAAAGAAGATATCATATTTCAAGGATGGACTTCATTATTTGCTGAGTTCTGTGGACCGGTTTACCCAGATCTTGTAAAAGAATTTTGGGTGCACGCTGTTGTAGCTCCTAAATCTATTCTGTCCTTTGTTCATGGGAAGTTTGTGGTTGTTACTGAAAACATCCTGAGAATGATGTTTGATCTAAGAAACCATGAGGGTGCTCATGAAATTGATCTAAGGGCGGATTGGGATGAAGTATTGGCTACTCTCTATAAAGATGTGAAGAAAACTGATCGTGTCAAGGGCATGAAGGATCTCTACAAAATCTGGACCAAGATTCTTCTGGGGTGTTTCTATCACAGGAAAGCAACCCATTCTGCAGATTTTGTCAACAATGAGCAGAAATACATTCTGTATTGCATTGCCACTCAGAAGAAGGTTGATGTTATCTACATAATCTTCAACCACATGTGGAATGCTGTGAGGGATTCCAGAAATGCTTTCAGAAAGAAGAAGTGTACTATTATTCCTTTTGGAAAAATTATTACAAATCTTCTGGTTCATTCCAAGATTGTTGAGGACCTGGAAGCTCAAGGGACCATCAAAGATCTTGTTGTTGATACTGGAAGTTGCTTGAATGCTCTCACTTTGAGAAAGATGAGTATTATTGATGTTATCGTACAAACCCCTCAACCTCTTCCTGGAGCAAGAAGCAGAAGAGATCTTGTTCTTGCTGACTTTGAGTCCTTCTTCAGAAGTTAGCTGCCAGAAGTCAGAACTATATATCTGAACTCACTCAAGGAAGAAGAAGGCAAAGTTGCTCCTTCTAAAGGTGGTCGCAAGAAAGTTTCCACTTCCAGGCCTGCTGTTTCAGAAGATGTTTCAGAAGCAGCACCTGATGCTGTTGTCAAGAAGGAAAGAAGGACAAAGAGAAAATTTGATCATCCTTCTGTTAACCAGGAAAAGGTAGTCCAAAGTGTAGCTGCTGCTACGGATGTTGTTGAGAAAGTTGCTCAAGAAGAAGTTGTTGCTGAAGAAGTTCAGGAAGTTGTAGTTGAAAATAAAAATAGAGAAAAAGAGACTGCTGAGAAGAAGAGGAAGAAGAGAAAAATGAAAAATAAGAATGTGGAAAGTGAAAAGGCTGTTGAAAAGAAGGAGACAAGAAAAAGAAAATTAATCATTGATGATTCGGATGAAGAAGAAGAAGCTCAAGAAGCTGTGAATCAGCCAGAAGGAATTATTCAAGGACCAACAACTCAAGTAGTTGAAGGTCAGAAGGCTGTTGATAATGAGAAGGAGAGACTGGAATCTACTAGAAGAAGAGAAATTTCTCTTGGGAAGGCAAAGATTGTGGAAGAGCAGAAGAGTAAGAAGCAGAGGAAACTGGAGGCTGTGTTTGAAGCTATTCAGAAGGTGTCCAAAGGTATACATCTCTCTGAACCTGATTCTGTTCCTGCTTTACGTTCAGAAGTTGCACCAATAAATGTTGCTCAAACCCTTAAACCAGTAAATCAACCAGAAAAAGCCCCATCAGAATCACCCATAAATATCCATGTTCTCGCACCTCCTTCTCCTGTAACCAAAACTCTTACTCCTCCTCATTCACCCATCACAAATGTTCCCATTCCTTCATCTCCACCCACAACCAACCTTGCTTTTGACCAGGCCCTTGAAAACCCTGTCCTTGATATACAACCCCTTCAAACTCTCTTTCCACCTCACACAAATATATCCATTTCTCAACCCCCACCTCATGCAAACTATGAACCCATTCCTTCCACCTCTCAAAATAATCCTTCTGTATGAGATATTCCAGATTCTGCATCACATGAGCAATTGCTCCGTGACTGCAATTACACACCCAAGCCTCGTCCTGAAGCTGAGCTGGTAGTGTTAGAATATGAGAATGAGGCAGAATCATCCTTCCGTTTGGATAGAGAGCCTCAACCCTATTCTGTCCCAAACCCAAATTCTCCTATAACCAAAATAAACTCCCGCCGAGCATACCCTATTGGTGTAATCTATGAAATGGTAAAGAGGAATATCAGAAGAGTCTTTGATACTCTCAGAATAGTTGAACATGCTGGATTAAATGATGTTGCTATGCGAAAATTCTAGAGAATCTTCCGAAGAAAAGCAGATGCTTATTTTGAAGAACTTCAGGAAATTTGTGTAGAACGTGCTCCACGACCTTGTGGAATTCTGAGGAACTATGAAGACTTCTGGTTCAGTCGTCTTGGAGGGAGATATTGCTTTGAAGAAAAGAAATTCATTGATGAACTTGTAGAAGCGCGAGTTTCTGCGGAGTTGGAAGCCAATCCTTGCAGGGATATTGTGGTCTGGAGACCTAAGTATCCAGTTCTGACTGGAGACCTCAAGTCCTTGTTTGACTTTCTGAGGGAAAATACTTCTGAGGAAGACCCCAATTTGGTCATTCCAGAAGTTGTTGACCCGCCAGAAGTTGAAGGTCCTTCTGCCCCAAGGAATCTTGCTGCCATTCTTCAAGCTCTTGAGAATGGAGATTCTGATCTTCCTGCTCCTGAGTATGAAGAAGATGCTGATATGGGAGAAGTTGATGCTGAAGATCATCCTGCTAAGTCTATTCCTGTTGAGGAAAATCAAGATGATGATCTCACAATGGAAGCTGCAGTTTAGAATGCTGTCCCTCTGAACAGAAGTTGTGAAGCTTCTTCTGGTGAACCCTCTCTTCTGGTGAAGACTCTAGAGGTTATTCAGAAGAACCAAGCTGAGCTAGCTTCTCGTATGAATAAGCAAGAGGACACCAATGCTGAGTTCCGATCTTTCATGGAGAGGCAAACTGAGAGCAATGCTGGGATTCATGACATGCTAGCCAAGATTATGTCTAAGCTAGGGTCGTCTTAGTCCTTTTGTGTCTTAGTAGTTTCTCTTTGTTTCTTGCATCTGTCTTTTATGCATCTTCCTTGTACTTTCTGATAATTCTCTGTTGCTATCAATGAATATTATCCTTCTTTTCTCTCATAATTGTTTTGTTTTTCATCTGAATCTTTTGTGTTTTTGATGTTATGACAAAAAGGGGGAGAAAATGTGATAAATGATCTGATTTATATTATCAGTTGCTGGGAGAAAGTCTCCATATTTCTAACAGAAATTGCAAGTTCTGTGTCTTTGAGTGTTTTGCAGGAAGTGAAGATCTTCTTAAAAGCTCAACATGAGAAGCAAAGACATGGGGAAAAGCAATTCTGTATGGAATCAAGCTCATGGAAATTGAAGCAAGTTGAGTGCTATGAAGCTTCAAGATCAGAAGCAAGAAGGAAGAATGTTATGATATTCTGATGATAGAATATGCTCTAACACATTCTTATTCCTTATATGTTCTGATGCATGTTTTTGTTCTAAATATGCTCTAAAACATTATTGTTTATGCTCTGATACGTATTATATGTTCTGATACATATTTTATGTTATGATTCATTCATGCTCTGACTTTTGTCGTTTAGTTTGTTCTGTAACATTTCAGGATGTAGAGATGCTCTGATGATGCTCTGGTACATTCAACAATGTTCTGATACAATCTAGCATGCAATGATTCAAGAAGAAATTCAAGCTCTGAAGCTGTCCTATGAAGCAAGAATCAGAAGCTATGAATATTCTGAAGATCTAAGCATATGTGATCGTCTCAACTAAAATGGAAAATACTCAGGGAAGTCCTTTATTTATAAATTTCTTCCAATATTTATTTCAGGGGGAGATTATTTATCTCAGGGGGAGATTGTTAATCTCAGGTGGAGACATATTCACACACTATGTTTATATGCTTATGCTATAGCTGTGTAATTGTCTTTAGCCGTCTGATATTCTGATTGCAAATTCATATCATTTATATATGTTTTTGTCATCATCAAAAAGGGGGAGATTGTTAGAACAAGATTTGTTCTGATCAATATTCTTAGTTTTGATGATAACAATGTATATGAATTTTGTATGAGATAATGTGGTACTCTAATACTATGCAATTTCCATTTCAGGAATTATATAATGAGTATGCACAAAATCAGCGCAAGAAGCACTGACTCAGAAGGTTCAGCATGCAACATCAGAACATGGTCTGGCAAGACATCAGAAGATGGTCAAGCAGAATCAGAACATGGTCTATGGAAGCATCAGAAGAACTTGAGATCAGAAGCAGAAGCACTGAAGTTCTCATGGTATCACGCTCAGAAGCACTTCAAGGTCAGAAGACAAGAAGATGCTTTGCACCAAGCTGTTTGACTCTGATGATATTCAAACGTTGTTTACACAAACATCAGATCAGAAGCTAGTACTAGCTGGCAAGCTACGCTGACTGACAAAAGGAACGTTGAAAGCTATTAAAGGCAACGTCAGTAAGGCTCGAGGTAGTTGACAAAAGAGTGAAACATTAAATGCAATGTTGTACGGATCACGCAAAGCATTAAATGCTCCCAACGGTCATCTTCTCAAACGCCTATATATTGAAGTTCTGATGAGAAGCTATGTTACGAATTTTGGAACGAACTCTGAGGAATATACAGAAACGCTGTCAAATTCAAAAAGCTCTCAAACTTCATCTTCAACCTCACTACATTGTTGTTGTAATATATTAGTGAGATTAAGCTTAAACTTAAGAGAAAATCACAGTTGTGATAATAGCTTTATAAGAAGCATTGTAACTCTTAGAATTTGTTTACATTAAGTTGTAAGAACTAGAGTGGTCAGGTTGTTGATAAGTATACTCTAGAAAGTATTAGAGGGTATCTAAGCAGTTTGTTCCTAAAGTGATCAGGTTGTGATCAGTATACTCTATAAGACTTAGAAGTTGTCTAAGTGGAAAACCATTGTAATCTTGTGTGATTAGTGGATTAAATCCTCAGGTGAGGTAAATCACTCCAAGGGGGTGGACTGGAGTAGTTTAGTTAACAACGAACCAGGATAAAAATCTTTGTGCAAATTGTTTTTATCTTACAAGTTTTAAAGCTACACTTATTTAAACCCCCCCTTTCTAAGTGTTTTTCTATCCTTCAGATATGTGAAGGAAAAAACGAAAAAACACACAGAATCGCAAACTGAATCGCATACCACTATTGTTATTTGGTTTCCTTTCCGATCATGAAAGTTGTTACCCCATCTTCAATCGCGCAACCCCATCATCACCGCAAAGTCACCGTGAATCCACATGCAGAATCATATCACCACTGTCGGTTTACACTTCAGATCTGTCGATTTCGATGAAAACGCGGTTAGGTACAGAGAGGAGATATTGAAGAAAGATGAGATAAAGAGATGGAATGAAGAGTCCGGAATGCAAAGAGAGAGAGAGAGAGAGAGAGAGAGAGAGAGAGAGAGAGAGAGAGAGAGAGAGAGAGAGAGAGAGGAATAGAAAGAGTAGGTATTGATGAGAGAGAATACAGGTTGCGTGCGTGTTATGGCATGGTTTGTAAGGCAGACAAATTGAGTATTGGGGGAAGAAAAACACTGTACACGAAACAGTGTTTTTACTTTTAAAAAAATACACTTTTTTAGTTACATTTCATTCTACATCAACCATGAAGCAAGATATTTTTAAAATTTGTACACAAATCAAAGTAACTATCATTGATTTCAAACTAAAAGTGAAAATTGGTTAGAAAAACTAAATTTTGGACCAAAAATACCCCTCAAATGATGAGGTGGAGGGCAAAGACAAAAGGTTAAATTTGTGTTTTCCAGAGAATCTAATTTTCTTATATTATAGATATCGGTGTCTTTCATTGGTTTGGCAAGTACAAAGTTCTGCGGAAGATCACAATTATGAATAAGTTCCTTTGAGATACGTAATAGTGTAAGTTTGAGGTTGTGATTACACCGTGTTATAATGTAATTTTCATAAGCATTTGCTTTTTTTAGTCATTTTTAGTTGATTATACTTAAGTTTGAGTAGGAAATAGGAAGAAACTGGAGAAGTAGGGGAATTAAGCATAAAGGGGAAGAATGAAGAATTGTGAAGAAAAGGGTAAATTAACAAAGGAAGTTTCTTATGGAGAACCCGACGAGTAAAGTTCACTTTGCGGCATGATGAAAAATAAACATGGCACGTTCTGTTAGTAAACAAGCACATAGCGACTAGAAGAAAAGATATTGTGGTGCAATTTAACCTTTTTCCTTACACATTTTGACTTCTATAAAAAGAGGAAACATAGAGGAAAAAAATGTTGACATTTTGGCACACGAATTTAATGGTGAAGAAAATTTTGAAGCTCTGAGACAAATTTTTTCATCATCAGAAGCCAAATTCTAGCTAGAGATTCATGTATTGTTTATTTATTTCTTCATTTATTATTTCTATTAGTATGAGTAGTTAAATTTCTATTGATTAGGGTTTTTTAGATGAACTTGTATGAACTTCTTGGGTCATATGTCAGTGTATTGTATATTGGCACTTTTGATTAGTTCAGTACTGATATTCAGTTCCTTTCATGTTCATTGCTTTACATTTGTTGACGAATTCATATATTGAACCTAGAATCGTATTGATTACTGACCATAACTATACAAATATGATCAAAATAACTGTTCAACTTAGTAATTGATTAGGGATAAGAAATTATAAGTTGTGACTTAAGGTTTAACGCACTGAATCTTTCATGTTTTAACTATCTAGCTAACCCAAGGAGTTAGGGAGTTGTACTCTAGAAGAATATGTTATATACCAAGGAATTAAGTATAACAACTAAGTTAAATTGTCGTAATCGCTGAGAAATTAACTTAGGGAAAATAGATGCCAGTATCAATAGAGAAATAAAAGGGATTCTGAATAAGGTATTATTCGTCTCAAGGTATTTGCACAACTTAGAAGAACAATCACATTTTCTCGAACTGGTGTCATCCTGTTTCAACTTTTAGATAGGTTTTTATGTACTTGCTACTTCTTTCACATCTCATTGTCACAAATGTCTGTCTTTTATATGAACCAGAATTTGACTTCCCGATTACACTCTTGAACTCCAATATTATAACTTTCATGCATATCTGCATATGTTCACAAACAACAAACACCTATTTATTTGTAAATTGTTTACCAAAATCTACCTCGACATTAATTGGTGTAATATCCATACACAAAATAGCATTGGGTACAACTTTAGGGTGAACCATTGTTGCAACCAGTATAAATAGAATCATATAAAACGTCAAGATGAAAACATTCAGAAATTAAATTTCTGGAACTACATGCAACATAATACGTAAATTAACTTCTGAACGCAACATTCATTTTAACCAACTAAACTAGACTCTTACTGAGGAAGAAAATACATATACATTACCTTAAATTTCAGCTTCTTTTGCTCATTTTGACGTACAAAAATGTAACAATGTGGTTTTGAAGTACTATACTTGATTGAGAATGGAAGGAGGTTTTTTTTAGGATTTTGGGAGTATGGGGGGTATGATAATGAAATGAATATTGCATGCAAGTTATTGTTGTATTCATTTTCCCGCTTGATAAATTTTTGAAATTAACTTTTGAATTATTCATTAATAGTTCTAAAATAAACACATTATCATGAGTTCAAAATGTGTTCAGAGGTTAGCTTCAAACTCAACCTACAAATTCACCATTCTATCGATACGAAAGTTAATTTTCATACTATTTTTTACTAAAGTGGAGGTGGTTCACTTACGAAATAGAGTGGTGAATTTTCGAGGTGTTCGGAAGTTGATTTCCGTATATTTCCAAGTGCATTTTTATGTTTCTTATAGTTGCTCTTGATCACTAAAGGTAAAAAGAACAACTCCCTTATAAAATGTGAGTTGTAGATTGCAATATTTATGACACCCATCTCAATTATACATTTCCAATAACTACTAGCTATAGTAATAAAGAAATGACAAAAACAACTAAGGACAATTTTTCACGTAATTGATAAAGATAGATACTTTTATGAGGTAAAGATAGATATATTGATAGACAAGCCATGTTCTACCATTACTCTTTGTCATTGTGTTCTTCCCCTCAATCATTAATACATGCTACTACTATACTTAGTAAAGATAACATGGCTTTCGTCACTCCTAACTTTTTGTGTTTCTCTTCACTTTCTTTTTTTTTTTTTTTTTTACAAAATATCTTTTTAACTAAATTCAAAATTCATTGTTGAGAATCTAATTGGTTCAAACTCAACCCCACAAAGCTGATTTATAGAGTTCTTCACTTATAAGACATGTTCAAACTATATATTATTTAATATATAACTCTTAATACATCCACTCATATTTAGGGCCGAACATCTAAAACATAAAAATAAATAATAAGTGGTCCAATAGTAAAAATTTGATAAAAAATGGTCCATTACATTTTAAATCAGACTCTAATACTACACTAAAAAATATGATTGAGTCTAACTCAACCCTACAAAACTAACTTATAAGAAAAATGTTATCTCCACTTATAAAAACATATTCAAAAATATATTGTTGAATGGTCCTCTCTTAACATCATTATAAATAAGAAACCCAAAATATCTTTTACTTGTAGGGTCATTTAAAAGGACTTCGTGAATCAAAATAGTGATGATAATATTAATATTATACTCCAATTAACCCAATTCATTCATATGATTAGAAACATACAATAACAATTGATCTTCCAAATCAAGAAGATTACATTTTTCATATAGATGGTAACTATAACATTAATAGGCCACTCTCGATAAAGGCAAACAAAAGCCTAAAAGGAGTGATGATAATATAATAGCACATGGAACCCATAAACTTATAAGGGTATCACAAAGTACATCATAATACATTTTTAATAAACCCAAAAAGTGTTACCATCTAGTTAGCATAATAAAAGACACTTAATAAGATAAATTATTAAAAATATAAGAAATATTAGAACTTTAGATATAATTGATTGATTGATGAAGCTTTTATTTTAAGGGCATTTTGGTCCTCCTTGTTGGGTCTTCCAGTTGTTGTAGCAAGGGCAGACTGCTTTATTACCATAATAACCTGGTGGTACACACAAGCATTTCTTGCAACACTTCTGACAGAAAAACATGCATGGCTTGTGGTACTGTGTCTGTCCACATCTCCTCGAACATTGTGAAGGGCATTCTGGTCATTAAAAAATAAAATATTAAAATATTTGTTAAAAAAGTATTTATTTCGTTCACCAGAAACTGCTTTTACAGAAACTGCTTTTGACTACGGTCAATGTAACTAACTTATTGAGAAGTGAGAACAATATCTTATTCATATGAATACAGAAAAAAATATTTAAAAATTCAACAATAAAAAAGTTGTATTTAATATAAACTTTATATTTAATATTTGCTTAAATATAATTTATACATTTAATTATAATGTGATCCCATATTGTGTCTAAATTATGAAATTCATTACTCTATTTTAAGAATTTGCTTCTTTTATATTTTTACTTAAAATTAAAAATTTGCTTATTTTTAAATGACGGGTAATTTGTGAAATTTAAAATATTTTGTAAAATATTTTAAATAAAAAAATATAATTTAAAACATTAAGACTTTATCAATATGTAATGCAAAAAAGTTAAAGAAGATTAAAATTGCTTAAATTTAAAATTAAGAGACTAATTACATAAATCAAATAAAATAAAGGATTAAAATTATAATTTAATTTAATTTATATTGTTTTCATTTAAAATAGCTTAATCATATAATATATTGTTTTTTTGTAAACATTTGTGTATAGATCTGTATAATTCGACAAATTAATATTAATAATATTAATTTCTAATAAAATATATTATTAATATGAAAACCAAAAACAAAAATAGCATAAATAACTTTACTTACGGTAGCTCTTCAAACTCCCAGGTCCATATTTGCTCTGAAAAAACACAAATAAACACAAAATTTCCACATCAATTCACACCCTCAAAAACAGAAAAACTACAAACTCAAAATTAGGACCGTTTTACCCCTATCCCAAAAAAAAAATACTTTACCTTGTTATCATAGAGATGGCCACCTTGGTCATTACCAGCCATAACCTAAAAAAATCAAACCAAACATTCAAATGTAAGCACTACAAAAATTAGTGACAATGTTTGAAACATTTACTAGATCTTAAAAATTAAAACTATACTAACCAATGTTTGAAGCATGGAAATGGCAATGAGAGCTAAGATGAAAGAAGCAAAGAACTTGGCAATGGCCATTGTAGCACCTCTAGATTTGGCAAGAATGTTTGAAGAGAAGAGAAAGATATTAATGGAGGAGATGGTGGATTTGGTGGAAATGAATGTTGGGTATTTATAGAATAAAGAATGTGAATGAGGTTTGATCAAACATTTATTGGGTGCACCCATATGTAAAGAGTTGTCGTTTTTTCAGACAACAATTATCTGACACGTGTGTCGGTTTTTGATCAAATGGTGATGTGAGCCATGTGAGATCTAATCGTACGGTTTATATTATATCTAGTATTTAATTTCTTTTGATTGATGCTTTAATGATGTTTGGTGCAACTTGGAACATTACTACTCTATACTTTAGGTGCTACTTTCTAAAACCTACAAACCAATAGTGTACTTCCTTGTTTGAAAATATATTTCATTCTTTTTATAAAAATTGTTGTTTAAATGTAAGGCCTATATGTTCGCTCCGATCTACCATTAATTTTTGGGTTTAATATACTTCACCCTGCCAATATCGCGAGATTCGGTTTACGCCCCGTAAAGTTTTTTTTTTATTAAATGCCCCTTATAAAATCCAAAACCTGAATTTACCAAACCCTTTTACCACATTTGCTGACTAGGCTTTGACTGAAGTGGCCACGGTGACATTTGTTTGTTGACTAGGCTTTGACAATCTAAACTAATTGACTCGAAACCCAATCCACTTCCTTCACGACCGCTTTGCCACTGTATCACATCAGTTGTTCGATTCTCAGATTCTCACTGAACAACTTGCCGGAAACCCAAAACCCCACCGGAAAACGCTACGGAACTACCCGTCGTTCACCAGAAACAGTGGTAACTACTTCTTCTCCTTATCAAATTCACATACCCTTCTCCTTTAGCGCTCCAGGAACATTTGCTTCTTCTGCGTAAAATTCATTCATATTTCAATTCATCTTCTATATTACAATAATTGAATTCGTAACAGAGTTGTACAATTTATGTGTTAGATACTTAAATTTTAATGTTCTTTATTCTGCTAACTAGTTCAGTATGAATATCTTAGGAACTAATAGGTTTTGTATTGATCCTACTTTCATAATGGGAACTTGTTGCATTAACAATAACCTGTTATGCAAAATTTACAACCCTAATTACGCAACAATCAATAATAATGTCACTAAATTGTATCGATTCCGGAACAAACGAAACTCGTTATGGAAAAAACCGAG
The DNA here is from genome assembly GCF_029867415.1 of Vicia villosa. Taxonomy (NCBI): domain Eukaryota; kingdom Viridiplantae; phylum Streptophyta; class Magnoliopsida; order Fabales; family Fabaceae; genus Vicia; species Vicia villosa. The sequence goes on from NC_081185.1 coordinate 6,706,157, forward strand.
CGGTTTTGATATCGATAAACGCCGTTTTGATTCAGTATTAGTTGGCGTGAGTTCGGAGGGAATTGTGGAGGAAGTGGTGGATGGAAACCAGAAAAGATTTAGGTGGAATGAGATATGAGATGGTATCACAGAAAAACAACACATAATAAAATGCAGTTTTAGTACAACAAATCCAATATGACAGAACAAAAATATTAAGTAGCTATTAATGTTAGAGATAGGAATGGAAAAAACTTGAAAACAACAAAACTGTACACAATTATGGTAGATGAAAGGAAGTAAGTCGGTGCCACTACGGCGGCGACGAAAGCTGGATGCGTTTCGGTTTATGAATTACCTAATGTTAATTTGTTGGAATTTTAGATTAGTGATTTGGGAGGAAGCTGTTGAAAATGAGATGCAAGAAACAAAATGGTTTTAACCAAAAAGAAGAGTAATGGCGGCGATGAAGACGGAGGAGAAGAAACAATTTTGTGTTTTTTCTTTTTTCTTTTCAAAATCACCAATCAGCATGTTTGCGAGGTCAATTTGAAAAAGACTTTAGTTGAGATGTACTGTCAAACTACTGGTGCTTATTCCTTTTTTTTCCTTTTACTTTTGACTGGATTTTGCATGTTTGCTTGAAAACCACCATCAGCATTATTAAACAATTCTATGGAGGTTTGTAATCAGAAGCATACATGCCACATTATTCATGATTAGTTGTAATTTTAACTTTGTGCAATTTATTAACTTTGACTTGTTTAGATCAAAGTAACAAATTTTTAGACTTGCACTGGTTTGTTAATGGCTGAACAATGGAGAAAGAAGAAGGAAATGTTTTTCAACCAGTAAAATATAAATATAAAGAGTTTCATGTTTTTTAATTAATTAAATAGTTATTTTATTGCAACCTAAGTCAACAATGGGTTTATATGGCATTGCCCAGTCAGCAAGTGTTGTAAGAAGGAGTGGTAAATCCATGTTTTAGGTTTTATAAGGGGCGTTTGGTTAAAAAAAACCTTCAAGGGGGCCAAACCGAATCTCGCTATATTGGCAGGGGGTGAAGTATATTAAACCCTTAATTTTTTTACAGTGGGTTATAGTTTTAGGTCTACACCCTCAATTATATTTGTCTCATTTTTATTCCAAGTTTTTGAAGGTTTTTGTGGACAGACCTAAACGAAAAGGAAATATTCGTTTGTGACACCGTTGACACGGAATGTAAAAATGAACACAACATCGATCTAAAGAGTAAAAATATGAAAAATAGAACAAAATGATTGAATTTAAAATAGGAGACTAGATTCATAAATAAAATAAAATAAAATAGAAACTATAATTAAACTTCAAATTTTTTATCAATTTATAACACTAATGTGATATTTAATCAACACACGATGAATTGTTTTTAAAAAATATAAATTTATTTTAAATTATATATTGTAATTGCTAAAAAAAAAAGAATGTACAATATGTGGTACTAGTAGAGGTGGTCAAAAACTTTGGAGTTTTTAGGTGTTAGGGCAAGCTCACGAGAGTGAGAAGTCTTGTTTTTGTGGTATTTTATGTGAAGTTAAAACAAGTTTACTCTGATGAGAAGCTATGTATTTTGGGTATTTCGTGATAAATTTAGAATGTCCTCTCAATCTTAAAATTCAGGTATTTATAGAGGTCTATGAGTATGAATTTGAGAAATTCTGAAAAATCTGTAACCACTCCATCCTGACTAAGGAACCTATTGACTGCCTACTTCTTAGAGAATCATGGTCATGACTTCTTCCATGTATGGTTATGGACTACCTACACGTCACCATCTACATTTCCTCTCAGAGTCAACCACCTACTACGTGGGGATCACGCCTAGACGACATGCTTTGGAACATGTGCCTAATAAAAACCAATCTCATATTGTCTATTGTGGGTGGGTCTTTATAAATATATCACTACTATATAATTTTGGCAGCTGAAGAACAGGTGCTCCAAACTTTCATAATCACCACAAAGAACACATCTTTGGTCAGTTTCAATTCCAAGTTTCAGCAATCTATCTTTGGTATTCAACCTGCCTGAGAACACCAGCCAGATTATGTAGGTGGCCCGAGGACGTGCCAGATTCCTCGTGAGTATATGTCTCCAAGTCTTGGTATCCTTAAAACCTGTCAGACATTCATACATTTTTGCTGTTTTGTATTTTCCAGTTTGTATCACCTCTTGCCAATAGCTCAAGTGGCTCACATCATCTCTAGTATTCACAATAGATCTAAGTAGCCAGGCTGTAGAGCTTGGTTGCCAATCCATGACGTCTATGTCTTTGAGAAAGTAGGTGTTTACCCATCTAACCCATAGCTTATCCGCCTTAGATTGTAGATTCCACAACAGTTTCCCAATGGTTGCTATATTCCATTCCTGTAGAGATGTGATGCTTAGGCCCCCTGCTCTTATAGGATTGCACACATTGTCCCAAGCAATTGGAGCTCGTCGAGTAATTTCCTCTGTGTTACTCCAAAGGTAGCTCCGGCAGATAGATTCAATATGTTTCAAGACACTCTTCGGGAGGGGAAAAACTTGCATCCAGTATGAAGTTACTGCAAAAAGAACACTTCTAATCAGTTGTTTTCTCCCCGCATAACTCAGGATTTTTGCTGTCCAATGTTTAATTTTGCCCATTATCCTGTCAATTAGAGGAAGACATTGGTGAATGCTTAGCTTTTTGCAAGACAAGGGCACTCCAAGATATTTGAAAGGTAGCTCTCCACTTTGGAACCCAGTGATTCGCAGCAGCTCCTGTTTCTCATTTTCATCAAGTCCACCAGTGTATACTTTACATTTTGCAGGGTTGGCTTTAAGGCCTGTTGACTCAGAGAACTTTTGGAAACTCTCCATCATTGCTGCAACAGAACTTTTATCCCCTCTAGCAAAAAGGATTAAGTCATCTGCAAAACAAATATTGGTTAGGCAAAGCTTGGCACATTTTGGATGAAACTTGAAATCAGGCATGGTTTGGAGCTTCCTCATGCACCTATGCATATATTCCATGACAAGAACAAAGAGCAGGGATGATATTGGATCACCCTGCCTGAGCCCTCTCTTAGCAGCCAGGTATTTACTGTGTTGCCCATTGATTGAGTATTCATAAGAGACACTAGTAATGCAAGTCATTATCCAATTAATGAACATTGTGGGGAAGCTCATCTCTTTCATAATATCTTCCAATGCCCCCCATTCAAGGGTATCATAGGCTTTCTGCAGGTCCATCTGTATAGCACACCTGGGGGAGATATGTTTTCTAGTGTATCCTCCCAGCAGCTCATGGGCAATGATGATATTGTCTTGGATAACTTTACCTGGAACAAAAGCAGATTGACTATAGTCAACAACTCTACTGATCACTTTACTTAGTCTATTGGTGAGAATTTTGGATATAATTTTGTACAGAACTGTGCAGCAGGCAATAGGCCTCATATCCTTCATCTTGTTAGCATTTGGGACTTTGGGAATCAAGGTTACTAATGCACAGTTAACAGCCTTGTATAGTCTTCCATAATCAAAAAAATCATACACTGCATTCTTCACATCCCTGCCTATGATCCCCCAAGCTTCTTTAAAAAATTTGGAACTATATCCATCAATTCCAGGGCCCTTTGTATCTCCAATGCTCTTTAAAGCATCCATAATCTCCTTTTCAACAACATGTAAGATAAGATCATTTTGGTGTGTGTGACTGAGTTGGGCACCATCTCTCATTACCTCCACATCAATGTGTCTCAAGTGGGTTGTATTTTTTCCTATCAAATCTGCATAGAATCTAAGCACCTCTCTTTCAATTTGTTCATGCCCTTGCACTTCTGTCCCATTAGGGTCCTCCAAGCTATAGATACTAGTTGCTTTATTCTTGCTTTTCACTGTTGTATGGAAGTACCTATTGTTGCCATCCCTAAGGAGCAGCCAGTCTATTTTAGCCCTTTGCCTGAGCACCTGTTCTTCCAGCTCTGTTGCCTTAATAAGCTCAGCAGAGATAGTTTTGAATCTATCCAATAACTCCTCATTGAATCTGTCATTAATTAAATCAGTCTGAGCTTGTAATAGATTTTGTTTGTGGCTGTGGATCTGTCTGATAGTTTCAGTGGTTCTGATTGTTAGTTTCCTCATGAAAGGCTGGAGCTGTTTCAGATTTCTCCACACACTGTACATAGGTCTATCCTCAGTTGTGTTCTTCCAATTATTCCTAACTGTGTCAAGGAAGTCATCTCTGCTAGCAATGCAGTTGAGGAATTTGAAGGTAGTTTTCCTCTTAGGCATGGTTTGGTCCCCCATAAATTGCACTCTAAGAGGTGCATGGTCAGATATGTGTTGCTGCATCACAGTAATTATACTCATAGGGAATTGAAGAAACCATTCCCTGTTGCAAATTACATGGTCAATTCTTGAGTATATCATCTGGTTGGTATGTCTATTGTTCCAGGTGAAATGTTCTCCTTTGGTCTCATGGGCATACAATCCAATATCATCCATCATCTGTTCAAGGTCCACATATTCAGCCTGCTGAACCTGTTTTCCCCCAATTCTATCACTACTTGTCATGACATTATTGAAATCCCCAATAATCATCCAAGGCCCCTGTACAGATCCAGCACAGTGTCTAATATCATTCCAAAGTTTCCTCCTATGTTGTAATTGGTTCTGGGCATACACTATAGTAATCCATTGTACCACATTGTTCTCAGTCACCTTACAATGGATGAATTGGTCTGAGCTAGCTACCTCCTCAAACATCATAGTCTTTTCCTGCCACAGAATCCATATGCGCCCATTAGGATGGTGATTGTAGTTGTCAAGATGTCTCCAATTATTACCAAACTTGTTTCTAATACTCTCTGCATTATTAACCTTCACTTTAGTCTCTAGTAAAGCTATACAAGGCAGCTGCATATGTTTGAGATGGGCTGCAATCTCAAGATTCCTAGCCTTTTTATTCAAGCCCCTAGTATTCCATACAAGCATCATGTGATAAGATTTTCTTGGCTTGCTGAGCGTTCCCCAATGTCCAAGATCTCAAAATCATTTTTACAAGTGATTACACCATGTGGCTCATTCTGGACAGCTTTTCCTTTGATTGAGCTACCAACAGTAATCCAGTTATTCTCTTCCCTCTTTGTTTCCACCTCCCCTGGAGGTTCTTTATGTTCTTCCTATTTTGTCTTTATGACCTCTTTCCTTTCCCATTTCTGATGTACTTTCTTTGGGCCCTGCTTCTGTTCTTGGCAATTGTGTCCTACCAAATTACAATTCTTGCAGTATGGAGGTTTCCATTCATATATAACATCTTGGATTATTTTCTCTCCTTTTGGCCCCTTGATGTTGATGTGCTCCTTCATTTCAGCTGTTATGTCAACCTCAACCAGAACTCTTGCATAGGAGACTCTGAACTTGTTTGTTGTGCATTCATCAGTCATTAATGGCTTTCCCAAAGCACTTGCAATTTTTCCAAGACTTCTTTCACCCCAATAGACTAAAGGCAGTTGTGGCAGTGTGATCCATATGGGAAGTGTTCTAATCATGTCTTTTTCAAGTGTGAAATTAGCTGTCCAGTTGTGAAGAAACATGGGTTTCCTATGGATTGTGTATGGGCCTTTCCTCATCACCAAATCCCTATCAATTGCAGTAGCAAATTTGATAATGAAGTATCCCTCCTCATTATAGTACAGATTTGGCAAACTCACAAAATTCCAGATCTTCATCATGAAATTTTTAACCGCAATCATGGACAGATTCTCCCCTATTACATACATAATCAGGGAGTTCTCCCAAAAAATCAGTTCAGATGCAAGATCTTGCTCTTCTAAGCTAACCTCTATTTCACCATCTACAATCAAAGGGGGAAAATATTCTATAGCCGCTCGAGCAGAGGATTGGCGGTTACCTTTTATGATTTCAACCCAGGGGAGCTTTTCAATTTGTGTATCTTCTATGTGAGTAGTCTCCTTCTCCTCCACAATTGGGGGTAGTTGTGGCGTTGGTGTGTGCGGACCGTTCGATTTTCCTTGATTCTCCAAAGTGCTGTTGATGTCCCTCTTTGTTCTTGAGCCTGCTGAGTGAGTCGATGACGATGATGAGACCACATGTATCATTGCCAGTGGAGTCGTAGCCGCCGGTTTACGGGGCCGGCCACGACCGCGACCCATTACTCCACAATCGTCGGAGCTAGGTCAAAAGAGGTTATTAGTTTGTCATTTTATCATTCTATTTATTATTGATGATTTACTTTTTTTTTTTTTTAATTTTTCAAGTTTCTTTTTCTTCTATTAAAAATAAAATAATTTTTTAATTTATTTTTCCAATAACAACGTAAATATGTTTTTAATTTGTGTGCAATTAATTAAAAAAACTTAAAATTTGTGATTGAGGTAAGATTACCAATTAAGATTTTTGAAAAAATATAAAGAGATTGCAAAATTGATAAATAAATAGAGCTTTATAAAGTTGATTTCGATAACAGAATCTTATAAAATTCATTAATGTCGGAGTTCTCATAATCAACATTTTAGGAATTGAATCCTCTATAATATCTAAATTTGACTAAAGTGCAAGATTTATGAAAACTCTATATCATACATTAATTCTTTAAACTAATTTGGAATATTCATTGTCATATTATTGCCATCATCTTAACCAATATAACATCATAATTTATTACCAATCAACAACATCATTATTATAAACGCCATTATCCCATCTCATGAATTAATCATCTCCAAAGGAAGCGTACTAATCTATCAACATCATATTAAACCTTTTATCAAAAACTAAACGTATTACAAAAGTTTAACTTTCCCTTAATCAATTAACATCACCACCCCTAATGGAATATATTCTAAATATAGATTAATTAACATATTTATTCAACTAATTAACCATTTAATTGATTAACTAAGATTTTTAGTCAATTAAGTATCGTGGATATTGTGGATTATGATCATCATTTAATTGACGATTACTATTTTTAGTCTCTTATTACTATGCCTAATTAGGGTTGACAATTGTATCCACAACTATGGCTGGGAATAGGCTAGGATAGGCTAGGCTTTATAAGGTCTGAGTCTGGCCTACGATAAACTTACAAGGTCTGAGTCTGGCTTATGGCCTATTATAAGCTCTTTTTTTCAACCTGGCCTTACCTTTTTAAAAGTCTGGCAAGACCTGAAAGCCTATTTAAAAGCCTCTTTCTCATTAAGGTGTTCAATTAATTCGTATTACTTAAGAAGTCTTATAAGTCGGCCTATATATGAATATTTAGGTCGGTCTATTTAACATTTTTCTAATATACTATATGCATATAGTTATACTATTTTTAATATATATGAAAATAAAGGCCGGCCTATAAGGTTTCATAGGCTTTTTTAATAGCCTAAGCCTGACCTATGTAATTAAATAGGCTTTTAAAAAAGTCTAAGCCTGACCTTTTTATCAAATAGGTCTGACCTGGCCTGACCTTAAATAGGCTAGGCTATAGGTCCATGTAGACCGGTCAAACCTATTCTCATCCCTACCCACAACGGATAGGATAAAAATATACAAAATGGGTACGACATGGACACGGATAATTATCCTTTAAAATAAGTGGATTTGGAAGCGAGAACAAGTACATTAGTACCCATCCTGTCACATATCTGCACAATGTATATATATTTTATTTTATATCATCATATAAAAAACGCATGTCTATCTCTTTAAAATAATATATTACAATTAAATTATTACACATTTTAATACAAGTAGTGTTCACTTTTTCATAATTCAACAGTAAATTTTTTGAATTTTTCATTAATTTTGTTAAAAATTTAAAATGATAAGATACCCATAGGGGTACGGGTACTTTGGTATTCATAGGATATAGGTACATGTATAAAGGTGGGTGTCCACGCGGGTATGGGCTCGGGTACGAGAATTTTTTCAAACTGCGAGTATGGAAATTGTTACTATAGTACCCTACCCATTGTCATCCATATGCCTAATTGTTATTCATACATAAGGTATTATTCTTCTTCCATCTTCTTGTTAGATAATTCGTGATTATATCTTTTGTTGCATCCATAATAGGGATAAAGTACAAGAAGTATGAAGCTATGTTGAAAAATCCATCCACCTTGTACTTCTTATTTATAGCTTTACAAACAATATGAACGTCAAACTTTGTTATAGTTCCACGACTTCATGCATATCCATTGATGATGTAAGTTGTTAGTGTTTTTATTTTGTTGCATGTATTTTTTCTTGAAAATTAAGTTTGTGGTTTCACATCTTGATAACTTTCATGGTGTTTGTAGGACTCAAAAACAAGAACAATACATTGTTAAGTCACAAGAAAATTAAATGAAGAAACAACAGCATCAAACTTCATCTAGTTTGAGAAACTATGAGAAGAAATATAAGAATTATGAAGTTGTTGTGAAAACTTCTTACTCCTTATATTTATTTTTCATAGCTTCACAACCTAGATGAACCTCATAATTGATTCATGTTCTACGTACGATTAGTTTCAATAAAAGATGCATCCTGGAAACATTTTATAATATCTAGTTTTGTTGTATGATGTTGTTTTGTTGATAACTACTTTTGTATGTTATTGTTGTTATTGATTAATGTTCTCAAAGCAAGAAGATTAGGTTGAGTTTATTATATTCTATGTAGATTGTTTGTTTCACTAACCCTCACTTAAAATACATTCATTTAAATTGACATAGATACTTATAATCTGCAAATTAAGTTGTATTTATAAACCAACTTATATCAATCAATATTTTCCAAAATTCTTGCGTCTTATCTTTTATTTCATTCTGTTTTACATATAGAACATGGTATAATGACATGGCTCCTTCGATACATCGCTGTCTATGATTATAGTTAAATTTCAATAACAACAATTGATTGGATAATCAGCCTTGTCATTAACACTTATCATCGTAATTTTTATAATGATCTATCATCATAAAAATTACGATGATAAGTGATGTTATTGAAATTTAACTATAATCGAAGATAACGATGTATCGAAGGAGTTAGACCAATAAACCACAATCTATATATATAAGATCATGAAATGAACGATGAGACGCATGCAATCAGAAAAACAGTGGTTTGTTTAAGTTGGTTTTCAAGAATAAATAATTTTCAGATTATAGACTTCTTCATCAAATTGAACGCTTGTATTTATTTAGTGAGATATTTGGAAAAACAAGCAATCTACATATTATATAATAAATTCCGGGTACTTTCAATAACACTTATCTATTATAACCATGATCAAAAGTAATTTATGTTTTAAATTATTTATTGTTGCTGGATTTCAAACCCAGTACCTATGTGTATATATCACAACAGTTTATAAGAATAACCGTTGTGATATGTGGCGTGTGCCCTGCCTTACAATAATGATTTCCACACTGTGGTGGAAACAACGAACTTACAACCATACCCTACTTAACAACAATATGGCATGCGTGATGGTATCCCTTTTCCAACTGTTGTGTATGAGTTTTCTGTAGTAGTGAATCCAACATTTTAATAGCCTTGTGGATGGCAGGGATTCCTCTATGAGAATCTATCATTCAATAGCCACATCCTGCAAAATTGAAAAGTAAAAAAAGGTCTATACAAATTTATAAATAAAGCTGAGGTGCCTCATTAAAATCCCTTGCTCATGCAAAGGAAAAGAGTGTCATCCCATTAAATAAAGCATGTCTTCAAAATAAATTAAACAAGGGGCAAAGTGATACCTCTCCAATAATAACCAAACTGATAACTTAACAAAATGAAATATAGAACTAAGCCTAACAAAGTTTTTTATTTTCCCCTAAAACCCTTATGTGATACTCCTGCACTCCTCTAGAATAGTACGACCAGCTCTCACTATTCTAGAGGTGTCAGATCCTTCCCTATAGACTCTATTCGTTGCCTCACATCCTCAACACTCACTTCTAATACGTCTGACTATTGAATTTAGGACACAACCATAGTCATCTTCTTCATCCTCAAGTTGTCTAGTTAACACCTTCGATTGGTCTCTTGATCACCTTGGACAACCCAGTATAGTGTAAGCAAGGTGTCCCCCATGAGGTTAAAATTATACTTCCCTATGATTGTATTGTATGAGGAAACAAACATTTCTCATGAGGTATCTTACCTTGATCATATTTGCGCTTTCTTATGTCCCAAATATGGTATTTAGGGTGATGTAGCCCTTTAATTGTACCTGTTTGATAGAGAGTCCAATTAGTGAGTCTTGAAAAGCTTTGAGGTCATCCAGATCTAGGTGGAGTCTCTCGATGGCGTCCTAATAAAGGATGTCTTCAAAACACCCTTGATCAATTAGCATTCGCTTAGTTTTCAAGTTATCACACCTAAAAGTTATGACAATGGGATTGTTGTCATATGGATGGGTTCTAGGAACATACTTCCCTAAGAAGGTGATCTTAGACTCAAAATTTCCATTCATGCCTAAGTCAGGGTTGGTAGGTGAGCCTTATACAGTCATGAATTGGCTCGCATATCTTCTACAAGAAGAGCTAGTATATACATCCCTAGCAAGCCCTCATACTATAGTGTTGAGGGTATGGCATATGGGTCAATCTTCATCTCCCCTGATTGGCTCCCTGTATTTCTTTGATTCGGGGCTCTTAGGTGGATCTCACCCCATATGATATAGAGTCTCCCAGTGATTGATCAGATTCACCTCAAACGTATTTCTTCATGTGACCTTCTTGGATAAGGCGCTCAATTTTCATTTTGAGCTGGTAACAATCTTCTGTGTGATGGCTCTTGACCTTATGAAGTTTACACCACCTGTTGGGCTTAGGTCCCGTGATAAAAGACTTGGGGGCTGATGGAAGAGGAATATTATGTGTATGGATGAATTCACACCTTATTTCTTCATAGTGAGTGTTCTGAGGCGTGAAATAATTCGTAGCTCTCCCGCTCTGCTTGAAGGTCGTCATATCCTTGACATGCGATGTATAATGGATTTTGTGATGTTGCGAGGAATTAGGATTTCTAGATGTATGCTCGTTATTATCTCTAGCATTTTCTCCATGTTGTTCTCCTTGCTTTTTATGTAACATTTGGTGCACGTCACTGCCTCAGTTAGGGAAGTGGAAGGTCTCTAGGTTAGGGATTCATTAAAATATTTGGCCCTCAATCCGTTCTAAAAGGCTCATATAAACATCTCACAGTTTAGGTGGATGACCTAGATATTCACCTCAATGAATTGTGCAAGATATTCCCTTAAGGATTTTGAAGGGCTCTAGAGGATATTGAACAAGCTAGTGGTCGGCATTTTCTTATGTCTACTCATCAAGATTTGGTGGAGCAATGTCTTAACAAGGTCTTGATAGCTAGTGACTGATAGTCGTGGCAAGCTCGTATACCACGTCTGTGCGGCATCCTTGAAAGTGATGTAGTGGAGATTGCATTTCAAACAGTCTAATGTGGCTCAGGAGGATTGTCTTCATCACTTCAAAGATGATTATTCTTCTCCAAATGCAAACCATCACAGAGATCTCTCGCTGAATTCTTATCACTATTTTCTATAACCACAAGATCAGGTTGGTCCCTTCTATCATCAACCGTCTTTTTCTAAATCACTAAATTCTCATTCAAATCATTAGCAATATCTACTATTATTTCTTCATTCAAAAAACTCGTTTCAAATAAATTATCCTCATTAGCATTAACCTCATTATTTGGACCAATGGCCACAATAAAGTCATTCTTCTCTATGTCATTCTCAATAGTCATTATTCACTATGACATTTAAAGATCCATTAATCTATATGTCTTCCGCACTATCATTAACTAATATTACATGTTTGGACTTTTAAGTGTGTATCTTATATATTTTTTAAATAAAGGGTTTTCAACATTCAAACCTTTCAACTTCAAACAATTATCAATATTATGACCAGCACATACACAATGATCACCAAAAATAGGTAAATTCTCGTATTCTAATTCAACGAAGAATGCAAAACCCACTCGTTCTGCCAAAATACGATCATGGAGATTATTTGACATGTTAAGGTCTATCTGTACACGCGAAAAAATTCCCTAATTCCTTTTGCTTGTAAGTTCATCAATTGATAAATTAGAAATACTAGAAGCAAATGAGAATAAAAGTAGTTGATTCCCAATAATCTAATGGCAAAACATGCATCCTCAACTACATTTGAGCATGTGTAATCTTCAAATTTTTAAGTCTAAAATCTAGCGTCCATGCTGACAAACACATGAGCCAGGGTTTAATATGTTCCATGTCCCTACACTCCAAATTTTGTTAAGATCTTCCTATGATTTGACTGAAATATCAAAATAACCACGTCCCACACTCCATGCAAATGACTGGCACTGGAAGAGCCCATGCCAACTAGGTTTTCTTTCAAACTTTAGTAGAGCATTCCTAAAATATATGTTGTCGTGCGAACACAATATCCCTTATCCAGAGTTTCTTTCAACGATCCAAATGGTGAAAGTGTAATACTATGTCTCACAAACCTTATATCTAAATATCAGCTCGATCCAATGGTTAACGAACCTAAAATTATTATTTTTCTAAAACAAATTAGAGAAAAGCGAGAACCACCATTTTTTTAATATCTAAAAAGAAGAAAAAAAAACTTCGTATTTAATACTCTGAGGCTATGTTTGAGAGTTTGGAGGGTAAGGGAGTGGAGGGTTTGGAAAAAATAGAAGGATTGGGTGAAAAGAATTGAATGATTTTGATTGAGAGGTTTTAGAGAGTTTGCTTTTATTCATAACACCAAAAATCCCATAATTTGGAGGAACTCAAAATTAGGGGTGCTCGCGGTGCGGTCTGGGCGGTTTTAACAAAAAAAATCATCCGAACCGCAAGAGAAAAAATAGCGCGGTTTGGTTTGGTTCGGTTTGCTTTTAAAAAAAATCCGAACCAAACCAAACCAAACTAATGCGGTTTGGTTCGATTCGGTTGGTTCGGTATTTTACAAATATTTTATTGAGCCATACATACACATATAGATGACAACATAATTTTATATTTAGACATTCATACACTATCAAATAACAATAAAACTCGCCATATTTTGACAACAAATTTCCATTTAATATGTAAAACTTAAATTAGATAAAAGTGGAATATCAAACATAAAATAATAGCATAAAGTAATATAAAAATTATTATAATGAAATAAAAGAGACGAAAGATTAGTGAAGGTGAAAAAGAAAAAAAAAAAGGTGTTGAGAGATTAGAGAACAAGATGTACGATAAAAACGAAACTGATATACGGAACATTTACATAAAAATGAGAAGGTGAAAAAGAAAGAATATAAGAGAGTAGAGATTAGAAAAGAAGAGGGAAGATGTTTCTGGTAAAGAAGGTGCGAGAATGTTATTAGAGATTTAAGAAGATTGAGACTGAGGATGAAAAAATTGTTCGTAATCATAAGGGTAATGTATAATAGGTTTAAGTTTGGGTTGGATGTGAGTTAAGTAAAATTTAGGTTGTAACATAATGCGGTTTGATTCGGTTTAGTTCGGTTTACAAAATACAAACCGCAAACCGAACCGAACCGTGCGGTTTTGTTAAAACATGACCCAAACTAATCCAAACCAAATGCGGTTTTTTGCGGTTTCGGTTTGGTTTGGTTTGGTTTGCGGTTTTCAATTGGGTTGGTTTGGTTTTGATCACCCCTACTCAAAATTTATATTGAAGGAGGACTTTGAAGGGTTTTGGAGGGCTTACATCAATTTTCAAAATATCTTTTATGTTATTATAGTATTTGAAAAATTAAAAATATAGTAATGATATACACTCTTTTATCATTCTATACAAAATTATTTTTTTCAAAAATATAAGATATTTTCTTATATTTTTTAAAAAAAATTCATTTTCAGAAATCTTTCTCTCTTCTCTCCTCTAAACTCCCAAACATAACCTGAAAGAATTTAGAATACATAGCTAAAGAAGAAATTTCAGCATATATATTTGAAGTGCTATAAGAATCACATTTAAGAGGGGGTCAGGTTGATGTGCATAAGGTATATCCTTATGCACGGTGCATAAGTCTCGTACGAGTAATATTTAAATTGTTCTGAGTAACATTTTAGTTAGAAACGAATAATAATATTATAATCCATGAATAATATATGCATTATTTGTACACATCTATTAATTATGAGTAATTATTAATTGTGAGTAATGAGTACACTATTCTGAGTAATATTTACACCATTATGAGTAATATCGAATTTTAATTATTTTGAGTAATATATTCATTGTTCTGAGTAATATTTAAACTATTTTGAGTAATCTGTATATTATTTTGAATAATAAATATAATATTTTGAATAATATAAACAATATTTAAATTTTTATGTACCGTACATAAAGATATACCTTATGCACATCAATACATCCCATTAAAAGGGATTAATTGATCGATCACTCACTAAACTTTTAAATTAAACAATAAATTTACAAAACGATTCCCAAATATATTTAGGGCCCCTACTTTTCCCCATTCCTTTCAATACAACCTATAACATGTTTATAAAAAATTTCATAACCTTATAAGAAAATAAATGACAATACAATTAAGTTTAATATAAAAATCTTGTGACGGTGGGATAAGAGACAAGCATTTATGATAGGAATGGGCGAAATTGTAAAGTTAAAACTTAGACATAGAAAACTGAAAATGGAATTGATGAAAGGGCCACAAAGAATAGAAAAGTCAAACTTCATCAATTGTTTTAAAGAAAAACTCAATTCCTTTTATTTGTTAGATCTATACATCTCCCTTAATTTATTTTTCTATAAAAAAAAAATCTATAATTTAGATTGAAACTCTATTTAAAAAAATAAAATTATATTTAGAAGAGTTAACTTTTGATAGCTTTTTCTCAAAGCTATGGGCCACTTGATGAGCATTATAGATAATGTTTCAACTTGATATTTATAACAACTTTCAACAAATACATCAGGATCATGTTAATGATGGCATATGCAATCCACATGCAAGTAAAGTATCCTTATATTAAAAAACTGTGGTGATGGGTCCTTCTGACGGTGCATCATTTGCTTTCATGAGAATTATATGAATTCACAACAGAGGATATTTTATACTTTGTTACTCCCTTTTATTATCAGCGTCACATTTTATTTATTTTATTTTATGAGTATTTTATAAATAAAAATTGATTCAATATTTATATTTATATTTTATTTATACACAAAGTGTTGATAATTTTCTTTTGACTACAACAAACTTAGCATATTTCATGAATAACATCAATACAAATACGAGGAACTCCATTTTGTTCGACGGTCACATTTTTTAACTTTAATAAATGTCTTAGTGTAATTGTTCTTGTTGTTTGGAAGTGGTTTAGATCAGTTAATGATTCTTTTCCGATGTGTAATTTTTATTATTGGAACGTTTTTCCTCTCTCTTGTATAAAGAGGTAGTCGGTTCCTTGCGTGTAATCCTTTCTTGAGATTAATTTATTGAAAAAAAATATTCCAAA
The DNA here is from genome assembly GCF_029867415.1 of Vicia villosa. Classification (NCBI taxonomy): domain Eukaryota; kingdom Viridiplantae; phylum Streptophyta; class Magnoliopsida; order Fabales; family Fabaceae; genus Vicia; species Vicia villosa. The sequence goes on from NC_081185.1 coordinate 6,721,692, forward strand.
CAATCACTACGCCAAATTTGGCTTTTAACAGCACACCTACGAAAGCGCTTTTGCCCAAAAGCGCTTTGGTAGGTTTGGCTAAAAACAAAATTAAAAATCACGCTAGAAAAGCGCTCTTATAGGGGGGGTAATGAAAGCGCTTTCTAAAAGCGCTCTTATAGGGGGTGGGTATGAAAGCGCTTTCTAAAAGCGCTCTTATAGGGGGTGGGTATGAAAGCGCTTTCTAAAAGCGCTCTTATAGGGGGTGGGTACGAAAGCGCTTTTAGTAATAAAGCGCTGGTATAAAGGGGCATATGAAAGCGCTTCTGAAAAGCGCTCTGGTAGCCCTTTTTAAAATTTTCATAAAACTAAAACACGCTATTTTATTCAGAAACACAACATATCCGTACATCTGTTAGAATCCCATTTGTGCATATTTTGTATATAAGTTTTGTGGTATTTCTTAAACTCTTGTGCCAAATTTGATTACCTTTTGATATAATAGTATGTAAATAAATAATTTTGTGTTATTTTCTAAATTAAGTTAGTTTATTAACTCTTGTTATGTTTTTCTTTAGGTTTTAACAACTTTTGGGCAAGATGGAATGAAAAGAATAGTCAAAGCAAGCTTGCAATGAGGTTGGAAAGCCAAAAGAGGAATTTTTGTGCAAGAAGCTCCGCTCAGCGGAGCTGAAGCGGACCCAGGCAGAGATTTCCCACAAGAAAGTTCGCTCAGCGGAGTTGAAGCGGACATGGGCAGGGACAAGTGAAAAATTACCTCCGCTCAGCGGACCCCCTCCGCTCAGCGGACCTTGAAGACAAATCAGATATTTTTACTGCTCCGCTCAGCGGACCTGCTCCGCTCAGCGGACCTACTTTTTCAACTTTTGTTCTTAGCCACATAAAATTGATGAAAAAAGGTGGTTAGCTTAGTTCTTATCATAACACACACTTGGAAGAAAAGTTAGGGCAAGAGAGGAAGAGAAAAACCATTTTTCTTAAGAGAAAATCAAGATTTCCAAACATCTTTCTTTGATCTTCTTGAGTTTGATGTCACTAAATCTTGGTTTGTTGCTTGTTGTTGAAGCTTCCATGGATATGGAGGGCTAAGTTTCATCTTGTGTCAAGATTAGAGGTAGTTAGTTTGTAAATATGTACTTTCTTTGATCTATTATGTATGAACTTGGTTAGTGATTAATACATGGTGAATATCTTGTTATTTATGTTTCATTTGTTGTTTTGGATCATTATTGAGAGATATGTTTCAAAGCTAGACCTAAAAGATATTCATCTATCAATAAACAAACTCTAGAGATAAATTTGTGAGTTGATATTCACAAGTATCAAGCTTTTAAGATTATCATGTTGATTGTCGGCATGAGGGATCATCTGACGGTGAATATGATAATAATCACGATATTGCTTTAGAGATAAACGGTATCGAGAGGATACGTGATTGTATTAATCATGAATAGGTTCATATATATAATCATTAGAGTACATATGAAGCAAACTAATGAACACTAATCTTGACACAGTTTTACCAAACCGTTTTTAAATCCTAAGTTATTGTCTTTAATTTCTTTTCAGGCTATTTATCTTTCATGACATTAAAAACATCCAGAACCTTAACTCAAAATACACTAAGCTGTAGAACGGCGATAATATCGCATCAATCCCTGAGGAGACGATACTAAAAATACTTATCCTATACTTTCTAACAAAATGGCGCCGTTGCCGGGGATTGGCGTTAAGATATTATAAGCATAGCAATAGTTTTTGTGTGTTTTGAGTATAAATATTATTACTATTGCCTAGTCTTTGCTCACTTTTTGGTTAGTGTTTCAGCTCTGGTTTATGCGTGGGAGTGTACCAGCAGATCAGCTTCTTTTTGATCCAGAAATTGAAAGAACCGCAAGGAGATTGAACAGTAAAACCAGGAGAAGAAGGAAACTAGCCAAAGAACGAAGATTAGCCCAAGAAGCTATTACTTCATCAGCACCACAAGTTATAGAAGAAGAGATGGCAGGGCATGGAGAACAGGATCCACCACCACCACCACCACCACCTCCTAGAGCACCATGTGCTAACAGTCCGAGAAGAGCAGCCCAGTTTGCACGAAATGACAACAATGCAAGAAATTCTGAAATGAAGACTGACATTCTTCAGCTACTTTATGCTAGTCCCTTTGCAGGTCTTGACCATGAGGACCCATATACACACTTGACAAAGTTTTATGAAATTGCTGGAGCAGTCGGAGCCCCTGAAAGAGAGGAAGAGCAGGTGTTTAAGAGATTATTCCCTCACTCCTTGATCGGCAAAGCAAAGGATTGGTATCTAGACCAACCCACTCAAACCATGACAAATTGGAATGAGTTAGAAGAAAAGTTTCTTGATAGGTTCTTCCCTCAGTCACGGTTACTTGAAGCAAAAACAGCAATTTCAGTGTTCTCTCAAGGTGTGAATGAAACTCTTAATGAGGCATGGGAAAGGTATAAGTCAATGTTGAGAAAGTGTCCTAGTCATGGATTTGATGAACTCACTCAGATTCACATTTTTCGTAATGGCTTACAACCACAACCTAAGCTTCTGCTAGATGCTACAGCTGGAGGTTCCTTAATGGCTAAGACAGCAGAGGAGGCAATAGAGATAATTGAGAAAATGGCCAGAAATGATCATCAGGTGCAACATAACCGAGGAGTTGTTCAAAAGAAACCGGGGCTTATTGAATTAGGAACCAATGATGCTATTCTTGCTCAGAACAAGCTTCTTTCTCATCAAGTGGAGGAGCTTACAAAACAAATGGCAAGGTTACCTCAACAACTCAAGGAATTACATGATCCTAACAAGAACAAACAAGTCGCTTCGTGTGAGCTTTGTAGTGGAGACCACCCTACCGGATATTGTCCACCGGTGAATGAAGTGAATTACATGGCGAATCAAAATCAAGGAGGCTATCAACAAAGACAAGCTCCTTTCCAAAACCAAGGTGGATACCAACAAAGGCCTAATGCACCACAATATGGCCAAGGGTGGAGACAAGACAATTATCAACAAAGACAAAGTCCTTATCAACAACAACCACCTTCTCAAGACAAGCCTTCAAAGTTGGAGGAGACTCTAAATCAATTCATGCAAGCATCAATGGCGAATCAAAAGAGTAATGAAGCGGCAATAAAGAATTTAGAGACTCAAGTCGGCCAACTTGCGAAACAATTAGCCGAGAAGCAAACCGGACCATCATTCACGGCAAACACTCAAACCAATCCTAAGGAGCATTGCAAAGCGGTTGTAACTAGGAGTGGGAGAGTGCTTGAAAGTGAAGTGGAGAAGGAGGTCGAGGAGGAGGAAGTTAGGATAGAAAAGGAGAAAGAGGTAGAAAGTGAAGTAGAACCAAAGAAAAATGAGGGAGTCTTAGTTGAAAATGAGAGTGAAGAAAAAAGTGAGGAAGAAAAAGAAAAAAATAGAGAGAAAAAGAGAAAGATTAAAGAAGGAAAGAAGAAAGTTATGAGTCCTCCCGTTCGTAATTTACCTTACCCTCATGCTCCCTCAAAGAAAGATAATGAGAGGCAATATGCTCGTTTTCTTGACATATTTAGGCAATTGCAAATTAATATTCCTTTTGGTGAAGCTTTAGAGCAAATGCCAAAATATGACAAGTTTATGAAGGACATCCTCACAAAGAAAAGAAGTTACACTGAGACCGAAACGGTTGTCTTAGATGCTAAATGTAGTGCCATCATTCAAAGTACTTTACCAAGGAAGGAAAGAGATCCAGGAAGAGTTACTTTGCCGGTTACTATTGGTGACATTCATATTGGAAGAGGTTTGGTTGACACGGGTTCAAGTATCAATTTGATTCCTTTATCCATGGTCAAGAGGTTAGGCATTGTTGATATGAAAAATACAAGAATGACACTTCAATTAGCCGATAAGTCTACAACTATGCCTTTTGGGATAGCGGAAGATTTACTGGTGAAAATTGATAAGTTCTTTTTTCCCGTTGATTTTGTTGTCATTGATATGGAGGAAGATGTTGATACCCCATTGATACTAGGAAGACCTTATATGAAGACGGCAAGGATGATGATAGACATTGATGATTGTTTGATGAAATTGAGGTTCCAAGATGAGGAAGTGTGTTTTGATCTCTCAAAAGCAATGAAATATCCAAATGATACAAGTGATTGTTTTAGAATTGATGCTATGGAGGAAGTTATCATGCAAGTTGAAAGTCGAGCTCATGTGTTCAATCCTCTGGAGAAAACATTAACCAAAGCTCTTGATGTTCTCAATGAAGAAGAAGAAAAAGAGATTGAAGAGTGTTTGCGAGATCTTGATGTTTTTGAAGAGATAAGTCCTTTTGAAGCAAAGATGGAGGAGTTGAAAGATGAGCCAAAGGTGGAGGAAACTAAGTTAGAATTGAAGATGTTATCACCCCATTTGAAATATGTGTTTCTTGAAGAAGGTGGTAAGAAGCCGGTGATCATTAGTGGTTCATTGTCAAAGAAGGAGGAAGAGAAATTAATTCATGTGTTGAAAGCTAACAAGGAGGTGATAGGATGGGTTCTTTCCGATCTAAAAGGAATTAGTCCGGCCTATTGTATGCATAAAATTATGATGGAGGAGGATTTTAAACCGGTAGCTCAACCTCAACGCCGGTTGAATCCTACAATGAAAGAAGTTGTAAGAAAGGAAGTGGTGAAACTATTGGAAGCCGGAATGATTTATCCTATTTCCGATAGTGCATGGGTGAGTCCAGTCCAAGTGGTACCAAAGAAAGGAGGAATGACCGTGATCACAAATGAAAAGAATGAGTTGATTCCGACAAGGACCGTGACGGGTTGGAGGATGTGTATTGATTACCGAAAGCTTAACCAAGCTACTAGGAAAGATCACTTCCCTTTACCTTTTATGGACCAAATGTTGGAAAGGTTATCGGGTCAAGAGTTCTATTGTTTCTTGGATGGCTACTCCGGATACAACCAAATTTCGGTCAATCCGGAAGATCAAGAGAAAACGGCGTTCACTTGTCCCTTTGGAATTTTTGCTTATAGGCGAATGCCGTTTGCATTGTGTAATGCACCGACCACTTTCCAAAGATGTATGCAAGCTATCTTCTCGGACTTCATAGAAAAGACAATGGAAGTTTTCATGGATGACTTCTCCGTTTTTGGAGCTTCATTTGATCTTTGTTTGAAGAATTTGGATGTCGTGTTGAAAAGATGTGTTGAAACCAACTTGGTCCTCAATTGGGAAAAATGCAATTTCATGGTTACCGAAGGCATAGTTCTTGGTCACAAAGTTTCTTCCAAAGGAATTGAAGTCGATCGAGCAAAAGTGGAGGTTATTGAAAAGTTGCCACCGCCAACAAATGTCAAAGGAATTCGAAGTTTCTTAGGCCATGCGGGATTCTATAGAAGATTTATCAAGGACTTCTCAAAGATTGCAAAGCCTTTGAGCAACTTGCTCAACAAAGATAAGTCTTTTGTTTTTGATAATGCATGTCTTTTAGCTTTTAATGAGTTGAAACAAAGATTGACTACCGCACCCATAATCATAGCGCCCGATTGGAAACTTGACTTTGAACTAATGTGTGACGCTAGTGATTATGCGGTAGGAGCGGTGTTGGGTCAACGAAAAGGAAAATTTTTCATGCTATACATTATGCTAGTAAGGTTCTTAATGAAGCACAAATTAATTATGCAACAACCGAAAAAGAGCTACTAGCTATTGTATATGCATTAGAAAAATTTAGGTCTTACTTAATTGGCTCGAAAGTTGTTGTTTACACTGACCATGCAGCGATAAAGTATTTGCTTACCAAGCCGGATTCAAAGCAAAGGCTAATCAGGTGGATATTGTTACTACAATAATTCCACTTAGAGATTAGAGACAAGAAAGGAGCGGAAAACTTGGTGGCGGATCATTTGTCAAGGTTGGTGAATGAAGAGGTAACGAACAAAGAAGAAGAGGTTTTGGAATCATTCCCGGATGAAAAGTTGTTCATGGTGGAAGAAAGGCCGTGGTTTGCTGACATGGCTAATCACAAGGCATCAGGTTAGATGCCGGAAGATTGGAGTAAAAGTGCAACAAAGAAGTTTCTTCATGATGCAAAATTTTATGTGTGGGATGATCCATACTTGTTCAAAATTGGTGTGGATGGTGTGTTAAGAAGATGTGTGACAAGGGAAGAAGCAATGAGAATCTTGTGGCATTGTCATAACTCACCTTATGGTGGACACTATGGTGGACAAAGAACGGCGGCAAAAGTTCTTCAATCTGGGTTCTATTGGTCGACGTTATTCAAAGATGCCTACTTGCATGCACAAAGTTGCGACAATTGTCAAAGAAGTGGTGGAGTGAGCAAAAGGAATGAAATGCCATTGACAAACATGTTAGAAGTGGAAGTGTTCGATTGTTGGGGAATAGACTTTGTAGGACCATTTCCTTCGTCTTTTGGTTGTGAGTATATTTTGGTTGCGGTTGATTATGTTTCAAAATGGGTGGAAGCAATAGCGTGTTTAAAGGCGGATGGAAAGACCGTAATCAAGTTCTTGAAGAAAAACATTTTCACAAGGTTTGGAACACCAAGGATTCTCATTAGTGACGGTGGCTCACATTTTTGCAACACGCAACTTGAAAAAGTCTTACAACAATATGGTGTGAAGCACAAAGTAACAACAGCTTACCATCCACAAGCTAATGGTCAAGCCGAAGTTTCCATCCGAGAGATCAAAAGAATCTTGGAAAAAACAGTTTCTTCGTCAAGAAAGGATTGGTCACAGAAGTTGGATGATGCTTTATGGGCTTACCGTACGGCATACTAGGCACCGATTGGTTTTACTCCATTTCAAATGGTTTACAGGAAGAGTTGTCATTTACCCGTGGAATTGGAGCATAAGGCATTTGGGGCCTTGAAGTTGCTTAACTTTGATCCTAAGGCAAGTGGTGAAATGAGAAGATTGCAATTGCTTGAGATGGAAGAATTGCGATTACAAGCCTATGAATCCAACAAAATCTACAAGGAGAAAGTCAAAGGATATCATGATAGAAAGATTGTGGAGAAGGATTTCAAAGAAGGCCAAATGGTTCTATTGTTCAATTCAAGGTTGAAGTTGTTTCCGGGCAAATTGAAATCCAAATGGCCGGGTCCGTTCCGAATCAAAGAAGTAAAAGACTATGGAGCGGTTGTGCTTGAAAATCCGACAACAAATGAAAGTTGGACCGTGAATGGCCAAAGACTCAAGCCGTATCTTGGTGGTGAAGTCGATCGAAATTCGGAATCCGTTCCGATTTTTGATCCGTAAAGCCGCCTCGGACCGTCGAGCTAACCGACGTTAAACAAAGCGCTAGTTGGGAGGCACCCCAACATTGTAAGTATTCTCTATTTTATGTGTTGTGGGACATTTGAAAAGTCGGTGGAGAAAAAATCGAGTGGAACAGACTGCTGAAAAACCAGAAAAATGCTGTTTTCTGTCATCCGCTCAGCGGACCCCCCTCCGCTGAGCGGACCTGCTAAAAACCAGAAAAAAAAAAACAGGGCCCAATGGACCAAACCGGTCCAAAGGCCCAATTAAAGCAGAATCTGTGGCTGAGCGGGTTCAGAACCCTAACTCACCACATTTGTGCCTCTCACTTGTTTCCTTTTCCTTCTCCACCATTTTCAAACCTTCCAAGTTCCAATCTTTTATTTGTTCAAAGTTGCTGCACTTTTGTTCTTGTCCATTTTCATCAAGGTATGTTTCTAATGTAGTTCATAATTTTGCAATGATGTCATAGTAGGGCTTTGCAAAGATTTGTTTCCTTTTTAGATTTGAAGTTAGGTTTAGTAATATCTAGTGTTTAGGTTTGATTTTATTAAGAAATCTTGTTTATATTTTAGGTTTAGGTTAGATTAGATTTTAGATTTTAGGGTTTTATCACTTGCATGCTGTGATTCTCTATTTCCTTACATGTTTTCGTGTTTAAAAGTGTTGTGGAATGGGGTTTGAAACCCCATGGATGTTCTGGTGCAGACCTGTTTCTGCAGGTTTTTTGAATTTCTGCGCAGGTCCGCTGAGCGGACCCCCTCCGCTGAGCGGACCCTACTGAGTGCAGAATCTCAGTTCTGTTATTTGTGTTTGATGCAATGGTTAAGGGCCTGGTTTAACACTACTAATGGACATGTAGTATTCTATAAATGTTGCTTTTGACGATGTTTGTTCGATGTTGTGTTGTTTTTTTTGTAGATGTCGTCAAGGAGTGATCGGGGAAAGCGAGCTAGGCAATTGACAGGTTTAAGCTCAGGAGCTGCTCCGCAACCACCCTTCGATTCACATAGGTTTCTAGGTCCAGAGCAGCAGGCAAGGTTTGAGAAATTGGTTGGTCGGAAGATTTGGCCGGAAAAGGTGTTTGACCTCCCACATAGAGGTAACTTTTATCAGTTTCTGGATAATATTGCGGAACGCCATTGGGAAGCTTTGATCTCTCCAGATACTCAAATCAATGCGGACCTCGTGCGTGAGTTTTATGCCAATGCGATTCCGATTGAGGGAAGGGTGTACACTTACACGTCCTATGTGAGAGGTAGGGGAATTTCTTTTTCAAGGGATGCAATTAACACTTTTTTGGGAAGACCGTCTCCTCGTGCTGCAGGTGAGAAGTGTGAGTATGCGAGGAAAAAGGCTGCAAAGACTTGGGATATGCAGGAGATTGCTGATCTGTTATCCTTTGAGCGCCGAGGGTTCACTCTTAACCCTTCCGGTTATATTCAAAAGATGGACAGGAAGAATATGACTCAAATGGCACAGTTGTACACAGTCTTCCTCCTGAACAATGTCATGCCGAGGAGCCACACATCTGACCTAACCATTGACATGTCTTGTCTTTTGTTTTGGATTATGACAGGTGGAGAGGTGGATGTGGCTCAAATCATTTCTGAGGAGATTAGGATTGTGGCTTCAAGTGGTACCAAATCAGGGACAAAGCCTTCTTCTCAGCTTGGTTTTCCAAGTTTGATTATGGGACTATGCAGGAAAGCAGGTGTGGAGTTTCCTAATGTGGCAAGTATGAAATCCACTAGTGTTGTGGATACCGGTTATGTGCACAGGCATTGCTCTCCTAAGCTAGGTGTCCAGCAGCATCCTCAGCCACAGAACATGGCTCCTCCTGCTGGTGGTAGGTATAATGAAGAATTAGCTTGCAGGTATAATTGGGCGTATTTTGATGCCAACAGAAGATCGCAGGTGATGATTCATGATTCTCTGTGCAAGCTCTATCGCCACTAAGTCAACCCGGCGGATGTTCCCTCTTTTCCTACTAATGAGGATTATGAGGCTCATTGTGCATGGCCTGCGGAGAGGCCATTTTTTAGAGAGGGGGATGGTGAAGAGGAAGAAGAGGAAGGAGATGGCGTGGAGCAGGACGATGAGGAAGATTGAAGATATTCAGTGTTTACTTTTGTATTGTTGTTATTTACTTTTTGTTGTTGAACTAGTAGCATAATTTCCTATTGCTTTTGTTAGTAACTACTTTTTTGCCATCCATATGAGGATGAGGTTATGTACTTTGGTGGCCGTGGGTGCCACCCGAACATATTTTGTAGGCAACTTATGCCTTTGTTGATTAAGTATTTTGTTTAAGTAATGTGTGTTTGTGTGGGCAATTTATGCCCTTGTTGTTATAATATTGTGTTTTAGTAGTAGAATAGTGTACATATATTATATGTTAAGGTGTATATAATTTTTTTTTTTTTGTGTTTGTCTTGGAATAGAAGTGATGCTCTAAAGAAGAAAAAGTGATAAGGTGTGTCAACATCAAAAATTTGGATGGTGATGATGATATTCTTGATGATGTTCATACCAAGGTAAGTATTTTGTTGCTTTGTAGATTATAAGGTGACTATGAACTAAGGGCTTTACACAAAGTTTTTGTCACATTGCATTTTAGAAATTTTGTTTGTGTTTGAATCAGAATTAGGACAAAACTAGATGAGTGAGTGGACTTCCATTGTGTACAAAAATAAGAGTGTTCTAGTGATGGATGTTAACTCAAACGATTCATGTTTAATCTTGCTTTGTATGAGACATTAGAACTTAGAAGGGATCGAGGCATTTTTTTGAGTAGTATGAGAAAAACCACTTTAAACAAGGCTACCCGTGAGTGTGTGATCTTTTGTAACCAATTTTGAGCCTAAATTTTTGTTTTGTCAAGTGACTCAAAGGAAAACACAATGAATTTTGATAAAGAGAAGTGATTCACTTGACAATTTCTTTGGTAAACACTTAACCCAATAGTACTTGAACCTTGAATGGAAAGCATTGATGTCTTTATTGATGGAAATGTTAAAGTTGGGGAGAGATGTTTCTTAAAGAGAAAGAAAAGAAAGAAAATGGTGGTGCAATGCATTCTTTGAAAAAGGAAAATCAAAAAAAAAAAATTGTTAATTGTCTAAAGAAAAGGAAAGAATGCATTGTATGGTGAAAAACAAAAGGGTAACATATTAGTAGTGTTGTACATAAATAATGCTTTCCATGATCATTCACCCTTTTTGTTTCAATGGCCGTGTACATATAATATCACTTGTTTGGAACCCAGGCCAAGTTACAACCGAATGAAGTCCTCAGTGATCTTTGTCTCTATTGTCTCGTGTGCATAGTACAGATGAATATATGAATTGTTTTGGATGTGCATCATTGCTAGTGAGTGTGATTTGTCCCTTTTTCTATTATGGCAATTGTCCTTCAATTATTTTGTGAAGTGAAACCTAGGTGATTCATTCATGAACATTATTTCTTTTATGCAATTGTGCTAAAAGGTTTGTGTTCAGGAAGTGGTTCATAGTCATGTTAGAATCTTGTACAAGCAAGGAAGGCTTATCTTGTAGGTATGTAACTCAAGTTTGAACCATTCAATTGATGTTACTAACCTTATGTGATTTGATGATGTATGTTTTTGAGCTAGCTTTGTTCGAGGACAAACAAAGATCAAAGTTGGGGAGAGTTGTTAGAATCCCATTTGTGCATATTTTGTATATAAGTTTTGTGGTATTTCTTAAACTCCTGTGCCAAATTTGATTACCTTTTGATATAATAGTATGTAAATAAATAATTTTGTGTTATTTTCTAAATTAAGTTAGTTTATTAACTCTTGTTATGTTTTTCTTTAGGTTTTAACAACTTTTGGGCAAGATGGAATGAAAAGAATAGTCAAAGCAAGCTTGCAATGAGGTTGGAAAGCCAAAAGAGGAATTTTTGTGCAAGAAGCTCCGCTCAGCGGAGCTGAAGCGGACCCAGGCAGAGATTTCCCACAAGAAAGTTCGCTCAGCGGAGTTGAAGCGGACATGGGCAGGGACAAGTGAAAAATTACCTCCGCTCAGCGGACCCCCTCCGCTCAGCGGACCTTGAAGACAAATCAGATATTTTTACTGCTCCGCTCAGCGGACCTGCTCCGCTCAGCGGACCTACTTTTTCAACTTTTGTTCTTAGCCACATAAAATTGATGAAAAAAGGTGGTTAGCTTAGTTCTTATCATAACACACACTTGGAAGAAAAGTTAGGGCAAGAGAGGAAGAGAAAAACCATTTTTCTTAAGAGAAAATCAAGATTTCCAAACATCTTTCTTTGATCTTCTTGAGTTTGATGTCACTAAATCTTGGTTTGTTGCTTGTTGTTGAAGCTTCCATGGATATGGAGGGCTAAGTTTCATCTTGTGTCAAGATTAGAGGTAGTTAGTTTGTAAATATGTACTTTCTTTGATCTATTATGTATGAACTTGGTTAGTGATTAATACATGGTGAATATCTTGTTATTTATGTTTCATTTGTTGTTTTGGATCATTATTGAGAGATATGTTTCAAAGCTAGACCTAAAAGATATTCATCTATCAATAAACAAACTCTAGAGATAGATTTGTGAGTTGATATTCACAAGTATCAAGCTTTTAAGATTATCATGTTGATTGTCGGCATGAGGGATCATCTGACGGTGAATATGATAATAATCACGATATTGCTTTAGAGATAAACGGTATCGAGAGGATACGTGATTGTATCAATCATGAATAGGTTCATATATATAATCATTAGAGTACATATGAAGCAAACTAATGAACACTAATCTTGACGCAGTTTTACCAAACCGTTTTTAAATCCTAAGTTGTTGTCTTTAATTTCTTTTCAGGCTATTTATCTTTCATGACATTAAAAACATCCAGAACCTTAACTCAAAATACACTAAGCTGTAGAACGGCAATAATATCGCATCAATCCCTGAGGAGACGATACTAAAAATACTTATCCTATACTTTCTAACAACATCGTCTTCTTCTTCCTCGCTCACGTACTCTCTGCTTCCTCGCTCTCACTCCCTCCGCCGTGGTCTCAGCCTCTCCTCCGTCCCTCTGTCGTCGTCTCACTCTCACTCCCAAACCAACTAGCCGCCGCTGCCGCCGCCGCCGCTGCTACGCCGTTCTGTGGGATTTTAGGGTTTTCTTGGTCAAAATCAACATCTTCTTGGTCTTCCATATGAATTGCAGTGTTATAATTATATATTTGAATTTAGTCTTCCAAGTAGTTTTTTGTTCTAAATTCTAAGGCTGACACTGATATGTTGTATAATTGTATGGATATTTTTCTTCATTTCATAACTTCAACTAATTGTATGGATAATTTTGTTCTAACTTCTAAGGCTGACACTGATATGTTGTGTAATATTAACTCTTGTCTTCGCAAAATAGTAGTTTTCTAAAATTAAATTTGAATAGAAGCTTAAACCATCATTAGTCCATCATCTAAAGATTCAAATAGTAAATCTATTAATCTAGAATGAGAAGATGGTAATGTAAAAAAGAACACTCTTAAAGGAGTGTTCTTAAAGCATTATTTTAACGTAGTATCTAAATGAAAAGCTAGTAATGGCAACTGTTGAAGATATAATATTTAATGAAGATTTTAGATGAAAGGAGTGTTGTTTAATTGTCAATCATAATTAGTATGAAGCTATAGTTATAGAGTCATAAGAGAGAGGCCAAACTAAGAATTTACATAAGTGTTACGAATTTGAGAATTCCGACAAGTCACGAATTAGAAAAGAAATTATGTCTTATAATTATGGCAAGGTGGAGTACATAAAAATAAATTACATGTTCCTCAAAATGTATTATTATGAGGAAAGATAGGAAGACAATGCGAATAAAAATGATAGAGGTATAGATGTATATCTTGTTTCTAGTGATAATTCCTTAAACCTTATATGTCAAGGTTAAACTTGGAAAGGATGAACCTTATATGTCAAGGTTAAATATCTTGTAGTTTATGTTAGCATGCATTAGTTACATGAGTTTTGTTTGGTACAGTGGATATTTGTATTTAACTGCATCGTGTGTGTGTGTTTAATTTTACAGTTACTTTGAAGTCTCTGGTTTCTACTTGTACAACGCCGATTCAAACCTACCCATCTCCCACATCAAGTCTAACTCAGGTTACTATCCCTTTCTTCTTGCTTATAGTTTGTTATTTTCTGCTTATAGTTTATTGTTTATGGTTCTATTTAATATCAATTTAGTGTCTCTCAACCAGTTTTTTGGTTTGTGGACTTATATTAACTTGAAATAAGGTAATGTCTTCTTTAAGAAATCGGGTATTCTGATTAGGTATTCTGATTAGGTATTCTATTATGATGATAGCTATTTATTATCTTGACAGAATTCCTTAGTACCTGATAGAGAAACCAAGAAGCATTTGTTTAGCTTAATTAAGACATGGATAAGACATGGATGAATTCAAACCGATTGTCGAAAGAGTACGAGAAAGGGGTATGGGAATTCAAACTGATATAAATGATTTTTTATCTCCACTAATAATTATTGAAATGTAAATGAATTACAGGAGACCTTGTCGCAATCGGTATCCACCGGTGAGGGGAGCGTACTTAGTAGAGCACTAGATGCTCCTGAGTATCCCGGTCGGGTGAGGGGTAAGGGTCATGGTGTGACTCCAACCTCTTTTTACAAGAGTCCTAGGAGAAGATCAAATCTTACCAATGAAGAAGTGTTGCAAAAGTTGCAGGAATTGCAAGCACAAGTCTCTGAATTGCAAAGAGATAAAGATATGTATATGAGAGAAAAGTGCAACACTTCATCGGTGAAAGAAACTAGTGATAAGGCTAGTATCAACTGTCAAAGGAAATTTCCCGAGGTAATTATAAATTTTTTTCCTTACAAATTGTTCTATTTTATTAATGATAATGACTTTATATTTACTATTGGTTTAGGGCATTTCATCTTGCCAACTATACTTATCGTCACCGAATTATCGACTAGTTGGCAAGGGAAAAGTGCACAACACTTTGGGAGATTTACTTCACCATAGACCGCTCCCGGATGGACACCTGAAAGTATCGGTGGATGTTGTATTAGATCATGATGCGATGCTACCGGTACCTGACATGGTCTCAGAGACGACATTGCTGCGAGATGCAATAGGATCATTTGTTGCATGGCCCTCGGAGCTCATTACCATTAGTGATGAGGTATATTGAAAACGATTATGAATCATTTAGTTTTCGAATGTCAATTCTAAACCGTTTATTAATTATTTTTTACATTTTAATTTTAGACTGCTCCTATAAAACCCGCAATTAAGGGTAAAGGGATTTTACAGGAGGAGGAGTCTGTTGCATCACTAAAAGAGGTACATTTAAAGTGTTAATATATAATCTGAATCTAAATCTGCATGATTTTATATTTTACCTAACTTATATGATTTTTAGGCATCCGCTCGGGAGTCACAACAAGTGACGCAGCAAGTTCGTAGCGTACCACCCACTGGTCCTCCGAAGATAGCGGCAAAAAAAGGCGGTGCTTTTGTGCCTCGATACCGGACGACGCTCGCAACAATGGTTGATATGTCCGATTTGAAGGATGGTGCTTTACGTGAAATCAATATGGATGAAAGTGTCTTCGGTATTGAATTCAAGTCACATATTGCAATTGATGACTTGGAAGAGATTTTTACGCATGAACAACTAGGCGTCAGTAATATGCACTCATACATCCGGTAATATTCACTCATCCGATATATTATTTAATTAGTCCCACAATATAATTTATTTACACATTTCAATGAAAATAATCTAATGTTTATTATGTTTTTATTTAAGGTTGTTGTATGACAGAGTGTTGCGCGGGACTGCATTGTCTAACAGATTCCGTTTCGTGTCTTCCGCCCATTGCAGCGGAATGGCAATTGCTTTGGAACCGGAATCAGTTAGACAGCTCTTAGTCGATAGATTCATGTCCACCGGCAATTCAGAAAGTCTGCATCTTTGGGCGTATAATACCCGACCAGTAGGGTTAGTTTCTCATTCTTGGTTCATCTAATCTCTGTTTCTTTTGTGTATAGCAAAATTTTCATATAACCTATTGTTTTAATATATAGAGCACACTGGTTGTTGCTTGCTATCAACCCTATAAGAGAAGTCGTGTATTATCTGAATTCGGTAAATGGTGACTGGACCAATTATCCGGCTATGAAGGAAATCGTTGATTTGTAAGTGGGATCGTTCTAAATATTCGTGTATATTTATATATTTACTTATTTGTGGGATTGATCTAAACATATGCTTTTATATATTTGTTAATTAGATCAATACAAGTGTTCCGAAGTCAACGGGACGCACAGGTATCCCGGACTAAATCAAACAACATTACTTGGATCAAAGTGCAGGTACATTATTTTTCACAATTTTGCTTATAATATTTATGCTACTTGATAAAACAAGACAACTATAAAATCTTATTTGTTTTTCTATGTAGTGTCCGCAACAGCGAAACAGTTCAGATTGCGGATACTTTGTTTTGAGGTTTATGAAAGAAATCCTTCAGGCGAATCAATTAGAGATTCCGCTCACTGTATGAATTTATAACTTAAGATAATTTCATATAATTTATTACATTTAACTAAATATATCATTCATATTATGTTTTTGTTTTGTAGTACCTTGACGAATTCCGTGCTGCTGGGTACCCGAGACTTAAGTTGGAAGAAATCAAAGAGGATTTGTGTCACTTTTATATTAAGCAATTTTTCATGTAGGATTTGTGTCGATTTGAACTATAATATTATTGATGTTGTAATGATGTATATATATAATTTTGGATATTATAATGGTATTATATTAGTATATATATTGTCTTACTGATGGCTGAAATTATAACGTCGAAAATATATTACAGGTCGAAAATATTACAGGTTGAAAACATATTACAGGTCGAAAATATTACAGGTCGACTGGGAGGATTAAATTACAGGCTGCACATTAAAATACCTCATTTAGCAACGACAGCGCTTTTAAAAAGCGCTCTTAAAGGTTCACCTACAAAAGCGCTTCTTAGTAAAAGCGCTGCCAAAGATTAATAAAAAAGCATAAAAAAAAACGCAACATACGAAAGCGCTTTTGGAAAAGCGCTCTTATAGGGGGGGCTACCAGAGCGCTTTTTCAAGGAAAGAGCTCTTATAGGGGGGCCTACCAAAGCGCTTTTTCCAGAAAAGCGCTCTTATAGGGGGGGCCTACCAGAGCGCTTTCTGAAGCGCTTTTGTTACCTACGCCAGCGCTGGCTTTCACAACGCTTTTAAACGCTTTTAAAGCCCATAAAAAGCACTTTTAAAGCCCCAGCGTGTTGTAGTGAATGTTGTTTCTATTATACATGCATGCATCCATGAATCTTTCAGCATTTTTTGTGTACTGGCAATGGAGCTTATAAAAAAGCCTCAACATGGTTATCAATGGACCAACCAAATTAAATTAGCAATTTATATCCATGCATATTGCTAGGGAATGATCTTTGATCATTGCCATGCTTGATCACAATGTGCTTATGAAAGTAGAAAGAAGATGAAGTTGATTATGTGATGAAGAAGGTAAGAGAACTTTTTATTGAGTTAGCATGCCACTCAGATACATGTTAGAAGGCAAATCAAATGATACTTAGTTTTAATTATATAAGAACTACTTTAATTGTAGTAGAAATATTAAGAACGGTATAAGAAAATATAAAGAGAGAGACCAAAAACTTATTTCCTCTTTGTATATAGTTATAAATATTTGATATTATTCTAAGCAATTTTAAATTGATACTGTATTTAAAAACATATTATATTATTATTAAAAATAATAATATAATACATAAATATTATGTTATATTTAAAATAATATACTTTTATGTAACAAATATTAAGGGATCTTTTTAATTTTATATGTTTATTAAAAAATAATACATAAATAGCGCATTTTATAAGACGATTTTTTGTCCTGAGCATAAAAACACCAGGTGTGTCAGGACTAGCCCGCCTAAGACACTGTAACATATTTTGACATCTCTAGTCATAATTATATTTGCTAAAAAGTAAAATTTGTGACAACCACTAGTGATTAAGGATTGTTAAAGGTTATAAGGTATAATCCGAGAGGGTTGGCCTAGTGGGAGGGTGTTTGGGTCTCAAGGGTATGCTCCCCTTAGGTCCTGAGTTCGAAGGAGTCTAGGACCAACTTTCGGGGGCTACGTGGGGCAGTAATGCTCTCGAGTTGATTAGTCGGTGCGGAAGGAAGGAGGCCACTCTATAAAAAAAGGTTATAAGGTATATTCTCTACCACGAAAAACACATATAATGGCAGTTGTGAAACATATATAGTGACACTTGTACATTCGTTGTTAGGTAGCATGTGATTGCGTGTATGCTGGTTACCACAACGAGCGTGTGACCATGGTTATAAGCTAGATAGCGCACTACTATATAACTACATGTGAAGGAAACAAACGTTAAATAATTCATAGGTCCTAGGTTCGAATCCTAGCAACGCCATTCTTGGGTTTTATTATTCTAGATAGCGCTCTACTTATAACAGCGGTTGAATTAAAAATCGTTGTGATATTATATATATTTTTTAATATATATTTTTCAAGTTTACAGAATTCCCAAACTTTTAACATGAATATTAGACCAGAAACAACAATACACTCATTTGTGAATTGAATTAGATCAAAAATTATATTACATCAATGACACAATTTCATTAGGAGCCAAAAGTTATATATTATATCAAAACTAAAATGGCACAAAACAACCTACAATGTACACATTATTATATCAAACAATACTATCTTGTAGTCTTGGTGTCTTGATTTTAAACACCTATAATTTCAAATAATAATAGTTGTTGTAAAATAACATCATTAGCAATTATAACATACAATAAATTATGAATGAAGAATATAAAATACTTAATTGTTAATTTTTTTCATATGCCTTCTTGATGATCGTTACAAATAACATGCACATCATCTCTATGAACTTCATAAGAAGTAGGCACTTGTGTTGCGTAAGAAGGAGTGGAAGGAATATCAAAATTTTCATCATCACTATGAGAAATGTGTTTTCCTTTGAGGACAATTGACCATCTCCTCGATAAGTATACAAGGTCTTTCACATAGAAAATTGTTTAACTTGAGTAGCCATGTTGGATGGTTTGGTCTTATAAGTTGCCTTGCCAAGGTCAACCCGTGTGAATCTTAACTCATCAGTTTGTACACCATTGTTATTAGGATTCCACTTGCATTTAAATAAAAGCACTTTGAAAATAGCATAATCAATCTAAAAAATTTCCTCAATGACACCATAGAACATGGTGGTTGCCAAAATAGGATTCTTATCTTTCGAACTAGAGAAATACATGGATTAGACCTCAACCATAACCCCACTATTTTGCTTTGTACTATGATCATCTTTTCTTTTGTATAAAAGAAATAATTAGAAATATCGTATGTCGTCCAAGTTATCACTGTAAATTTTAGCATGTACGACAACCATTTAATTGTCTCGGATGCATCATCATCATTAGAAATCCTCTTATTAAACCAACTTATGAATTTCCTATTATGTTGTGTCAACAACCACTTGTCATTCAGTCGAAGATATTTTTTCTTTATAACTGGTTTGTGAGTATCTATGTATGGTTCAACTACACTAAAATTATTTAATATATAGAAATGTGCTTCAAGTACTACATCACAATCCATTGACTTAACATTTAAACCTTGAGTACCTCTACCTTCAAATATGTCAGCATGATGAGACTTTGGAATTCCAATGGACACTGTTTACGAAAAATAGTTTGAACAAAACTCAATAGTTTCTTTTATGATGTACCTTTCAACAATCGAAGCTTCTAGTCGCTGATTATTCTCCGTATATCTTTTAAATATATTCATGTATCACTCTATAGGATACATTCACTTTAAATAAACTGGACCACAAAATCTGATTTCTTTAAGCAAGGAGTTCTATCTGATGAAAAAACATGTTGCGTTGAGATGTCTCAACAACTGGAGCAACATGTTAGATAAGATGTCCTAAGCAGGTCCATTCGACATCGCAAATTGATACAACTAAAATAACATATTCTGTTATGATTTGACAGTTGCAAAATATTCTAGGAATATTATGAAGTCCTATGTGGCACTTGGTTATAGGTCTGAAAGATTCAAGTCAGAATCTAGAATATTTGGACTTTCTAATTATGGAGATAAATTAGGAAGATTTGATTGAGACATATTTTTATGCAGAATCTTCTGCTGATTTGTAACAGCTGATACGATGTGATTTTGAAGCCCAAATCCAGTTGGAAAAAGTGATAAATAGAAGCATTATAACCTAAAAAAGGCACGAAGCATTAGGGCTTAGTCATTGTGCCACTCTCTAAAAGAGTTGGTTTGTGTGATCCACTCGGATTGTGAGTTGTAATATGTTATAGAGTTGTAAGTCTCTATTATTGTTCTCCTCGAAGCTGTGAAGCAAGAGTGAATATTGTTCTCTAAGCTTTTAACTAAGATCAAATATTCAAAGATTAAGTGATTTTTAATCTTGTGTTACTTGAAATTGAATATTAAAATTAGTAGTGTTTTAGATTCGTTTATGAAAAAAAAATTTATTTTTATTTTTCACGTTTATTGAATAGTTTATATATCTAATTTAAATATAAATTAAATATATTAATTATTCTAAAAATCTAAAAATAAAATTTTCTTATAATTTGTTTATAATTTGTTAAAGAGGAGTAGGGTTTTAAATTTGAGTTTTATGAATGAGAAAAATCATAGATCTCAATGATGATGTAAGTCAGAAAGGATTTTCAACGATTGAAGAAGGATTTTCAAGAAATTCAGCATTTATAAAAACCAGTTTCAATCTACTTGCAGGACTCATGTTCTTGCATGTGGGATTGTTTCAAGATCCACATGGGAGACCCACATTCTGTCTAGTCTAGGAGAATGATTGAGCTCAAAATATCACTGCTTTCTCCGATTAGGATTAGATTCGACAATAATGATGACAGTGTGTTGACAATATTCTGTACTTTTGAATCTTGTGATCCTAGCTTTGCATTCTGATTATTCATTTGTAACTTTTCATTAGATTAATTGTTATGTGCTTTGGACTCAAATAAATCTGAAATAATTATAATTACTATTTTTTTATCAAACGCAATTGAATCTGTTTTGCATCCTTTATCCACCATTGGATGATTTTGTACGAGAAAATAATAAAAAAATATTTGTAGGAGATGGATGTATTTAGTGTATTTAGGAGATGAATGTATAATTAAAATAATATTATTTATTGAGAGAGGAAGATTGATTTAGAGTGAGATAGAGTGAAAGTCATTGCTAAAGTTACTCAATCTTCTCTTAAAAAAAAAAATTACTTAATCTTGGTCCAGGAGAGAATTTAGTTACTTTACCTAATGTTAAGTCACTCAGGGTCTGCTTGGAAGAGTAGAAAAAGCAAAGAGAGAGAGAGGGGAGAGAGAAGTATAAGAGAAGATTGTAATTTCTTCTGCTTGGCACATATGAGAAATATGGGAGAGAGAAGAAAACAACATGGGACCCACATGATTTTTCTTCTCCCCAATTCACCGAAGAAATGATGAGAGAGAGCATAAATTCATCTTTTTCCTTTTTTGTCCATTCCCTCCAATAAAATATATTATTAATACAAGGGTGTTTTTGTCTTTTTAAAATTAAACACACTTCTCTCTCTTCTATTTCTCTTATACTTCTCTTATAACAAACAATATATCAAATCTATCATATTTCTCATCTATTTCTCTCTTCTTATACTCTTTCTCATCTCTTTCTCTCTTCTCAATTTCATCTCATAACCAAACACACCCTCAATCCTGTTCTAAATGAGAAAAGAGAAAGATGTGAGAAATAGAGTGTGAAGAAAGGAAAAAGTGAGAAGTAGAGTAAATACTATTTGTTATAAGAGAAGTATGAGAGAAATAGAAGAGAAAGAAGTGTAATTATTTTCAAAAAGAAAAAAAAAATACCCTTTAGTTAAAAAAGTTACTACACCATGAGTTAGACAAATACATAAAAGTTAATAATATAATGATTGGATAAAATTGAAAAATATACACTATTTCTCATTTCTCTCGTAATACGAGAAGATTGAAAAAACTATGGGACCCATAGATTATAACTAGTTATCTTTTCTTTCTCACCGCAGCCACGCAAGGGAAGTTACGTTATTCTCTTCAACCTCTCTCTCTCTCTCTCTAAAGATTGAGTATGAGAGATAAATTAAGGCACTTAGTGAATCTAATGTTTTTGTATGAAGTTTTGCTGTTTGTATCAGGAAAAAACATCGCTTCTTGTTCACATTGTTGATTGGTGTTTATCAAGCAAGAGGAGAGTTTTCTCTATTCTCCAAGGAATGCTTTTGTCGTTCAGAGTAAAGGTTGTTGCAGAACAAAGTTGGGAATTGTCTTCATTCGTAGGTAGAACAATCGCTCAGATAAGTCTTCGTTAGATCCGAGTAATGGGTCCTATAGAATTGAAGCTTGGAAAATGATTGTTTGGTATATCAATTTTGTTAGATCAAAATCATTGAGAATCTTTAAAATTACCAGTTGAGTAATTTACATAAACAAAAGGAATTATTGTTTTAGACCTGTATTGGTTAAAACATTGGGTTGTTTCTGTTCGAATTGATAATAAACATAAGAATGTATGCTGTTACCATTTCCAATGGTGAGAATCATCGAAGAGTTGAGTAGGCATAGAAAGGATAAATTGTCGAGCCACTATGTATCTAGTGTACATTTTTCTCTCCTTATCTCTTTTCATTTTATGGATATTATCAAGTTTGTTAGGTGTTGTTCATCGTTATAAGGTAATCTAGAATTATACTTTTTTATGGTGTTTTATCGTATAAGTGTGGGTTTGTGATGCATTTAATTTGTTGAACATTTAATCTAGGTTATTTATTTATTTTGAGTTTTCTTTTTATTCAATATCTTATCATTTAGATTTGATATTATGCTAAATTTTTAAATGAAATAAGCAATAATTTTTTAACTAAGCAAAGTTTAGGTCAATTGATTATTAAAATGAACATCAATTTGAGAAACACATATTTGATTTATAAACGTCTTTGATTCGCATAAACAACATACACAATGCTTTGCACATATTTTTGTCTCTTTGTTACTCTATATTTTTAAGCATTGTTTGTATGTTTATTCTCTTTCATTTGTTATAGTCTGTTGCTTTTGCTACTTTACTTGCTTATGGAGTTTTTTCACCTAAAATTTTATAATGGGTTTTTATCATGTGTATGTGTTATTTTTCAAATTTTCATAATATCATTTTTTTTATAGACTCTTATGAGTCGAGTCTACGAACCGTTCAAAAGAGTATAGCATTTAGATCGAATCCTTCAGAAAATAATATTTTAAAAAACACTCTTATTTTAAGTATCTAATAATTAACTTATGTTATTGAATAGGGAAAAAAGAAGTATGAGTGAATGACCGAAGAATCAATATAGTTCTAGATCAATTCAACTCCATGATCCTATAGAAAAGCAAAGTAATATAACTCCACAACATATTGAAAATAAAAAACGTCAAAGGAATCACTTTGATGCAATCACGGTAGAGAATTTTTTTACTAGTGTCAACGATGATTCTTTTCTTGGTGGAAATTGTATTAATTTTCAAGGTGTAAGCATGTCTACCTCTGGCCAATCTTCAAAAGTTGAAAGGGGTTTTAATATGAGTATTCCATTACATCCCATCAATATTGGCCTTACTCAGATGAATCAGAATCAAATGAACAATCCTCGTCAAAACATGCGAAAAATATATAAGCTATTGGTATAAGCATGAATAAAATTCCTCGTGAATTTGAATCATAATGACTTCATTACAGAGTACTCACTTATTGAGATGCCACATTCTCCTGAAAATTGAGTGTTATATCCATCACTAGAGATTGGTAAATTTGTTCTTGTGGTGCTGTAACCTGTAAATCTGTCATCTTTGGAAACAAGTAATCCAAAAAATCACCAAATTTATAGAGATGATTATTTGGTGAAAAAATCCATCGCCAACACTTTGTATTACTCCTCCTTTTAACCTAATGCTAAGAGAAAGCTTACTTAGTAAAACTCAACATGAAAGAGTTAGCCAAGATGGTGAAGGTTTATAATTTTTTAAATCAAAATATTAAAATTCTCGTTGTTTCAAAATATGCATGAGTTGTCATTTGGAGATGGTCTTTTGTAGGGAAAATTAATCATCCCAATTGCAACTTCTCTGAGTTTTGCAAATTCCCTTTGTCACTAGTACAAAAATGACAATACAATTTATAAATTTACACCCATTATACTAAAAACGGGTGTAAATAAAACACAAGATGGCAAATTCGTAAATAAAGTCTCATTTTTAGTATTGACGAGTAACCATGGACACCCTATTTTTAAAAAACGGGTGTAAATTAAAAAAAATATTATAATCAAGTGTTTATTACTCCCTTTTTCTTCAATAACGGACGTAAATAGAAAAATTATTTGTAAAATAGTATAAGTTAATATTTGTATTTTCTTTCTCCTTTCATTAAAACCTAATCACCATTTTTATGCTCTTAATTTCACCGTGTCAACTCCAAATGTTTCAAACCCCAATTTCACATCCACCATGAATCATTCTTCACAACCCGAAACACCTCCACCCTCTGATTCCATCACCTCGTCACAATCCGAACCGCCACCATCGTTTGATTCCGCCGCCAATCCATCATTTCCCGAACCATCTCCATCGTCCTATTCCACCACGCTATCCGAACCACAGTCACCACCTTCTTTGTTCCATTCCTCAGATACTCAAACCCCCGAACCAAGTGTTCGGTAAAAGTTCTGAACCGAGATTCTTCTTCCTCTATTTTGTGATGAAAATTTCGGAGTTGCTGTTATGAAACATTAAGTTATCCAAGTTGAATAGAAAAATATCATTGCATGTCTTAGCGACTGTGCCTCGTTCCGTTGGAGCTCTTTCCAGAATACAAGTGCTTCGGTTTAAGAGTAGGTATGACTCATGGTTCTATCATTGACAAATTTAACGCTTATGTTATCTTTCGTTCTCGACTTTATATGTTGTTCATTACTTTAATTGAAACTGATTTCTTGGATTTGATTTCAACTTCTACCGTCCACTTCTTGACTGTGAGCTTGTAGAAATTGAAGTGCTAATCAACAAATGGGTTGAGGATGCGATTCTCATTCTTCTTCAGACCAAAGTGATGCCCATTGTTGATGCAAAAAGAGAAGGAGCAATTGCAATATTTGGAGAAAAATATGGTTAAGAGGTTGGATTTACTACAAACACTTTTGATATTTGACTTTGAATTAATTATTTTGTCTATAGTTACTTTGCATAATTAATTTGTTGTGCCACTGAGTATGAATCATACTATCAATTAGTATAGAGAAGCTTTAGGACACATTTTATTTGAAATTTTATGCCACTGTTTGTGAATTTTTACTTGAGATAATCATTTATTACAATTGATTGGTTTATGAATGGTTATTGTGTCATGAATAGTGATTATTATTGATATAAAATTTTATGCCTCTGTTTGTGTAATTTTGTGCCATTGTTTGTGTAGTACAAGCTGATGTGAAAGAGGATATATTGAGCATGGTGGTCGATAGTCGGTGATAGCTTCTCGTTCCACTCAAATCACTAAATGCAACCATAATCTACATCTTGCAGAAAAACTAGGTACGGATTTTGAGTCTTAATTATATTATTTTCCTGTTTGCGGTTAGAGTTATGCTGCAAACCTTTATATTTCGACAAAAGACTGATAAATAAGACCGACGCGGTCAAAATTGCGGTTCTGATACTGTTATGGAATCTTCAAATTTTATTGCTGATAAATTAGTCTTTTTGCTCAGGAATTTGAAACACCTCTTTGTTGAAGGAACTCTACCACTAGAGCTTCTGAACCTTGTTCACATAAAGTCTACGTAAGCACTAGGAGAATTGGTTATTTGGGGGTCTGAGAGTCTAGGTGCGAGGCATTTGGAATTGATTTAGCAAGCTTGTTAGGAAGTTATTATTTTTGGTAGGAGTTTTGAACTCCGATTTATTGCTTTCTACTGTTGTAGAGCTCTTGAGCTCATCACTTTATGTTCAATAATATACTGTTGCATCTTCAATTTACTGAGTTCTATCTTTCCGTGTCTGGCCTTTAATTTGAATTGTCGGTGCTACAAAGGAAACTTGTTTAGTCTAATTTAAGGGCTTTGAAGGCGGTGGTGAGGATTCAAGCACTAATTATGGGGTAGGCAAGTGAGTAAGCAAGCTTGCATGCATTGGTTCGTGTTCAGGCTCGAGTGAGAGCTCGGCGGGTGAGGATGTCTATGGAGGGACAAACTGTGCAGAATATGCTTAATGAGCAGTGTACAAACCTTGAACTTTTGAAGGATGCTGAGGTTTGTATCATGAATTGACAATGGGAAGTTTTCATGTTTTTTAGCTTTGGTGCTGTTTAAGGAGTATGTTTTGTGTATGGCAGGAAGGGTGGTGTGATAGTATTTGAGATTTTTAGCAGCAATACAGGCCAACCTCAAGCTCTAATTCACAAACAACCGTCTCGTTTTCCTTTCTCAAGAATCCTGAGATGAAAAAATAATGGAGGATGGAGTTGGTTGGAAAGATGGATGGCATCCAAGCCTTGGGAGACAAGATTGATGGAACAATCATACACCTTAAACCCCTTTTCAGTATTATTCTTTGGATATCACTTACTTTAAGTCTAGTCTTGATTCACACCTTTAAGAGAAACATGTCAAAGATAGTAGTATCATGCATGTTTCTGAGAAACAATTGGCAAAGGTGTTTTGGTTATAGAGGTTGCAATGCTTTCCTGCAGGTATATATATCTTGGGTTATTCGACAGCGAAGTAGAAGCTGCAAGGTCGTTGTCACTGATGAATTATATTATTTGCACTGAATTTATTACCCTGAATTATATAGCTCATTAGGATTGCATCCAACATGTATCTCCCTTTTGATTTTCTGAAAATCAGGGCTTATGACAAAGCAGCTATCCAAAGCAATGGAATGGAAGCAGTGACTAATTTTGAGCCCAGCACATACGAAGGAGAGATGAAATCTGCAGCCATAAATGATGGTAAAAAACGCTATAGCAAAGATCTTATTTTAATTAAGGCGTGATATTTTGGAATATTTTTAAAATGTTTTCTTTGTGAAATCTTGTTCGTTTTCAACACAGGCAGCAGTCCAAATCTTGATCTCAATTTGGGCATAGCCAAACCAGCACCAGGTCCCAAAGAAAATTGGGGGAAACTTCACTTCCCCTCTGTCTCTTACACAAGTTCAAGGGTATATATTTGAGCTTTATATATTCATTTACTTTAGGTTTCTTCTAATTTGTGCTGATCAAAAATTGATAATACTCTTTATATTCGGAAGAAGAGCTCTTGTTGTCTTCATAAGTTTACTTGTAGCTAGTTACCACCTGTTTTCTTTTGATTCCTTCATATTTGTATAATTTTTCACAGTTGGTGTTGTTGTATTAATTCTTGGTTTTTCTCTAAGTTGTCATAATTGACTGGGTTCTCTTCATTTGCAGATGGAAACGAATGTTTCAGGAATCAGTAATTCATCTTTAAAAAGGCTATTAGTAACTGAAGAGCATCGTTCTTTTCGGAATGACATGTATCCCGGTTTCTTTCCCAATGAGGTGATTTCACTATCTAGTTTTTAGTTTTACAACTGGAGTCCATTGCTTGAACCTCCTAGTAGTATTTCATTAATCTTTCTCAATCAACCATGTTAGCTAGAGCTCATTAATACACTGACGACTGATTCACTTTTAAATGATATACTTGACGGTAATAGATTATTTTAAATGTTTAGGTATTAACTAATGAATTCTATGAGCTTTTGGTAGTTGCTACAATCTGTTGTTGAGCAGTCAAGTGAAGTTGTCCATATTGTGTTCATATCATTTCTATAGACTAATTTATATCTTCATATCATTTTAATATATTGAATTGTATTTAATATTTGTTTCATGTCAATTAATCTTTTAAACAAAAATGAATTGATTCAAAATGTGCCTAAAATATGTTGAGTGATCATGCTGGAAATTAATAGACTGGTTTAGTTGAACTGTCTTATTAATAAAATAAGATGAATATGGACTTTTGGACTATGGTTAGAGTTTGAAAATAATGGTTTGAACAGAACATGAATCTTATCCTAATATTTGGTATTCTGGTTATTTATTGACAGATCCACAGTGGTTTCTCCAACTAAATTGTTGGATTCACACTCTATTTAATTCCAAAATTCCATGGGGTAATGCGGGAAAACTGCCCCACAAACTCCAATCCGTCGACGCGACCGTCCGCGGCATTCCAACTAAATTGTTTGTGTTTATGGATTATTTGCACAGGTACATATTAGAAAGGATAACTCAGCAGTCTCTTCTCATAGATATTGGAGTCAATCAACACAAGAGCCAGTCTCCTTGTTGGACCAAAGAGATTAATCCGTTGTGTATTAATTAACACTGAATATATTGCAGGCTCTGAGTGAGAAAGGCTATGAACTTGTTTCTGGTGGGACTGAAAATCATCTAGTTTTGGTGAATATGAAGAAAAAGGTAACCCGATAACTACTTTGACTTTGCTTGAGAAGATGAAGTCGGTGTACACGAATGTAGAAGGTCTTCCTCCGGATTGAATTGTGGAAAACAATTGCTTCTCCAGGGCGTGGTATTTTGGCCATGGATGAATCCAATAGTACATGTGGAAAGCGGTTAGATTCAATTGGACTAGAGAACAACCGAAGCTAACCGTCAAGCATGGCGTAAAATTATATATGAAGAAAGTGTTATGACTTGGTTAAAATATAATTTTTATGTGTATGATTTTATAGTACTTGAAATATTATGAATGCACATGATTTTGTATACTTTTGGTTAATATTAAAAATATTTTGACTTAGTTAAAATATGATTTTTATGTGTATGATTTTATAGTATTTGCAATATTATGACTGAAAATGAAATATAACTAAACGGTGTATATGAAATAGGGTGTAAATAGATTTAAATATAATATAATTGTTCATTCATAAATGGCGCATTTACACCCGATTATTATTAAAATAGGGTGTAATTAAGAACGTATCTACACCCGATTTTTAATTAAAATAGGGTGTAATTAAAATGTAATTACGCCCAATTACACCCAATTTTTATTAAAACAGGGTGTAATTAAAACGTAATTACGTTCAATTACACCCGATTTTTACTAAAACAGGGTGTAATTAAAAACGTAATTATGCCCAATTACACCCGATTTTTATTAAAACATGGTGTAATTAAAAACGTAATTATGCCATTACACCCGATTTTTATTAAAATAGGGTGTAATTAAAAACGTAATTACGCCCAATTACACCCAATTTTTGTTAAAAATAATGGGTGTAAATGCGTTAGACATTTCTCACCCGGTGGATATACACCCAATTTTTATTAAAAATAATGGGTGTAAATTTAATAAAAAACGGGTGTAAATTAACATTTTTGTACTAGTGTGTATTACTTAAGCTAGGTTCAATTTGGTGGTTAATTTTCTGTTTCGGCGTTTTCCGCCTTTTGTAACCGAGTTTGTAGAACTTTCGTTCTCTATTGAATATAACTTGCTTAAAAAAAAAATATTGTCCTTTTAAATTAACTCAAAGGATATATGTGTAAGGACATCTATTTACAAGAATGCTAGCTCGAGACCACATTATCATACTTATTTCAAAATATGCATGAGTTGTCCTTTTTTTAATATTGTGTCTGATAACAATAATATAGGTGAAAAGGATTTTATCATTGAGCAACAAGAAAATAATACCATTGTTATTAAGTTGGAGGATTACCAAGTTTTTCCTCATTCAAAGTAGCTAAGAATATGCAGGTTAGAATGATTTTGTAAGTGAAGAAATTATGTGATTATATTACTTAATGGATAATCTGTGAATTATTCCTAAAAAATAACTCATTTGGAGATGAATTTTCAACCAAAGTACAAAATACTTCAAGGATTTAACTTTGAAAATATATGCATAGTTGGTGAAGGTGAAAGATTATGGGAGAATTTTAAAAAAAGAAATTTTTGTTGAATTTTTTTCAATGAATAAAATCTATATGTTTTGTTTCCGTTTCAATAAAAATGTTAGATTTCATTTTGTTTGAAATTTAAATATTGTTATATTGTTGAAACTGGTTAAATAAAATGAAGACATTTTTTTCTTCTTTCTATCATCTCCTCTTCCTGTAAATGTTTATATAATGAATTTAATTTATAAATATTAAAGGTGTAGTATAATTATAATTATTAAACTTTTAAAAATCTCAAATTTATGTATTATTTGAATTTTGAGGTCTTGCTGTGAGGGAAGTTATGACAGATATATTGATCTCATAATTCATATGATATTTTTCCACCACTTAAGGTTATAAATGCGTATATTGAGACTCAGAAAATATTTGGGTCAAGGAAAAATAATAGTTTTATGCTTAATTGGCTAATACATATAAAGTATTTTTTATTGGAATTTCTTTTTTTAATGAATTTTCGTTATTTAAAACAAAATATTTTATCAATAAAAAATATTTATCTTTTTTTGGCATGCTTGTTTTGTTTTAGGAATTTCCTAATAAAAATAAATAACTTTTATAAATTTAGAAAAATATTGAATATTTTTCCTTTTTATCATTTTGAATTTTTTGGTATTTCGTTTTTCTTTAGGAATTTCATAAATAAAGAAACAAGTTTTGACTAGTTTATAAAATATTATATATTTTTCCTTTTTTTGTATTTTTAATTATTTTTTTCTTTAAGGAATTTCCTTATTTAAAAAATTAATTTTCAATAAATATTAAATATTTTTCTCTTTTTTAATTTACTTTTAGTAATTATTTTTTCTTTTAGGAATTTACTTATTACAAAATTAATAAATTTTAATATATGTTAAATAGTTACACTTTTTATTAATTTGAATATTTTTTTTTATATTTTAGGAATTTCCTTATCATAGATTTTTTTTTAATAAATGTTAAAAAATAATAATTTTTTGGCCTTTTATTTTTTTTGGTATATATAATTTTTTTAGGAATATCATCATTAAAATAAATTTTAATAAGTATAAATATTTTTTCCTCAATAATTGTGTCTATATATATCTCATAGTATTCTCAATTTCTCATGTCACAATCAGAATTTTTTTTTAAAAATTTTCATCTATTTCATTATTGGTTTCTTCTTGATTTTGTCAAAAGGAATATTCATCTATATTCCACCAACTTAAGGTATGCATGTAATCTTTTAGCTCTCTTGTTCTTTTAAACAAAAAAACACAAATTTATGTGGTATTTGACTTTGGAGTTTGTGCATGAGAGAAATTAAGGCCGATATATTTCAATTTTTTTATAAATTTAAATTCATGATTTCAAATATGAATATATTTTTCTATTTTTATAAATTAAGGCCGATATATTTTATCGCATCAATACTAGATCTATGTTTTTATAGTGTTTTGATAATCTAAAACTGTAATATTAAATTATGTCATCGTATATATATTTTTCTTTCAATTTTTTTAGTTATACTAATTTGTGATGATCTTTTTTAATCTCTATCGCGTATTTAACATTTTTTTTACTAGCATGTTTATGTATTACTATTTGTGAGTGCCCTAAAACTATATTTTATGTATTATTCTTATTTTCGAGAAATAATGATGTTTTTTATTTTTTTGTTGACTTTTTCGTTGCTCTATATTTTATTTAATTTATTTAATTTGTTAATGTTTGTTGATTTTTATTTATTTTTATTGCTTTATTATGGAATTTTTTAATATAAATTATATTATAGAATTCTATTATGTGTTGGTGCTATTTTTCAAATTTTACTAAAGCTATTTTTTATTTTCTATATATTTTTATCAGTCAAGTCTTTGAACCTTATATCGGATCCTTCACAAAATTATGTAAACAAATATTTACAGTTTAAATATTTAATAATTAATTTATATTATTGCAGAGGAAAATCGGAACTATGAAAGAAGTGACAGAGAAACAAGACAACCCTAGATCCATTCTACATCATGATCCTAAAACAAAGGAGAGTAATATAGCGCCGTCACATATTAAACATAAAAAACGTCAAAGGAATGAATTTGATGCAATAGAGGTAGAGAATACTTTTACTAGTGTCAAAGATGGTTCATTTTTTGTGTAAAAATTGTATTCATTTTCCAGGTGTAAGCATGTTTAATTCTAGTCAATCTTCACAGGTTGAAAGAGAATTTGACATCAATGTCCCAATGCTTCCCACCAATCCTGGTTTTACTCAGAAGAATCATAATCAAACGAACAATCCTCATCGAAACACGGGAAATCTAGAATATTGTACTAATATTAACATATATAAAATTCCTTGTGAATTTGAAATCGATAATGAGTTTCTTTCCGATTACTCAGATATTGAGATGTCACCTTCACCAGAAAATCGAGTTTCCTATCCACCATTTAAGACTGCTAAATTTGTGCCTGTTGAGTTGAAACCTGTAGATGCGTCATATTTGATGAAAAGTAATCCAAAAAATATCCAAATTGACAGTGATGATTTTTTGGTGAAAAAGTTTCCATCACCAGCTATTTGTATTACTCCGCCTTTTGATCTAATACAAAGAGAAAGCTTACTTAGTAAAACTCAACATGGAAGAATTAACCAAGATGGTGAAGGTTTGTCATTTTTTAAATCAAACTATTAAAGTTCTTTATGTTTTAAAATATGCATGAGTTGTCATATTAAGTTAACTCTATTAATAGTTGTGCACTAATATCTAATTGCATATATATGAGTTCAAACCCGCAACATCTTACTTATTCATAAAATTTAATCATATTTTTTAATGTTGTGTTTGACTATAAAAATATAGGTGAAATGGATTCTATCATTAGGCAACAAGAAAACAATAACATTGTTATTAAGTGGGATGCTGACCAAGTTTTTTCGTCATCCAAAGTAGCTATGAATATACAAGTAAGAATAGTTTTGTAAGTGAACAAATTATGTAATTATATCATTGAATAAATGTTGTATGTATTTTTGCAGGAAAATTATTAATTAGGAGATGAAATTGTCAGTCAAAGTACAAAATTCTCCAAGGATTTAATTTTGGAAATAAAAGCACGGTTGCTGAAGATGGTGAAAGTGAAAGATTATGGGAAATTTAATAAAAAAGAAGAAGATATTTTAATTGAATTTGGTGTTTAAATGAATTTGGATTTTGTTTCTCATTGTAAATATCCATATGTTTTATTTTCGTTTCAAAAAAATATTAGATTTGATTCCGTTTGGAATTGAAATATTGTTATATTAATGAAACTCGTTTAATAAAATGAAGAGATTTTTAATTTATTTCTATCATATCCTCTTATGGTAAATTTTTATATAATGGAATTATTTTATAAGCAATAAGGGTGTAATATTACTTATATTCGCTAAAATTTTGTTATGATATATATATATATATATATATATATATATATATATATATATATATATATATATATATATATATATATATATATATATATATATATATATATATATATATATATATATATATATATATATATATATATATATATATATATATGAGGAGGGATCAAAGTACACCCGAAGAGTTACACCACGAGTTACACTCGTTCAATAACTACATCTCGAAATAATATTTTTTAAATTCAACCGTTGGATTGAAACATAATATCATATAGATCATTCCTATAAAGTTTGAGCTTAATCTATAATGATTTACTATGTCATTGAATAACATCAAAATTAACGTTATATGAAAGCTCATTTTGACGTTAATCTTTGGATATCTTGATGATATAGTAAATCATTATAGATTAAGCTCAAACTTTATAGGTATGATCTATATGATATTATGTTTCAATCCAACGGTTGAATTTAAAATATATTATTTCGAGATGTAGTTATTGAACGAGTGTAACTCGTGGTGTAACTCTTCGGGTGTAATTTGATCCCTCCTCTATATATATATATATATATATATATATATATATATATATATATATATATATATATATATATATATATATATATATATATATATATATATATATATATATATATATATATATATATATATATATATATATATATATATATATATATATATATATATATATATATATTCTCTTTGATCACTATTTATTCTAAATTTTTAGTTTAAACTATCGAATTTATATGCTTTCATAGAATAATAAAATCTCAAAAATAAAATAAAATATTGTTTCTCATACTTTTGAGATTTTATTGATTCTATGAAAGTATTAGTTTAGAAAACTAAAAATTTAGAGTAAATAGTGAGTTATGAGTTATGAATTAATTCACATATCATAGCATTAATTTAGGAAATTATTATGCATCTCCGAAAAAACCTACCAAAATTAAAAATTT
Organism: Vicia villosa; assembly: GCF_029867415.1. Classification (NCBI taxonomy): domain Eukaryota; kingdom Viridiplantae; phylum Streptophyta; class Magnoliopsida; order Fabales; family Fabaceae; genus Vicia; species Vicia villosa. Next base: position 6,755,578 of record NC_081185.1, read on the forward strand.
TGGGATATTAATTAATTCACATATCATAAATTTGATATAATATAATTTATGAGTTATGAATAATAATAATTATATATATCTATTTTGATTCATATTTTAAAACTTAAAATAATTTTAATTAAAAAAATTAAAATAATTTCAATTACAAAAAATTTAAAATAATTTCAATTATTAAAATGTAGTTATGAATAATTTTAATTCATGTTTCTACGATTGATAATAATATTGAAAGAGATCAAGTAAGAATAATGATAATAATACTAATAATAATAATAATAATAATAATAATAAAAAAATCAATTTTCATAATGAATTATGATAAGAAAAATCATTTTTCATAATTAATTATGATAAAAATATAATTTTTTATTTAGTTTAAAAAAATGTAAAAACGATTTTGTCTTAATTTTATTTAATGAATAAATTTTAAATTTAATTTTATATAATTCAAAAATTACTTATGAAATTAGAATTTTTTTAATTTATATAAATAATTTTTAACTTTAAAATTGTTTAGGAAATTTTGATTCACCTTGATTTTATTGATTCACCTTATTTTATTGTTTCATCTTGATTTTATACCATATTAATTGTATTGATTCACCTTGATTTTAATTTTTTAATAATTACTGGATTTTTTCGGAAGTGTATTTCCGAAACATTCTCAGACCAAAAATTGGAATATTTCGGATATACATCTCCGAAGACACCCTCTCCCAAAAAAGGGTGTTTTCAGAAGTGCATCTCCGAAAACATCTTTTTTTTAGTGTTTTCGGAAGTACATTTCCGAAACCACATTTTTTTTATAAAATAAGTGACTTCGGAAATGCATTTCCGAAACAGGGGGCATTTTGGGGATTTCGCCAGAGGAGACCAAGAAAGTAGGGAGGTGGGTCAAGAAATTTTCAATAATAATTATAAATTTTTAATCAATTCGGTGCACAACTTTCAAACACAAAGTTTCTATATTTAACATAATTTTCCATTCTTTGATCTGTTAACATGTGTTTGTAGGGTACAAGTTAACGTTACCCTTTTTTTTCTTTCTAAACTAGTAATAAATCGGCCTTAGACACCAGTATTGATATTGTTACAAGTAGTTAATCCAATTGAGTAACTAAACAGAAGTTAGTTAAGAAGTTGTTAGACTTTAGGGTGGTTGTTTGCTATATAAGCAACTAATCTATGTTATAATGTTTTGACTCATACTTTGCACAATTGAATAACAACTTGATTATGATTTTTTAACAAGTGGTATCTAGAGCACGGTTCATGATCCACCGTTGAACTCTTTTCTTTCCAGAAACACATTTTCTATTTCGTGTTGAGAAAGTTGTTATTCTCGTTTCTATCACTCCTCCTCATATACATGTTCTTATTTGAATCATTTCAATGCCTAATTCATCCAAATTCTTAATACCAGCAATTCCCAAATTCGATGGACTCTATGATTATTGGTCCATGCTCATGGAGAATCTTCTTAGATCGAAATAATGTTGGGATTTGATAGAGAATGGAGTCACGATTGCATCACCAAAAGAAACACCAGAACAAAGAAAGCTTGCAAACATGAGCAAGCTTAAGGATCTCAAGGCCAATAATTACTTGTTTCAAGCAATTGATCAAATAATTCATGAAACAATTCTGAATTGAGACACAACCAAAGATATATGGGATTCCATGCGCAGGAAGTATCAAGGATCTACGAAAGTGAAAAGCGCTCAATTGTAGGCTTTGCGTTGAGAATTTGAAGTTCTTTGCATGAAGGATAACAAAACTATTGGTGAATACTTTGCAAGAACCTTGGCCATTGCAAACAAGATGACTTCTCAAGGTGAATACTATTGGTGAATCTTCTTTTAAGAAAAATCAGCACTTCTTACCAAAAAGAATAGAGAAGCCATCCGAACCCGGGCGTTTCGATCCTCATAACTCCACATCCCCCCTAATCTCCCACTCAGAAAAAGGATTCTCAAGAGAATTACGATCATCCAAATTCAGAACCATAAACAAACCCCCTTTCAACGCCAGCCTATTCCTTAACCTCACCCACCGAATTCACTATGCCGCTACTCGTATTAATAAAACCAATGTAATTGCGTTGTCTCCTAAATTTCAATATTTTGTGAAAAATTTTCTATTAACATATCTGTCATTGAGCCACTTCATCCTAAATTTTTGAATTAGCATATTTTCCTTGATCTTGAGGTTCGATTAGAATCTACTATTTTCCTCCCTTTGTAAGTCTAAAATCTCTTCTCCCCCAATATCAATGTCTTTTTCATTATTCAACTCTAACACTTTCCTCCACACCCAAATCAATCCTATCAAAAATCGAAGAGTTCTTCCATTTGATCCTTGCTTTGAGTAACCGAAGTTTCTCCTTAAGGACAAAATCCCATCTACCGACCACAACCATTTATTTCCATTCCTTCTCAACAAAATACAAAAATCCTTGTTAGAAAACCATTCGTTATTAAATTTAAAGGGTTTTGGGCCCCAATCTTCTCTATCTGCAATCAACCAAACAGGACAATGATCTGACACGTCTCTAGATTCAATGAGTCATCCGACCACCCCCATCTATTAACAATATTATCATCCACAAGGAATAAATAAATCCTTCTTTTCGCCTTACCATCACCACTATATCAACTATACTTCTTCCCTTTACACGAAATATCCACCAAACCACTATCATCTTTAAATTCCAAAAATTCCATCCACTCTGGTATACTCCTCTGCACATTCCTCCCAATTCTCTCCCTACTATTTTACACCGTATTAAAATCACCACCAGTGATACAATCTCCATCCTTAAATTTAAATTTAAATTCTAATAATTTCTTCCATAAAACACATTTCAAAGAAAATGAAGAAGCAGAATAAATGTTAACAATATAGTACAAAGAGTCCTTCCATCTAACCTTAACGCCTAAAAGGCCTTTTCTGTGAAAGTTGCACACAACCTCAACATAACTTACCTTCCACAGGATAAGCAAACCATCAGACAAACTATCTGAACCAGAGGAAGAGAAATTGACATCCTCTTGCCACCAAAAACTCTTAGCTACAAAATTTGACATTGAAACCATTTTTGTTTCCTGAATGAGAAACAAGTATGTCTTTTCTTTATGGATGATGTTCCCAATTCTCCTTCTTTTTACCTTGCCACCCCCTCTAATATTCAAGGAGCAGATATTCATTGGAACATAATATTTTCCCTTTCCCTTCTTCCTTTCTTTCCTTATCCGCTATTTCCATCTCGCCAAGCCTCCTTTTATAATATCTCTTAGAATTCGACGCCACAAAGATTAACAATATCCTTCCATAGCATTTCACCCGATTCCGATCAAAGATTTACCAAGTGCCTGTAATTACATCTGATAATATCCGATTCCACTGAGTTCTCACTGTGATAAACTGTGTTGATGCTGGAACTATTCTCTTCCTGCTGCAAACTGAAAGAGACAGTGGGGAGAAAAACAGAATTATCAACTGTGCCTACCACAAAACCTGGATCAGAAGAAACCAAATTACCCGGCTTCCTATACATCTTTTTGGGCCAACGTTTACTAGCTTTCAAAGACCTACCCACTTCCATCGTTACTTTGCATCTCTTTACGATTTTTCATTTAACAGTTTCTTTATGGACCCCCCAACCTTCTAGGAAACCCGCGACGAAATTCCAAAAATACCCCTATATTTTGGAAGTGCATCTCCGAGGACCTAAAAAAGGGTTATTTCGGAGATACATTTCTAAAATAACTTTTTTTTGAAAAATAAGGTGTTTTCAGAGATGCATCTCCGAAATATTGATTTCGGAAACGCATTTACGAAATAATCCGCGTTTTCCACTTAACAACACAGAGGCACCCCCTTTCCTCATTATACCAAAAAACAAAATTTTTGTCAAAGTTCCCCCGATTTCTTCCAACTTCCAACATGCTTTACAACATCAAAGGAAACAAAAGCAACTCAAAGGATCATTCAAAGGAATCTAAAAGCTTGAAAAAATTGTAAGTGTTCAAACACAAAACTCTATAACTGATAGTTTATTTAGTGTTGTTAGAGATTAGTAAAATGCAGTAAGTTATAGTTATTGTAGGTCAATGGAAGAGTTTGATTGTTAAAAATTGAAACTTGATGGATTTAGGGCAAGAAGATGGGTTATGCAAAAATGGTGGAAATGCAGGGGGTTTCAGAAGAGCATTTCCGAAAACACCTCCATGACCTGTTTCAGAAATGTACTTCCGAAATGAACTCAGAATTGTTTTTTTTTTATTTTCTTGATTGTTTCGCCTTCTTATGGATTTCAATTTTTTCATGAAAATGTCAGGAAACCCCGCAAGACTTATAAAAGGTAGGGAGACCCAGTCTGCATCGGCTCGACCTGTCCAACCGGATGAGGCGCCTACTGGTTCCTCATCTGGATCTAGGAGACGGCTGACTCGGACGTCTTCCTCTCGTGAGGTGGTACGTGAGGAGGAGGAGATCGAGGAGGATGTGAGACACGAGGAGGAGGAGATACCTGATGCTGACCCTCACCACAGGGAGGAGGAGGAGTAGGAGGGCTACCCGGGATGTCCTACGGACACTTCCGTGCTAAGTTACTACCACGACCACGACCACGTCGCTAGACGTGTCTGGGAGGGAGAGGTATTTTTTTAATTACACTTTATAATTTAACCGTTTTTATTTAGGTTTTTATTCCATTTTCTCCTAACGGTCTAACTAACAATCTTTTTTGTTTTTGTCGTAACAGGAAAGGCCGGCGATAAAATCTGTAAACCACGCGCGAATTTTTTTTATCTGCTTAAACCACATGCCCAATGATTTAATGATGTTGTAGATGGTTCCGAGATTGGTGGGTTGTGCATGACCGGAAATACCATTATCAGCCACGACATGCAGGGGGATTTCATGGAGCCGTGGCACAAAGAGACATATTCTTTCCACTTTCCTGTTGGGGAGTTGATGACCACCTTGCACGATGTTCAGTGTCTGCTCCAATCACCGATCAGGGGGAGGCTGCTGAACCATTTCCGGATATATAGGGTCGAGGCGATTGAGTGGATGGTCGATGTCATACCCCAAAATTTGCCCATCATATTTATTCATATTTCCGTCCATCTGACTTTCAAATGCTCAAAGATACACAAGAATGAAGCATGCAGTCTCTCTCTTAAACAACAACCTCTAAATTAGAGTTTATGATTTAATCAAGAAATTTGAACTTCTGATACCTCAAGTGGAGTCCATGGGCTCACATATGTCCTAAAGGATCCCTGTGCCAAGTTTCATGCCCTGAATGATCAATCAACTGCTCAAATAGTCAACAGTCGACTAGTTTGACCTAAAAGTCAATTGTGGTCAAAATATAGTCAAAACTCCCGATTTTTGGTCAACATCAATATTTTAAAGTCACATTCATCATTTTATCAAGGTTTGATCATGATTTATTAAGGAGAATTCAGAAATCATCAAAAGTACAAAGTTGCTAAGTTAGGGTTTCTAGGTAAAAGTTAACCGAACTTTGACCAGCCATAACTCTCTCATAATTTCTCAAAAATTCCTCAACCAAAGCTCATTCTCAAGGAAATTTGATTCTCTACAACTTTGATGTTGGGCCCAAGGTCAAGAGATGCCTCCGCATAAGAGATATGAGCCAATACGTTACAGGTCCTTCTAGAAGATCGCAAAAAGCTGTTTTTTGTCAGGAGCAATATCATCAAGATAAAATCTCCAAATGAAAAATATGTTCCAAAGTGGCTTGTAGAGGACATCTTGAGGTTTCCAAAAAGTCCTAGAACACCTTCATAGGATCACAATTGAGTGAGTTATAATTGGCAGAAGTTGGCAAAATGAAAAAAACATGAAACCTTAAATGAGCAAATTCAAGTTTTGAGTATTGGGCTTTTATTTTTGGGTTTCCCACGTGATTTTAAGGTCAAAAGAGGCCCGTTGGTCATATATTATTTATTTTATAATTTTATTTTATTTATATTTGTTTTTAGTCATCTAAAATCAATATAAAATCGAATAAAATTACAAATAAATAAAAAGGTCATATAGTTAATGTCCAAATATCTTGATAAAATTTCCAAAAAATTCAAGGGCCAATATAACGTGAGAAATATGCATGAAATAGGTTGGAGCTCAAATTAGAAAGATTTGGTGCAAAAAATCATATCAAATTTCCTCATGATCAAAGATTGATTCTTTCCCAAGTTTTTTACCCTAATTCACCTCATATATATATATATATATATATATATATATATATATATATATATATATATATATATATATATATATATATATATATATATATATATATATAGGGGATGTATCAAGTAGGAGGATTTTTAAAATAGGAGATAAGACGATTAAATTATAACCATTTGATTGGATATATGGTCTTGATGAACATTAATTGTTTATGCTTGTAATTAATGTTCATCAAGACCATATATCTAATTCAATGGTTATCATTTAATCCTCCTATCTCCTATTTTAAAAACCCTCCTACTTGATACATCCCCTATATATATAACATTGCAGCCCTTCAAGAACACGAAAAACCCTAACCTCCATAACAAAAACAAAGTTTTCCAAAGGATCAAGAATTAGGGCACAAGATTTCTTCTCCCACAGCCAATATCAATCAGATACAAGCACCGAGTCATCTTCTTGAAGGCACCATGAATCATTCTCAGTCACTTTGAAAGCTCAGAACACGTTAGATCGTCACTCTCAAGACCACATCATTGTGGTAATGATTTAAATTCCAAACTTTGTGTTTAAGCATTATGAATCGATTACATGCCCATATATATTTTCATGGTAATGCATATAGTGGTTTTGAACCTTTTTTCGTGAGCATGAACGCAGGTATAAGGAGTTGCCATGTTTAGGGCATAAGCTCTGTCCTCGTTGTACCTTAGTTTGCCGTTCGTTTCAGACCAAAATAATAACTCCATTGAATTCGTAATACTCGAATTAGTGGATTTGGGCGGATTTCTCTTTTGTTTGGCTGTGATTTTGCAGGTGTTGGTTTGAAGCCATGGAAGAAGAGAAACTTGCGGAAAATCCGCAGGTAATTTCATAGCTGAATCTGCAGGTGTTTCCGCAAGAAACAAGGATGAAGATGATGAATAGTGACACTGGATATTGGATTACACGCGTGGCTGTTTGATGCAACACCATTGGCTGGTCAAACAACCTTCTTTCTCTTTCCATCTCCCATAGGCCGGTCAACGATTCCTCGACACTCTCTCTCCATATCATTGGACGCGCATGGTATCATGGGACCCACTGGAGATAAGTTTGAATTTCCATATTCCACTTTTTTCTTCTTCTATATAATTTATTCAATTGCGTTAAATAATAACATAAATGTGCAGCAGGAGTGGGAAACTGGAGAGACCAGGGACACTCAAATCCTGGGTTCGAACCCAGGGAATTGGCATTTTTTCTTTGATTTTTATAACTTGCAGATCCAGTACAAACGACCAACGCACACCCATGAAGGACCTGCGCATCTCCACCACTTGATGCACAGAAAGGCTAATCCAATGGCGCAAAGAACGCCAACCCACCACACACCCTCAGGAGAGCATTGCACTGTATTACACGCCCCAGTCAGCTAAGTCCCTTCTTCTTTTTTTTTGTTTTTATTTATTTATTTTATTTTGATGTTATACATGTGTTTTTGTTTTGTTTTTAACTAAAATCCTTTTCTTTTCAAACTAAATTCTTTATTTAAGTGATAAACTTTTCCCTTAATTATTTTTTTATTTAATTAAATTTAGTTAATAATTTTAATTTTAGTAATAATTTTAATTTAGTCTTTTCTTTAATTTAGATTTTAATTAAGTTAAATAATTAAAATTAATTTAGAATAATTAAATTTGGGTTAACAAAAATAATCGGGTTTAACTGATATTTAAATTAATTAGGTTAGAAACCAATAATTAATTTTTAGGTTTGTTAACTTCTATTCATTCAGAACTTCCAGTAGCCTTAGGTTCTTTAGGTATGTGTTGTCCATTAACTTAATGGGTCTAGTTTTCTCATAAAACCTTCATTCCCTAAAAATCAGGATTTACCCTGAATGTTTTTCAAAAACTTTTGCCTTTTATTTGCCACAAAAAGTTTTCTACCTTTCTTTCCTTCATTTTTTAGGGTTGGCCAGCATCCTCCGACCATGCGCCGTCAAATCGAAAGCTAAGTTTCTATTTCTTTTCTTCTTCAAATATCATTTTAATCTTATTTTGCCTTTGTCTAAGATAGGTTTGCCTCAAATAGTCAATGAATCTGTCCTACACTCACTCCTATTATTTTCTGTTTAATTCTCAGATGATCAGAGTCAATGTTCGAGGAAGATCAAGGCATTCGAAGACATGCCTTTATTTTTCTGTTACCATATAAGGGTTTTCGCCTTTTAATTTCCCCCATCCCCGCAGGTGTTTATTGTAATAGCGTAGGGAATTTTATTTCTGCCTTTATTTTATTTTAACTGCGTGGTTAGTAATTTAGGGAGTGATAACCTTGAACTGAACGTAGATCACTTAATTTACAAGATAAATGTCATTGAAGTTAACCATCTGATTGTTGCACCCACACACCTTTAGGATAATCCCTCTGTTGCCTTGTTGCCTTATCACTTGCTGCCTTGGTGCCTTAATTATTGTTGCCTTTACATAGTCAAGTCCCTCGATTCCGAGGATACCCAAAGTAAGGTTGCCTTTAAACATTGAAGTTATCATATTTTGTCCCTCGAAGTTGCCTCGTTAATACATGATAATTGTCCCAATTGCTAAGGTATCCTCGCACGATGCCTAAAAAATTAATGACTATTATATCCTTCCCTTAGACTACCTGCCCTCTTTATGGCAAGGGACAGTCTTATGGCGAACGATTATTCTCGATGACCCTTACACATCCAATTGAAAGACTTCCTGCCCTCTTATCGTATGGATAGACCCTTTCGCCCGAAAGGCTAAAAGAACGTTTTTTTTTAAACTTAGGGTAGGTAACTTTTAATTGCTTGCTCAATTCAAATTCAAAATTCAAACTCTTTTTCCCACTAATTTTCATATACTTTTCAAAAAGACTACGCTTATTTACAAGCTAAAGTTCTTCTTCAAAATCTTTTCTTATTCAAAATCTTTTCAAACGATTCAAACAAACAAGTGAGCTAAGCAATTAAGAGCCCATGGATAACCATGAATGCAAAGGGTGCTTTACACCTTCCCTTTGTATAACTTACCCCTTGAACTCAAAATCTTTTCAAAAGGTCTTTTTCTGTTCTTTTAGGCTTTCTAATTGGATAAAATAAAATTCGGTGGCGACTCTTGCTATCCGCACATTTCAAATAAAGTTAGTTCACTGTATTACAGTCGACTATCTAGGTATGGACCCAAACATAGCTGATTATGAGTGTCGAGCGACGAGTGGGGCCCATTTCCAATTCTCCTGTTTGAGAGAGCTGTATGAGAACCCTTTGGTGGTGGCAACGGAGTCCGAGCGGGAGGGTGACAGGCTTTTTACAGAGTATCACCCTGCATGCGCTCTGCGGTGCTGGTTCATGTTCTTGGTAGGCAATGCACTTTTTGTGGACAAAAGTGCAACCTACGTCAACATGACATATCTCCACTACTTTATGGACCTGACTACCATTGACCAGTGGAACTGGGGGCAGCTATTCTGATATACCTATACTAGAAGCTAAATGAAGCCTCCAACTAGAGGACCAGGCAGTTGACTGGATCTTGCACACTCCTGGCGTACGTTTCTTTTTAATTCTTTCACATATATTTATGGTTCATATTTATTCTTAACATATTATCATATTTGTGTTTTAGGGCTGGATCATCTCGTACTTTCCCCACATCCACGACTTCACGATTGATCCTGCGTACATTGATGCCATGCCCAGGGCCTCCTGATACTTTCTCCAAAGGGGAAATAACATGGTGGACCCATATCGCGGGTACCTCAACTGCACAGCTCACGATGACATCCTTTGTACTCCGTTCACCGACTATCGTGCTATTGTCCCATTCGACCCCATCGCGTTATACTCTGGATGATTAGCATGCAGGGCCAACACCATGGTGAGGTATCTGCCGGAGCGGTGCATGAGACAGTTTGAACGTGTGCAGATGATACCGAGGTCACCGTTTGAGGCTGATCCCGACACAGTTACTTGAGTGGAGCTCATTGCTATATTTGAGGACTGGGCGGATCATTTAGTCTCGGATGAGTATCGACGTATGACGGCCACCCAGGAGTGGCACTATGTAGAGAGGTACGTGACATGATTCTATTGGGTGTCACATCCTCTAATGACACCTGACGCTCCCGGAACTCCTAGACCAGCACACGAGGAGATCTTGGAGAACTAGTAGGCCGAGGATGACCATGCCACTGATCTCATGCTGATATGCCATCGGATAGAGATGCTTGGGCGGGACGCATTGGATTGAGGTATCATTGAGCACGGCGGTCCAGAGGCAGTTGCCATCGTGGAGAGGATGGTCGGGGACGCGGCCGGTGCGGCGGCAGATACGAGGCAGAGGAGGTCCCATGGAGTTAGGGTTAGGCATACTCAGTTGCAGTTGTGTATTTATTTTTTATTCTTGACTTTTTTTATATTTAGGTTGTATTATTTTGACATTTACGTACACTGTTTTTTGTATATATAATATTAGTATTTTATTCCAATTTGCGAGTTATATTTAGTTTATATCAAGCACTGTTTATATTAAGCATTGTCGTTTAATTTAAAATACGAGACTAACCATTATTCAGAAAACAAAAAAAAAATAACTTCCTGCACATTTCAGAGATGCATCTCCGAAAACACAAAAAAAATGTGAAAATGGATGTTTCCGGAGACGCATCTTCGAAAATACCCCTAAATTGGTGTTTTCGGAGATGCATCTCCGAATTCTGAAAAAATATGAAGAAGAAAAAAGACTTCGGAGATGCATCTCCGAAATTAGGAGTATTTTGGGGTTTTCAGTAGGGGTTCTCCTCGGAGGATCTATAAAGAAATTGTCTTTCCATTTTTATTAAATTTTGTATGGACTAGATTGGCCCTTTCATGGTTATTTTAGAGATAGACATGACTTTACCAGTTACCACTATTTTGAAATTTTTCATGGGTTAGATTCTTGTCCCAATATATATTTTTTTTTGTATTTACACTTTTTCTTTTAAAAATTTTCTATTATTAGAAAAATTATTATTTTAAATAATTTTTTTTTAAAATTATTTTTTTTATCTTTCTTATTTAATTTTATCATTGACCCTTCTTCACTGTGTTTTTAAGGATTTTTTTTAGAGTTAGAATATACTTGATTGTTTTTATCAATTTAAAAAGGAACTTCGAGTGAGAATGAATCCTCTGCTAGGGTTTGTTCATGAAGGAAAACGGAATGATGAAGAGGAAGATCCTCGTGAGCGGAGCACAAAGAAATTCAAAGGAAAAGGTTTAGAAGGGATAGAGGTTACTGCCGATTCTGTTCAAGATAGCGCACAAAAATCCATCTCTTTCAAGGATCTGCTTCTTGGATCGTCGTCCAAGTCAACTCAACAAATACCACAAGAAGATCATGGAGTTATTGATATTAACCTATGTGGAGAAATGCAAATTGCGGAGCATCGATTCGGGGAGTATGAGTGTCCAGAAATCATACTGTCTGAAAAGGAAGAGGAAAGAATTGTTGTTCCTTGGAGAAAAGGAGTGATTGTTAAAATGCTGGGAAAGCGAATCGGATATAGAGCCCTGGAAAATCGCTTAAATCAGATGTGGGCACGAAATGGTACACTAAATATTGTCGATCTGGGTAATGAATACTTCATGGTTTCTTTTACCAGTGATACAGATCATGATAATGCTTTGAGGGAAGGGCCTTGGCTGATTTATGATCATTATCTCACAGTTAGAGAGTGGCGGCCAAACTTCAGTCCAACTAGTGATGTTATTGAAGAGATTGCTGTATGGGTGAGAATCTCAGGTCTCCCCCTAGAATATTATGATGCAAGAGTTTTATCCTTTATCGGCAATAGAATTGGGCAAACGGTAAAGGTGGATAGGAACACTCTGTGTTTTGAAAGAGGGAAATATGCTAGGTTGTGTGTGTAGGTGGATCTCACAAAACCACTTCTTGCTATGTTTTCCATAAAAGGGCGGCACTACAAAATAGAATACGAAGGCCTTCACCGACTATGCATGATTTGTGGCAGATTTGGGCATGTCAAAGAAGAATGTGGAGAATTTCAAGTCGCACCTACTCTAAGAGTCGACGGAAACACAACAGTTCAGGCAGCTAAGGACGTGGCAGCAAACGAGAAGCCTACTAGAGAAGACGGTCCCTGGGTCGTGGTTCAGAAAAACGGTAGACACAGAAGAACATCTCCGCAAATTTTCAAAGATACCGCAAAGAAGACGGCGACGACTCCAACAGGAGGTGCTCCGGCAGTTATTAATGGCATTAAAGAGGGGGAGAAAAGCAAGGGATCGCGTTTCTCGGCTCTTGATGACAGAGTTATAATTGTGGAAACTTCGGATAATGTTGAGGAGCTTATGGAAGTTGGTGATGGCAAGAATAGAGTTGCCTTATCTGGAGATCCAACCGTTACTACTAAAGTGGCCCCACGTACCCAAAGAAAAGTAAAAAAGGTGTTGGCAAAAAAAGCTACTACTCAGGCAACACGTGGCATTAGCAAAGAGAGCAAAAAGGTGGGCCTTTTTGGGAAGTCCAAAGTGATCTACGAGAAGCTTATGGAGGGAGAAGGGTTAGTAGATGTAGTATTGGGCCAGGCCTTGGGAGAGACCCAAGACGGGAGGAGCTCTCTTCAATCCAAAAACAATGGACCTAAGGAAGGTTTGCTTAATTACGAAGAAGATCCGGGGCCAACACAAAATCATTTACAATGGTCGTCGAATACGGCAAATTCTGCCCCATCTAATCAACGTGGTTTCGACAATCTAAAGGAACCACCAGATGACGGAAAACCCAGCAGGGAAGGGGACGAAAGTTTTGTTGATGACACGAATAGTGAAATGGGCAGAGGGAACTCTGATATGGAGACGGTGGAGGAGACACCGGAGCAGAGGGGGAATGGTGAAGTTGATCAATAATAATCCTTTTTCTTATGGTTAGTACAATTATTCATAAGATAATGCTGTGGAATTGTAGAGGTGCTGCTAGCAAAGCTTTTAGAAGAGTGTGTTTTCAATATTTGCAAAATGTGAACCCTAGTATTGTTGTGATTCTGGAAACTCGGTCAGATCCTTCTAAGTTAACAAAATTTTTCAAAAACCTGGGTTTTGATAACTTAATTGGAACGGAGATTCTGGGCTACTCAGGGGGTATTGCTATGACGTGGAAATCGGATAAGGTGTCGGTCAATTTGATTAGCAGACATTTTCAGTTTCTGCACACGAAGATTATTCTGAATAGTGGAGAGGAATTCTTTTTTACCCCAGTCTATGCCAGCCCCAGGAGTAATGGTAGAACAGAGATGTGGGAGGAGTTAATAAATATTTCGAGTAATATTAATCATAGCTGGATCGTAGGTGGTGATTTTAATGACATTTTGAAGTGTTCGGAGAAGAAAGGAGGGGCTCCGGTGTCTCAAAAGAAGTGTGATCTTTTTAAGGGAAGAATAGATGCGTGCAAGTTGATGGACCTGGATGCGGTTGGTCATCGCTTTACGTGGAAAGGCCCTATCTTCTATGGTGGTGGTAGAATTTATGAACGTTTAGACCGTGTGCTTAGCAATGACAGTTGGAGACTGCAGTTTCCTCAGGGATTTGTGAAAGTTCTGCCTCGGGTTGATTTCTCAGATCATCACCCCATTGTCCTTCAGTTTACGGATCCTAATATGTCAAGGAGGGACTGGAAATTCAGGTTTGAAAGTGCTTGGACTTTAGATGAGAGGTATAATGATTTTGTTGATAGTGTGTGGCATAAGAAGGAGAATATTTTGGGGAATTTGAAAAACTTCAGAGATAACGCTAGCAGATGGAGAAACGTCACTTTTAAAGGTTTAGAAAAGCACAAATGCCATCTTCTGGGACGCATCAACGACATCCAAAACACCTTGTATGATGGTAGCACCAATGATGATCTCAGTAAGCTAGAGTTTAGGCTTCAGCACGAGCTTGCGAAGGTTCTTCATCAAGAAGAATTGCTTTGGTTCCAACGTTCGAGAGCGAGATGGTTGATTGATGGGGATAGGAATACTCGCTATTATCATATCAAGGCGACGCAGAGAAGGAGGAGAAATAGAGTCGCTATGATTAAAAATAATGATGGCGTTTGGGTGGAAGACGAAGAGCAAATAGGGAATCTCTTTAAAAATTTCTACCATAATCTTTTTACCAATGACACCTTTACTGAGCAGTGGAAAGACACGAGACACATGTATCCTAAGATTAGAGCTGAATTGATTCACAATCTGGAGGATAGCATAAGTGTGGAAGAAATCCGTAAAGCAACGTTCGACATGGCTCCTTGGAAAGCCCCGGGTCCAGATGGCTTTCCAGCCGGGTTTTTTCAAAAATCTTGGAGGTGTGTGGAAGAGAGCTACTGTAAGTTCATTAGTAATATATGGAACTGTCCGGAGATTATCAAGGAAGTGAACCAAACTGACATTTGTTTGATCCCTAAAGTTGATTGTCCAAGCCAGGTGCAACAATTTCGTCCCATCTCTCTTTGTAACTCTATCTATAAGTGCTTGAGCAAGATTATTGTCAACAGACTTAAGGTGTGCATAGACGATATCATTGGGCCGTTCCAATCCGGTTTCATACCAGGGAGGAATATACAGGAGAATGTTGTGCTTGCGCAAGAGCTTTTGCATAGCATGAATAATAAGAAAGGGAAAGTGGGGCAGTTTGTTATAAAGGTAGATTTAGCAAAAGCCTATGACAATCTGAGTTGGCAGTTTATTCATAGAGCTTTGATGGAAGTTGATTTACCTCAGAAATTAATTGATGTCATTATGCAGTCTATTACTTCAGTGTCTATGAGTATTAACTGGAACGGGAATCAAACGGCTTATTTCAACTCTGCTAAAGGTCTTAGGCAAGGAGATCCTATGTCTCCGTACCTCTTTGTGCTTTGTATGGACAAACTCTCCCATTTGATCTTGGACGCTGTTTAGAGTGGTAACTGGATAGGGGTGAAGGCTGGTAGACGGTGCCCTGCTATTTCCCATTTGATGTTCGCCGACGACTTTCTCCTGTTTGGAAAGGCTAATGAGAAACAGATGAACTGCATTAGAGAGGTGCTGGATTCCTTTTGTAGTATGTCTGGCCAAAGGGTGAGTAATGACAAGACTCGGATTTTGTTTTCTCACAATACCCCGAACCACATGAGACGAGAGTTGACGCGTATTTCGGGTTTCAGAGAAACCAAGGATTTGGGAAAGTATCCTGGGAGTTCCTATTACAGGCAAAAGCCCGGAGATGAAGGACTTTAGACACATTATTGATAAGATCAAATTAAAACTAACGAGCTGGAAAGCTCAAATTTTATCTTTTGCAGGTAGGACGACGCTGGCGAAATCAGTTATAGAGGCTATCCCGACGTATACGATGATGACTTGTTTGCTTCCAGCTGAATGCATTAAGGAGATTCACAAATTACAGAGGAATTTCATCTGGGGAGATAGTGAAGATCATAGCCATATTCATGCCGTTCAGTGGAATTCTCTTATTCAACCAAAGGAGTTTGGAGGCTTGGGACTTAGAAGCTTGAGGCATATGAATAGAGCCTGTTTGGCTAAGTTAGGTTGGAATCTGATGGAAAGGAAAAATAATCTGTGGTGCCAAGTAGTGAGACAAAAATATGATAGAGGTGACAATAATCTTGATAGTATTGCTGCCAAGAGCCATGACTCGAGTTTCTCGAAACAAATTGTCAAACTCTGGCCTGATCTTCAAGCTGCCAGATTATGGGATATAGGGGACGACAATTGTGTTAACATCTAGACTGATAGATGGCTGCAATCGGGACTGCTGCAGCATGCTGACAGTTCTCATCACGATAGCATGCTTTTAGAAAAAGTAGCGGATTTAACCGATGATAATAATGCGTGGAATATGCCTCTTCTTAATAGTCTTTTTGAGAAGGATATTGTGGAGGAAATCACAGCAATTCATCCGCCTTGTGTAAGCCTCGGGGCGGATATGTGTATATGGAGGGAAGATGCTCATGGAGTTTTCTCGATTTCTAGTGCCTACAGCCTTTTGGCAGGTCTGAATCACTCCCCGAACGATGAGAATTGGGCGAAAATCTGGAAGATTCGCACACCCGAAAGGGTTAAGTCTTTTGTGTGGTTGATGAAGTATGAGAGTGTTCTTACTAATAATTATCTGAACAAGCTAACAATTTGTGCCCCTTGGTGCGATCTCTACACAACCGAGATTGAGGATATTGTTCATGTTCTAAGGGATTGCAGTGTAGCCAAAGAGGTCTGGAGACAGTTGGTAGCAACAAATGACTGGCAGGTATTCTTTTCACTAAATCTTCAAGATTGGATCCGTTTTAACATTAATTCTCAGGCTAGTCATACTGAAGGATTAAATTGGTGTGATATTTGGGCCACTTGTTGCCATACTCTCTGGTACTGGAGAAATAAGAGAAACCATAATGTGGCTTTGTCTATGCCTCTTGACCTTGCTAGACAAGTGATTGAAAAAACAAAAGACTATGCTGCTAGCGCTATGCTGCATCGCGGTTTGGTGGAGCAGAATCGAGGTGCTATCCATATCAAGTGGAGACCTCCTGCTCTGGGTTGGGTTTGTGTGAATGTGGACGGAGCTGTTTCGAAAGATTTAGTTGCAACATGTGGAGGTGTTATAAGAGATTCCACTGGTTGCTGGATTGGAGGTTTCTCCAAGCATATTGGTAGACGCAGAGTTGATGTTGCGGAGATGTGGGCGGTTTTGGAAGGTATTAATTTTGCTATCAGCAAAGGATTTCATAGAATTGAGCTTCAATCAGACAACAGTAACATCGTTGCGAGGCTCAATGGAACAGGTAGAATCAAAGGAGCAGCTAATGGGCTGCTGAGGAACATTCTCATGCTTAAGTCTGACGGTGTTAACTTGAATTTTGTGCATATTTTCTGGGAAGCTAATCGATGTGCTGATGATATGGCCAAGATGAGCTCTCCTCTTGATCCTGGGCCTCACTTTTTCCAGGATTGTCCGACTGCTTTGAAGAACCTTCTGGACTTTGATTTGTCAGGGGCTTCCAGCTCTCGGGTTACCATTCTGTAGTTTCCCTTCTGTTTTGTGGGCTTAGGCCCTTTCTTTGTTCAAAAAAAAAAAAAAGAATATACTTGATTGTTTTTGTTTTTGTTAACTTTTTTATGGGTAAGATTCTTGCCCCGCATATTTGTTTTTCATTTATCCTTTTCCATTTACTATTTTTCATTATTAATTTTTTAGTAGACTTCGGAGATGCATCTCCGAAATTAGGAGTATTTTGGAATTTTCAGCAGGAATTATCTCCGGTGGATCTATAAAAAAATTGTTTTTCTATTTTTATTAAATTTTTATGGACTAGATTGGCCCTTTCCATTGTATCTTTCATGGTTATTTTAGAGATAGACTTGACTCTACCACTTTCCCCAATTTTAAAATTTTTTATGGGTAAGATTCTTGTCCCAATACTTCTTTTTTTGTGTATTTACACTTTTTCTTTAAAAAATTTCCATTATTAAAAAAATTATAATTTTAAATAATTTTCTTTTAAAATTAATTATTTTATCTTTATTATTTAATTTTATCATTGACCTTTCTTCACTGTGTTTTAAGGATTTTTTTTTAGATTTAGAATATACTTGATTGTTTTTCTTTTTGTTAATTTTTTTATGGGTAAGATTCTTGCCCCACATATTTTTTTTTCATTTATCCTTCTCCATTTACTATTTTCCATTATTAATTTTTTTAAATATTTTTAATAAATTTTATTAAATATTAATTTTTTTCCTTTTTTATTACTTAATTTTTTACTAAAAATATAAAATTTCTATTTTAAATAAATATTAAGAGGCATATATTAGATAAACTATTACTTACTTTCTTATTGTGTTGCCTATCAGATAAACCCTTCTTCATTGTATTCTTTAAAGGTTTTTTAAGAAATAGAGTTCACTTTATGGTTTTCCTTTTTTGTTGAATTTATTATAGATTAGACTCTTGCCCCCAATTTTTGTTTGGTATTTTTCCTTCTCCATTACAAATTTCCATTATTAAATAATTAAATATTTATAATAAAATTTATTAAATATTAATTTTCCTTTTTGTTATTTAAGTTTTACCAAAAAAAATTAAATATCTATGCCTATAATTGAGTATTTTCTTTTTTTCCCTCATTATGTTTATAATTTTTTTCCTTTTTTTTCTTTTTATGACTAAAATTATATTTCTATATGTTTATGTCTAAGCCTTTAATTGATCTCTTTTTATTATTTAATTATTTTACTAAATTTAAATACTTTCTTTTTTTCTTTCAATTTTGATTATGTGTCAAAGATATTGTTTTATATTGTCATACAGTGACAAACAATTTGCCCCAATTTGTCGTGCCTATATAAATATCATAGTACTCTTACATTATCAAATGACAATTATTATTTTTTCAAAAAGAACATTTTTCATTCCACTACAGTATAGGTATGCATGCTTTTATTCTCTCCTATTCTTTTAAACAAAAATCTCAAATTTATGTATAACTTAATTCATATTTCAATATACTTCATAATTTTTCTAATTAAACTTATTTCCATACATTTTGGGTTAAGAACTCTTTACTTGTTTCGTCTTTAAATAAAATGAATACATTGGTATGGAGTGTTAAGTGTTTCAAATAGAAAAGCTGTAATGCTAGTAATTGTGAAAGAAAGCAATAGTTTGACTTATGGTTAAGGTTGTTGTTGTTGTCAAACTTGTGAGTATACTGGTAGACTTGATTAAACTCAGCCTTGTCTTTAATTTTTATTCTTAACATTAGAAAAGAATATCACTCTTTACTATTATTTTTTGTCTTTTTGTTTCTCTATATTTTGAAGCATATTGTTTGTATGTTTATTCTCTTTCATTTGATATAGTGTGTAGTATTTGCTACTTTACTTGATTTATTATGGAGTTATTTTCTCCTAAAACTTTATAACTTATTTTTATCATGTGTAGGTTTATTCTCTTATTTTATGTATTTAATGATTAATTTATGTTATTGAATAGGTAAAAAGGAGCTATGAGTGAATTACCGAAGAACCCAGATTGTCCTAGATCAATTCAACTCCATGATTCTAGAACAAAGCAAAGTAATATAAGTTCACAACATATTGAAAATCAAAAACATCAAAGGAATCACTTTGATGCAATTAAGGAAGAGAATTTATTTACATCTGTCAACAATGAACCATTTCTAGGTGGAAATTGTATTAATTTTCAAGGTGTAAGCATGTCTACCTCTGGTCACACTTCAAAAGTTGAAGGGGGTTTTAATATGAATGTTCCATTACATCCCACCGATATTGGTCTTACTCACATGAATCAAAATCAAATGAGCAATCCTCCTCAAAACACGGAAAATATAAAAGCTATTGATATAAGCATGAATAAAATTCCTCGGGAATTTGAAGTTGATAATGATTTCACTACGGATTACTCGGTTATTGAGATGTCACATTCTCCAGAAAATCGAGTGTTGTATCCATCACTAGAGATTGGTAAATTTGTTCCTGTAGTGTTGAAACCTGCAGATCCGTCATCTTTGGTAACAAGTAATCCAACAAATTACCAAATTTACACAGATGATTTTGTGGTGAAAAGATATCCATCGCCAGCACTATGTATTTCACCGCCTTTTGACCTAATACGAAGAGAAAGCTTACTTAGTAAAACTCAACATGGAAGAGTTTGCCAAGATGGTGAAGGTTTGTAATTTTTTAATCAAAATATTAAAATTCCTGTTGTTTCAAAATATGCATGACTTAACTCAACAAATAGATGTGTAAGGACATCTATTTACAAGAGGAAGAGCTTGAGCCTACATTATCATACTTATTCTCCAAGTTTAATATTTTTTTAATATTGTGTCTGATAACAATAATATAGGTGAAAAGGATTTTATCATTGAGCAACAAGAAAATAATAAGATTGTTATTAAGTCGGAGGGCAACCAAGTTTTTACTCATCCAAAATAGCTAAGAATATGCAGGTAAGAATGGTTTTGTAAGTGAAGAAATTATGTAATTCTATTACTGAATGGATGTTCTGTGATTTATTGCAGGAAAATAACTCATTTGGAGATGAATTTTCAACCAAAGTACAAAATGCTTCAAGGATTTAATTTGAAAATAAATGCATAGTTGTTGAAGTTGGTGAAGATGAAAGGTTATGGGGAACTTTTAAAAGAAGAAATTTTTGCTGAATTTAGTCTTTTGGATTTCGTTTCTCAATACAAAATATCTCTATGTTTTGTTTCTGTTTCAATAAAAATGTTAGATTTCAATTCATTTTAAATTTAAATATTGTTATATTGTTGAAACTGGTTAAATAAAATGAAAACATTTATTTCTTCTTGCTATCATATCCTCTTATGGTAAATGATTATATAATATTTAATTTATAAATACTAAAGGTGTAATATTAATTGTAATCCTTAAACATTTATTATGACATAAATATATATCAATAACAAATATTGTTTCCCTTACTTTTGATATTTAATTGTTTCAATAAAAGCATTAAGTTAAGTAGTTTAGAGTACTAAAAATGTCTAGTAAATAATAAATTAAAATAGTACGTTCACAAATTTAAAATTAAAGGGAATGAAGAAATAATATTTTTTTGTATTAATTTAAATAAAAAAGAAATATAAATATCTTAAAATATTATAGTAATAAAAGTAGAAAATTTATAAAATAGTTTTTAAATTAAATATATTATAGAAAAAAACCATAATTGTAGAATGGAAAAAAAATTTATTAGAAACATGTACTTGGAAGCCATAAAACATCATTATGAAGATGTATATTTTTTTATTAGATATTAGTTCTCAATTAATTTTGCATTAAGATATATGAAATATATTATTAATCTTTTTAATTAAGCTGATGAAATAACAAAATACTTAATCAACATTAATACAAATTTCATTAATAAAATTTGACAATACAATAAAAGTAGGAGTATTTATTAGAATAACCGAGGTTGATACCTTTTAATCTCAACAACAACTATATAGATATCCGTTGTACTTAGAGACAGTTATATAGGGATCCGTTGTATTTAGGGACACGTGGAATTTTAGGACAAGAGAGAAGCATGTCGAGCGCAACATGGCGTGCTCTGGTCGAAAGACCGTTATAAACAATTATTTCGAATTAGTATATATAGGGATCTTAATGTGTAGATTCGGGGTGTTCATTTTATACCAAATCTCAATAATTTATTCAAAGTATCTGCATGTGAGAAACAAGTCAGTTTGAAAATGTACGTATAAAAACACCATATTTACTTTCATTTTTTATAGTTTTATACAGTTTTCACATTTTCTAGAAATTTAGATTCTCGTCATTTACATTATTTTCATTTATCCTTCAATTGTCTTTACATTGTTTATTTTACAAGTTTCAATTGCTATTTTAAATAAGATATGTTTAAATTAAACAAATTCCAAAACAAGAACTTAGTTCATGTCGAATTGTTCCTTACGTTCTATGAGAATTTTTTAAGTATGAAAGCATATGTCTTAAGATCTATCTAGTCGATCTTGTGAGTAATCAAAAGCTATTTTATTTTTGGAAGACTAACGCTTGTTTATCAATTTTCACTGTAAGCACATTGATATTGTATTAAGCACAAATGGAATGTATTTAAAGATAAAAGTAAGTGCAAAATGGGAAATGGAACCTATATAAATTTATGTACAAACAATTGGTTGGGAATCAAATTTCATGACACGCATTTAGGGCTTCTCCCAATGAGCCATAATTTCTCTAAACATCTAAATTAACCACTTTTTTTGCAATGTAGCCACTAGAATATTCCACCTAATTTTATTTCCTTTACTCCTCAAATTACAATGGTATTATTGACATTACATTCCCTCTGGATGGCTTGACTGAAGATAAGCTTATATTGACATCAACTAATAATGGTTGACTAAGATGGAACAATAGAGAGCTGAAGTGGACCAACAGAATCTGGCATGCATTTTTTCATCTAGTAAATCACTAATCATTTAGAGAATTTCACTAGAAGAGGAATGCATATGGTGTCTACATGTTCTTTATATAATTAAACTATATATTAAACTAAACAACATTAATTCTTGAGATACATGTACACTTTAACGTTTGGCATTAGATAAAAATATGAGTATGGGATTGAATATGGTCTAGTTATTAAAACATGTTTCATCATCATTATATGGATGACTTGGATCATCAATCTACTTTATGGACCAAGACACTGGATGGAGTTCTTTTTTCTTTTTTATGAAATTTTAGTATCCGGCCTTGCGACCTACTAATCTAAGAAGACTAATTTCACCGTCCACTAGCGGGGGCCCTGTTTAAAGGCAGAGCAAAGCTCTGTATGGACTGGCCTAACACAAAGATTTTTAGCTCCTATCAGGATTCGAACTCAGGACTTTGAGAGGAGCACACTCTCAAGACTCAAGCCTCCACCGCTTGACCAACCCTTCGAGGTTCACTGGGTGGACACTACGCCAAAATTGGCTTTTAACAGCACACCTACGACAGCTCTTATGGCCAAAAGCGCTTTGGTAGGTTTGTCTAAAAACAAAATAAAAAATCACGCTAGAAAAGCGCTCTTATAGGGGGGGTAATGAAAGCGCTTTTCAAAAGCGCTCTTATAGGGGGGGGGGGAATGAAAGCGCTTTTTAAAAGCGCTCTTATAGGGGGTGGGTATGAAAGCGCTTTCTAAAAGCGCTCTTATAGGGGGGGGGGGTGTGACAGCGCTTCTGAAAAGCGCTCTTGTAGGGCTGAGTATGAAAGCGCTTCTGAAAAGCGCTCTTGTAGCCCTGATTAAATTTTTCATAAAACACAGACGCGCTAATTTTTTCCAGAAACACGCTATTTTTTCAGAAACAGTCTTCTTCTTCCTCGCAAGTTCTCAACTACTCCTCCTCTCACTCCCTCCGCCGTTCTCAACCACTCCCCGTCCCTCCGTCTTCGTCTCACTGTCACGCCACCGCCGCCGCCGCCGCCGCTGCCGCCGCCGTTCTGTGGGATTTTAGGGTTTTCTTGGTCAAAATCAACACTTCTGTTCAGGTAAAATCTTCCCACTATTTAGTAGAACTTGTAAACCATGTGTTTTTTTACATTAATGATAAGAATTGCAAATGAAACTTCTGGTTTGGTTATTGTTCATGTTCATTGTACAAACTTCTGGTTATTGTTAATGATAAGTTCCTATTTGCAAATTAGTTGAAACTTCTGTATT
This sequence comes from Vicia villosa, assembly GCF_029867415.1. NCBI lineage: Eukaryota > Viridiplantae > Streptophyta > Magnoliopsida > Fabales > Fabaceae > Vicia > Vicia villosa. Next base: position 6,779,090 of record NC_081185.1, read on the forward strand.
TACTATGTACTGTGTGAGCTTGAAGTGTTTTTTCTTGCATTGTTCATGTTCAGCTACGACTTGGAGTTCACTGTTGCACACAATCTTGTAGCTGTCAGTACTGGAAGCTTGTTATACCAGGTAGAAATGAATGACATCAAATGTCCTGAAATTTGAATCTGAAAACATGCGAGTTATTGTTTTTAATAAAATGACAATGTTTGCTTCCTATGGTGATTAATGATCACTTTCTTTTCCCATCTATTAATGAAGCTTGAGATGTCTAGTAGCAGAACAAATGTGATGCTTTGACTCTGTTTTGTATAGTGAATACTGGATACTGAATATTATAGTTTTCCAACCTATTTATTTATAATTCATGTACAAGACCAAAAGTAGGAATGTCATACGATTTGGAATGCCATTTCCTTTTCATTTATATGATGTTACTAGATGTTGTGGATTACCCTGTAAAATATTTTGTAATATATCACATTATAAGTACAAATTAAATTGTCAGGTTGTTCTTACTTATATTGGCTAATAAACCAAACATGAAACTAGATTTTGTGCAACTTATTTTCCATTGCAAGTATTATTGTGGTTCCGTTGCAAGTATTATATGTCGGGTTTGAGTATAACTATTGGTGGTTCTTTTTGGTGTAGTGGCTTCCCGGTTTCTAAGTTAATTGATTCAAAGGTGGTTGGAATTAATCTCATGTTTTGAAGTGGAATTAAGTCATATTTTGTATTGATGTTATTTGATTTTGAATGCATTTGACATAATGATACAATGCTGATTTTTTTAAGCTATGGATTATGACCTCATTTTTATACTCTTCAATTAAGTTTTTTATTTTATATTTTTTAGGAATATCTTTGCTACATAGGGGTTACTTGTGAAGAGTGAAAGTTTGATCTCATTCAAGAATCTTACATTGTGTGGGTCTACAAGTTGCTTACTACTATACAGGTAATATATTGTTCTCTCTCGCCAAAGTAATATGTTGCGTTTTATTGCTTCTGATTCATTCCGTAATATGTTGCGTTTTATTGCTTCTGATTCATTGCGTTTTATTGACAGAAACGCATTATACCGTTCTGTTCCTTAATAATTAGTTTTTTTTGTTTAGCTTAATTAATTAAGACATGAGTGTAATACTCATTATTCCGACATGTGGAATATTCTCTGATTTTGAAGTGATGAACTTACTAACTTTGTAACTTTTAGATTATATTAAGTAATACTCATTATTCCGACATGATGTCAATTTCGTTAATCGTTAAGTGATGTACTTACTAACTTTGTGAATTGAATTCGCCATAGGGGTTACTTGTGAAGAGTGAAAGTTTGACCGCTTTTGTTTAACTTAATTAAGTCATGGATAAGACATGGATGAGATCAAACCGATTGTCGAAAGAGTACGAGAAAGGGGTATGGGAATTCGTTGAGTTTGCGGTTAAGCACTCCGAAGACCCGCTTCGAATGCCGTGTCCTTGCTTGGGTTGCTGTTATGGGGATAAGGTTGACGGGAAACAGTTGGGATCCTATTTACTACGGTTTGGAATTGATAGAAGTTATACATGTTGGACAATGCATGGTGAGAAAAGTAACGGGAATGCTGGGTCGAGTTGTAATAGGAAGTATGCTTCAAACGACGATTGCACAGACACATACGATTGCGATCGAGTCGAAGAGATTGCAGAAGCGCTTGAAGAAGATCTTGCGGATTGTCCCAAAATGTTTGAGAGGTTGGTAAGCGATGCAGAGAAACCGTTGTATGATGGTTGTTCAAAATTCACAAGATTGTCTGCGGTGTTAAAGTTGTACAACTTAAAGGCGGACAATGGATGGTCGGATAAAAGTTTCACAGAGTTATTAGCCCTTATGAAAGATATGCTACCAGAGGATAATGTTCTTCCCAATCGAACGTATGAAGCCAAAAAGATGTTGTCCTCTATTGGCATGAGCTATGATAAGATACATGCATGTCCAAACGATTGCGTTTTGTTTCAAAACGAGTATGCAGCGTTGAATGAGTGTCCTAAATGTGGTGCCCCTCGATATAAGAAAAAGTTGTCTCTTGCTAAATTCTTATGGTATTTTCCTATAATTCCGAGATTTAGACGCATGTATCGTAGTGAGACCGATTCAAGACACTTGACTTGGCATGCAGATGAAAGAATTATTGATGGAAAGTTGCGACATCCGGCAGACTCACCACAATGGATGAAAGTTGATACTGATTATCCTGAATTTGGAAAAGAAGCAAGAAACCTTCGGTTGTCATTGTCTACTGATGGAATGAACCCGCATGGTATTCAAAGTATCTCGCATAGCACATGGCCTGTGATTCTTATGATCTATAACCTACCTCCGTGGCTATGTATGAAGCGTAAGTACATGATGTTATCAATGCTAATTTCTGGGCCTAAACAACCAGGGAATGACATAGACGTATACTTGGCACCGTTAATCGAAGATTTAAAGTTTTTGTGGGACAACGGTGTGGAGGTTTACGATGGGTATAGGAAGGAAAGTTTCAACTTGAGGGCGATGTTGTTTGGAACAATTAATGATTTTCCAGCATACGGAAATCTATCCGGGTACAGCAATAAAGGTCAAAAGGCGTGTCCCGTTTGTGAAGATGAAACTGATACGACACGATTGGATCTTTGTCAGAAGAATGTCTTTCTCGGTCATCGTAGATTCTTAAATTCTAATCATCACTACCGTGGGTGGAGAAAAGCATTCAATGGAAAGGCCGAACATGGTACAGCCCCGCCTTTTTTGTCAGGTGATCAAATTTTTGAAAAGGTGAAAGATGTGAGCACTCAGTTTGGCAAGCCTTTTGCACATTCACTTGTCAAGGGTGGGTGGAAGAAGAAGTCCATTTTTTTTGAACTTCCATATTGGAAGTCGTTGTACGTAAGACATTTCCTGGATGTTATGCATATTGAAAAAAATGTATTTGACAGCGTTATAGGTACGTTACTCAATATACCAGGAAAGTCTAAGGATGGCGTTAACATAAGGAATGACATGGTAAACATGGGGATGCGAACTGAATTGAGACCCGTGACGAAAGGAAGACGAACATATCTGCCACCTGCTGTTTACACTCTATCTAGAAAGGAGAAGAAAACATTGTGTAAGTTCCTCAGTGAAGTTAAAGTTCCAGAAGGCTACTCTTCAGATATTAGAAGACTTGTGTCCATGAAAGACCTCAAGTTAAAGAGTTTGAAGACGCATGATTGTCATGTTATAATGGAACATTTTTTACCAATAGGTATACGTTCTATTCTGCCAGAAAAAGTAAGAAGCGCAATAACTAAGCTGTGTTTCTTCTTCAGGTCAATTTGCAGTAAGGTGGTCGATCCCGCGATCTTACCAACATTGCAAAAAGAGATAGTTGTTACTTTATGTGATCTTGAAATGTATTTTCCTCCCTCGTTTTTTGACATAATGGTTCATCTAGTCGTTCATCTTATGAAAGAGACACAATTGTGTGGACCAGCTTATATGAGATGGATGTACCCTGCTGAACGTTATATGAAAATATTAAAAGGGTACGTGAAAAACAGAAGTCGACCGGAGGGTTGTATTGCCGAACGATACGTTGTTGAAGAAGCGGTTGAGTTTTGTACTGAATATCTGTCAAATGTTCAATCAATTGGACTCCCCAAATCTCATATTGTCGAAAAAAAAGAAGGAAAAAGGCTAATTGGAAATAAAGTTGTGACAGTATCAATGGTCGAACGGGATCAAGCGCACTTGTATGTTCTGCACAATGAGATTGAGGTTGAGCCGTATGTTGAAATGCACAAGGTTGTTCTCCGAGATTTAAATCCAAATAGAAATGAGAACTGGATAGTACGAGAGCACAATCGAAGTTTCATACCGTGGTTTAGGGATCATATTTATTCAAAGTATCGTTCAGATCCTGCTTCAGTAACAGAAAGGTTGAGATGTTTAGCCTATGGTCCAACTGTAATTGTGCTTTCTTATAGCGCATACGCTATTAATGGATACACATTTTATACCAAAGAACAGGATGATAAAAGTACTATGCAAAATAGTGGTGTTACCTTGGTAGCTGAAGCAATGCACATATCAAGTGCGAATGACTTAAATCCGAAATTTGCAAATTTGTCATATTTTGGGGTTATCGAGCGCATTTTGGTGTTTGATTACGCGAAGTTTCAGATTCCTGTATTTGGTTGCAAGTGGGTTGAAAATAATAGTGGCATACGAATGGATAAGTCAGGATTTTTGCAAGTGGATCTCAATAGGGTAGGGTACAAAGATGAGCCTTTCATTTTAGCCTCTCAAGCTAAACAAGTGTTCTATGTCAATGATCCGACAAGTACGAAATGGTCTATAGTGCTTTTATCTAACAAAATAGTAGATGAAAACATTGAAGATCAAGGTGATATTGGTGTTGGCATTGAATCTTGTACAAGAAACGATCAAAATGAGAATGAATCTTGTACTAGAAATGATCATAATGAGGGTATTTGGATCAATCCAACCGTCCGCGTTGTTAAGAGACGCGTAGAACACAATCCTACCAAGAAAAGAAAGAGACGTTAGTGATAAAGGTAATAGTATACATATTCCGACTAATTTGTTTTATTCAATTTGTACCGATTGTTTTAATCAATAGTATAGTACTTATTCAATTTTGGTGCATATTCTCGTTTTGTACATAACTTTTGAACCATGTATCCGTTTGTCGACTTCTTTACATGTAACTATACTATTTTGACGATTCCGGAGCTGCTCATGCACTTATATGTTCATTTCGGGACTGTTGTTTTATCGGTTTTGCTTCTGCCCGTAATCAAAAGTCGGGCTTAGGGTCTGAATTTCGGAAAACCGACTTTATTTTTGAGTCCGTGGGGACGTTTTACCATAGCCATGTAAATTTCGTTCAATTCCGACAACTTTATTTTTTGACGCTTATTTTGATTTGTACCGATTTCGTTTCCGATTTACTTGTACATGCATGGTTTGACTTCCATTTTACTTGTATAGATTGTTAGCTTATTAATAGTGTACTAATGTGCTTTAGTTTGTTTGATACAGGTTAATTGGCTCCGGATAGAGATGCTCCACCTGAAAACTCACAAGAAAGAGATGCTCAAGAAAGAGATGCCACGGATACAAATGCTCCACCTGATACTGAAGCAAAAGAAGTTGCACGAGGCATCACTATCATGAAGGGAATCGTTCGACATAGAGACCAAGGATTAGTATACCGATTGGAATGGAATTCTGATAAACAAGCAATTGGTCCTAATTCTGCAAAGTTGACAAGTTATATTGGTACACTTGTTCGTATGCATATTCCGGTCTCCGTAGCTAAATGGAATCTGAAAAGCGAAGACTTGGATGCGAAAAAAAAAGCGATTTGGGACGAGCTTCAGGTATATATCATATATGGTTAATTGTTGTTATTATCTTGACGATAAATTGTTTAAATTACTTATACTAACACACTATGAGTATGTTTTTTTGCAGAGGACTTTTGAGATACCAGATGATCGTAGACGCTACATACTTGGTTTGGCCGGCAAAAGATATAGAGGGTGGAAAGCTTTTTTGACAAACACTTATCTTAAGGATAAAGATGGAAACTTTCTTGAAGAGGCACCGGGTCGGCCAAAAAAGTATGAGATCTTCATTGGTGAAGAAGATTGGGCTAAGTTTGTAGAGCAAAGAGATGAAGATTTTCGGAAAAGGAGTGCCAAGAATAGTGCGAGAGCATCCAAACCCGCATATCCATAAAAAAAGGGCGTTTGGGATATGCACGCTTGGAGGATAAAATTGTAAGTAAATAGAAATGCGTTTTAATTAATTGTCTAAATGTGTTTTATTTGACGATTTTATCATTTGTGTCAATGCATAGTTAGAGGAGACTAAAAGTGAGGAAACCTCACTTCCTGAACATGTGTTGTGGAGGGAAGCTCGTGTGGGCAAGGATCATGTTGTCGATCCCGAAGTTCAGAGAGTTTTTACTGAATGTGTAAGTATAATACTGTGTCTTAAATTAAATCAAATGTTTTTTAATATATAAATGATTTTTTAATGTAAATGAATTACAGGAGACCTTGTCGCAATCGGCATCCACCGGTGAGGGGAGCGTACTTAGTAGAGCACTAGATGCTCCTGAGTATCCCGGTCGGGTGAGGGGTAAGGGTCATGGTGTGACTCCAACCTCTTTTTACAAGAGTCATAGGAGAAGAAATCCTTCAAATGAAGAAGTGTTGCAAAAGTTGGCGGAATTGCAAGCACAAGTCTCTGAATTGCAAAGAGATAAAGAGGCGTATATGAGAGAAAAGTGCAACACTTCATCGGTGAAAGAAACTAGTGATAAGGCTAGTATCAACTATCAAAGGAAATTTCCCGAGGTAATTATAATTTTTTTTCCTTTTAAATTGTTCTATTTTATTAATGATAATGACTTTATATTTACTATTGGTTTAGGGCATTTCATCTTGCCAACTATACTTATCGGAACCGAGTTATCGACTAGTTGGCAAGGGAAAAGTGCACAACACTTTGGGAGATTTACTTCACCATAGACCGCTCCCGGATGGACACCTGAAAGTATCGGTGGATGTTGTAGTAGATCATGATGCGATGCTACCGGTACCTGACATGGTCTCAGAGACGACATTGCTGCGAGATGCAATAGGATCATTTGTTGCATGGCCCTCGGAGCTCATTACCATTAGTGATGAGGTATATTGAAAACGATTATGAATCATTTAGTTTTCGAATGTCAATTCTAAACCGTTTATTAATTATTTTTTACATTTTAATTTTAGACTGCTCCTATAAAACCCACAGTTAAGGGTAAAGGGATTTTACAGGAGGAGGAGTCCGTTGCATCACTAAAAGAGGTACATTTAAAGTGTTAATAATTAATCTGAATCTAAATCTGCATGATTTTATATTTTACCTAACTTATATGATTTTTAGGCATCCGCTCGAGAGTCACAACAAGTGACGCAGCAAGTTCGTACCGTACCACCCACTGGTCCTCCGAAGCCAGCGGGAAAACACTACAAGAAAACAACACATTAGCGTCGGCCAAAAGCCGTCGCTAAACTAGGAAAAACCGACGCTACCAACGTTTAGCGTCGGCTTCGCGTCGGTGTCGGGGTTGTCATTAAAACCCTCGAAGCAAACAGTAGCGTCAGGCCGACGCTACCTTAGTGTCGGCTAAAAGCCACGCTAAGTGGGCCACTAATCATGATCCAAAGTTCTACAATTTACATCGTTAGCGTCGGTTATGTGTAACGCTACGGTGTGATACGTGTTCATTTATGATTGGTAAACCTTTTATGCTGATGCCACATCTCATTATTAGCGTCGGCTACGTACGTCGCTACCGCACGCACGTGTTCACTTGCAATTGGCTAACCCAGAAGAAGAAAATTTGTTTTCCTATTAGTGTCGGTTTTAGCCGACGCTAACGTTTTTTTGGTTTTTTTTTTGGGTCTGACCAGTTTATTTTTAAACCTATATATTATAAATTTTAATTACACCTTTAAATTATAAAATGTGATACAATACTATTAATAAATATAATTTAACCGTTTTGAAATAAAAACAATAAATTGAAACAACACATTATAATACTGATAGAAACGGCACATTACAATAAGTCTTCATAGTGATACATTACTTATAACAAAATCCTATAATCATAAGAGTTTACTTAAACATGCCAAGGTGTACCAAAATAAGTCTAACTAAAACAGCACATTACAATGCTGATAAATCTTCATAGTGATACTTTACTTATAACACAATCCTATAATCAGACAAGTTTACTTAAACATATCAAGGTGTACCAAAATAAGTCTATTTATAAGTCAAACTAGACATAAGATTAATCATAACACATCCTCTTGCAACATCTTCCTCATCCTACTGATCATGATCATCAGCAGCAACATCTTCATCCTCCTCCTCATCCTCCTGCAACATTTAAAAAAACATTTAAATGTGAACAAGAATCCAGCAGCTATAATATAATATCAACAACTACCATAACAGAAGCTGCATTAATCCAGCATCTATAATAAAATATAGTATATGTATGAAATGAGTACCATAATGTCCAAATACTTACTACAAAAATGAGTACGATATGTAGAGGATATGAAAATAAGGAAAATACTTACAAACTCAAGATATGGTGCAACATAAATATTTTCTAGATATATGCCCCAGTGTCGGATACACTTTAACACCGATATACATATGAAATAAATTTTGGAGTAGTTATGCTTCATAGTTGGACAGTATTAAAGGCTAAAAGATCAGTGAGGGAAAGAGATTCTGATAAATCTCTCAAGTCATAAATCACCGTTGAAATCTCTAATGGATGGAAGGATCTAGAAACCTTCACCAATTTATCTTTCCATAAAGCATTCAACAAAATAAAACAAATCAAAGACACTTGAATCTACACATAACACATCAACCCTAAAATTTCACACAATGAGATTCAAATCTCATATTTGATCTTTCCAAGAAACACTTAAAATACAATTCACACAATCAAGAAAATTCTTACACACACAAACCAATTCTTATGGCAGTAGAACATTTTATTCTCTTACCTAATTGAGTTTAATGTGAGTTTAGATGGGGTGGGGGTGTTGGAATTGAAATCACCTAATACTTACAACTCAACACATAACATATAACAACACTAAATTATGTAAGAGCCTATGCTTAGTTTGCTGATCACATAGGCTTTCCCTCTCAGCTACTGAATCCTATCTAATAAAAACTACATACACATGTTTATAGTAAACTTTCATCATGTGTTCACTGAAGACATCGATTACTTCATATCAAGAAATCAGAAGAACTAGCTATATATCAAAACAGTAAACAGACAGGTGTCTGAACAAGAGATCAAGCTTATTAAAAGGAAGTCAAAGGAGTAGTAAAAGTACCGAGTAGTTATAATGAACATGTACACTCGAAGGAGCACTAGAAGAACCCGTCTGACGAGACTGAAACATATCAAACATTTTCCTAAGATCTTCAAATTGCTTTGCCAACTCATCTGTCCGCGCATTAGCTCGTGCAGCCTCTTCACGTGCAGCAGCAGCTTCAGCTCTGGCAGCCTCAATGGCTTGGTTATCTGCTTCTCTATTGGGGTTTGTAATTGACACTTGTGTTAAGAAGCTCACTCCATATCTTACGTTGTGCGCCAATTGTGCAACTCCATAACACCGCCCCCGTGTTTTACCTCCGGCAACATCTTTCCACATTTGTATTCTTGTTGAGCCATCTACATCGTTACCATTTTGTGTGGCTTGTGTAAGACTACTCACGTATGTTTCCTATACAACATAAGATTAATGTATCAAAGAATGCATACATCATAATCAGAATGCATGCTTCATAATCCGAAATGCAGAAAACAGAAATGTACACATTCAGAGCCAGTTTGAGAATTGGAATAAGTTTGTAGTAGGTATTGAAGCCTTAATGAACTTACATGTGTTGTCGCTGCACGCTCGTCAACCCACTCCCCATTCTTCTTTTTATGGGTGGCAATGAAGAGCTCATCCGGATGTGCGGGTCGCTTGAGTTTTTTAGCCTATAATTAAAGACAATATATATGGTCATGTATATTGGATATAATTATACTAACATATTTTAATTACAAATATAATACATACCAATTCAAGTGCAACATCATGGTGAGCTTTACGACCAGACGTATGGACTGCCCCACCTCTACTTGATGATCGGTTAGTCTTATTTTGTTTGGAGACATCTTTGAACTCTTTTGTCTGCCACTTCTCAAGAAGAAACACCCATGTATCTACGCCCATCCAAGGCGGCTTGCACGCCTTCTCTTTAGCCTTTTGCAATATATCACGCAGTCGTGCAGCACATCTTTTATGAAACAAGTCTTCCATTTTAGCATCATCGCAACGGTCCCAGCTTACAAGCGACTGATAAAGATACAAATAATAAATTAAACTCAAATATACATTATAATCAAACTAGTAAGAAAGAAATTACATGTCTTACTTTAAACATATTGAACCATTCCTTTCTCTCCTTTTCTCTTTTCTCGCGTTTAAGCTCACTATAATTAAAAAAAGTACCACGGTAAAGCTTTTCTATAACTTTTCTGCACATTTCGGCAACAAGATCACCTGGACTTAACCTACAAAGTAAAATGTTCGTTAATTAAAACACATATATAACCAATAAACCATGTATTAAATCAACAGGGCATTGAATTAACTGCAATGCTATTTCTTTATAGCTAGGCATCTGTTACATGTTCTTAATAAGACCTCTGAATTGTGTGCTTTAATGTGCAATTGGCTGAACGCAAATTGTGTTATACACAGGAAGATTGGCAATTGAATTGACTGTAATGCTATACATAGGCAGAACACTGTAATGATTTTAACAGATACAAATTAATAAACAGCAGGCAGCCAATAGTATAAATAAGTCCCTAGTATAAGTCCCTAGCAAAACATTGTAATGATTCTAACATATACAAACTAATAAACAGTAGGCAGCCAATAGTATAAATAAGTCCCTATTATAAGTCCCTAGCAAAACACTGTAATGATTCTAACAGATTGTGTCTTATGACATGTCGATTGAACACTTATATAATAAGTCCCTTGTATAAATAAGAGCATAATTGTTCGTAAATAAGCTATAGAATATTTTTACAGCAGGCAGCCAATATTGATAAACTACATAGTTATTAAAGGAATTGGAATTGGATTCCTGTGATATTGAAAGTATAACTTGCTGTGTTTTCTAATCTTCATATCTTATAAAGTGAAATATAATACATGAACACACACAGATGGAATTGGATTCCTGTGATACCAGAATTGCACAAGAAATATATACAATGAATATAAACACAAACTACACACTTATGTAATGATCAACAAAGGTAATTTATTTAAAGCGTGCTTACGCAGTATCTTCCACAATATAGATCTTCGGTCTTTGCCCATCTACTTGTTCTTCTTGTTCCTCATTAGAAAGTGCTTGGTCCCCCTCTTCTTCAACACCCTCTTCTGTGGTGTGATGGGGAGGACTTTGCAAAACACGATGAGTATATCCCGGGGTAGGAATAAATCTGAATTCCTCAGAAGTCGGTATTGATGGTTGAGGATGATCAGTAGGTGGCGGTGTTGGGTTTGTCTGAATCGGTGGTGGTGTTGAGTTTGTCTGAGTCGTTGAAGTAGGATGGGAAGGAGGCGGTGTTGGGTTTGTCTGAATCGGTGGTGGTGTTGGGTTTGTCTGAATCGGTGGTGGTGTTGGGTTTGTCTGAGTAATTGAAGTAGGACGGGAAGGAGGCGGTGTTGGGTTTTTCCGAGTCTTTGATGGAGGCTGCCAAGGTGGTGGTGTTGGATGTGTTTGAATCGGTGGTGGTGTTTTAGTTGTCTGAATTAGTGGTGGATGTTTTCTCTGAGTAGGTGGTGGTGGTGGGTTCTTTGAACCAGGTTTCATATGGACCGTGCGAGAATTCTTTATAGCAATACTTCCAGGTGGAATTTGTCGTTGACGGCATAACCTGTCAACAAAACTTTTGTACACAATAGACATTATCATTAACATTAGCAAAAATGCATCAAAAAATATTAAATTGCAAAGATACCAACTAGTGAAAAGGTTAAGCCATCTTACTTAGTCGTTCCCGATGGTGCTTTTCTCTTTCCGTTTTGTCCAGTCATTTGAATAAAAGCTAACTATAAATCTGCGAACAATAAAATTTTATATATAACATTTTCACATATCACATAATTAGTATACACTTAGTATATCAGAACCAAAACAGCCCCAGTTCAACATGAACACACAAACATACAAACAGCCCCAGTTCAACATGAACATAACTTCTATAGAGCTTTGTGTAACTCGAGCTTAGCTACGAAAATTTTAGCGTAGGAATATCAAATGCAAAACTGATATCGTGCAACCACAGTTGTGAAACATGAATAAAAAAGATAGTAATATCATGGCCAGTGGGGGCTGTTATAAAAAAGACAATTCCTCCACCACTTGGTCAGTGGGGGCTGTTATTTAATTTGAAAAAGCATAGTTGTGTGATTATACTATGCAACAAAAATTCAGAACCAATAATGTGCACAATTCATTCATTTATTGACATCATAACTCAAATGTTAGAACCGACAATGATCAGTTGCTAAAAACAATACACAGAGCAAACATTAGTACTACTAAAAAATTCATTTCATTCATCATGGAATGTATAGTACATATACCAAGGGGATAATAATTATTCTCATATGTGTTGTGTTTGGTTATCTACAGTGGGTGCTAAATTTCCAACAAGTGCACTTACAAACAAACAACTTGAATCTCAAAATTATCTGTCAAAGAATGTGTTTGATGCAGCATTCATGATACATATCTTAAGAACTCACAAGTGAAAATTGAAACTAACAGGATTAACTTTCTAACAGTCCAAATGATTTCACTAAACAATTTAATACACTCAGAACCATGTATCCTATGCACTTCTGGCCAGAGCTCCCATGAATCCAAACCTAACCTAAGACTCAGAATTTCACGTCTCGACGGCTCAGACACCATAGGTTGGATCTTCGAGTTCATCAAATTATTTGTTTACCATAATACACTTAAAATTGATCGAGTCAAAATCATGTTTCTCTACCTAAAATTGGTTGTTTAACACCGCCAAAATACTAACATGGCATGGGTTCCGGCCAAATAAAATCAAATGACTTGCAACAGCAAAACCAATACATTAGAATTTGGTGTATTTTTATTTAACCAATATATTAGGGTTGATCCAGACAAAAATCAAATCGAAACAAAAACATAAGAAATCTAACAATTTGAATCAAACCTTCATAAGAATCAAAACGAAAAAAATGATTGAAACAACAAATCGAAACCGAAACAACTAATCGAACCAAATGAAAAAAAGAGTTAAGGAGAGAAGAAATGTAGAGCTTACCTGAGAAAGGAGAAAGGAAGGTAACGAAGAGTCTGAAGAGCTGATTGGAAGAAACGAAGAATCGAAACAACTGATTGCCGAACCTGAAACGATGAGAAGGGATGAGAAGCGAGCCTGGAACCTGGAATCGATATTGAAAAAGAAATAATTTCAGAAGAGATGAGAAGCGATGAACCTGAAGCGATTTTGAGAAGCGATTTTGAGAGGCGATTTTGAGAGGCGATTTTGAGAAATCTGGAAATCTCGAACTGAAACAATTTCAGAAAGGTTTAGGGTTTTTGTTTTCTGAAACGTGGGAATAATAGGTAGCGTGGAAGCGAAACAATTTCAGAAAGGGTAGGTTTTATTTATAAATTATATTTTAATTCAATTTTATTAATTTACCTAAAATTTTATTTTATTAGTTTATTATATTGATCTTAGTTTATAAATTTGAGTTTAATATAATTTTTATTAATTTATAGTTTTATTTTAAAAATTAAATTTTAGTTATAATTTATAGTTTTATTTAATAAATACTTTGATCAATTAACTTTATTTTATTAATTTATAATATTAATTTGTTTTATAAATTTTAGTTTAACATAATATTAGTTTTTGTTTATTAATTTTTAAATTTTATTATTTTTTCAATTAAGTTTTAGTTTTAATATATATTTGTATTGGTTTTTTAATTTATAGTTAAGAATAACTAAATAACCAATTATTTAAAACAATAAAAAAATTGAACGAAATTGGTGGAAGAATTGAAAAACTTTCGCACTAACATTAACGTCGGCCAAAGCCGTCGCTACCATGAAATAATAATAATTAAAAATAATAAACTAAAAGGAGGCAAACGAAATAGGATGGAGGGAAATGAAAAATTTCACACCAAACTTAGCGTCGGTCAAAGCCGCCGCTATATAATTTTTAAAAACAATAAACGAAAAGGAGGCAAACGAAATTGGTGGAGGGAAATGAAATTATTTCGCACCATCATTAGCCTCGCTTGTAGCCGTCGCTACCATTTAAAAAATTAATCCATTAAAATAATAAATGGAAAGGAGGCAAACTAAATTGGTGGAGGGAAATGAAAATATTTCTTATGACCGTTAGCGTCGGCTACGACCGACGCTATAGTTAAAATTCTGGAAAAAAAGTAAAACAAGTGCTTTTTCTTATGGAGCGTCGGTTACTATAGACGCTAAGCCAACACTAGTAGCGTCGGGGTCGTGGCCGACGCTAACAAATTGCAGCTAAAACATGATTTTCTTGTAGTGAAAAAAGGCGGTGCTTTTGTGCCTCGGTACCGGTCGACGCTCGCAACAATGGTTGATATGTCCGATTTGAAGGATGGTGCTTTACGTGAAATCGTTATGGATGAGAGTGTCTTCGGTATTGAATTCAAGTCACTTATTACACTTGATGACTTGGAGGAGATTTTTAAGCATGATCAACTAGGCGTCAATAACATGCACTCATACATCCGGTAATATTCCCTCATCCGATATATTATTTAATTAGTCCCACAATATAATTTATTTACACATTTCAATGAAAATAATCTAATGTTTATTATGTTTTTATTTAAGGTTGTTGTATGACAGAGTGTTGCGCGGGACTCCGTTGTCTAACAGATTCCGTTTCGTGTCTTCCGCCCACTGCAGCGGAATGGCAATTGCTTCGGAACGGGAATCAGTTAGACAGCGATTAGTCGATAGATTCATGTCCACCGGCAATACAGAATGTCTGCATCTTTGGGCGTATAATACCCGACCAGTAGGGTTAGTTTCTCATTCTTTGTTCATCTAATCTCTGTTTCTTTTGTGTATAGCAAAATTTTCATATAACCTATTGTTTTTATTTATAGAGCACACTGGTTGCTGCTTGCTATCAACCCTATAAGGGAAGTCGTGTATTATCTGAATTCGGTAAATGGTGAATGGACCAATTATCCGGCCATGAAGGACATCGTTGATTTGTAAATGGGATCGTTCTAAATATATATTCGTGTATATTTATATATATTTACTTATTTGTGGGATTGATCTAAACATATGCTTTTATATATTTGTTAATTAGATCAATACAAGTGTTCCGAAGTCAACGGGACGCACAGGTATCCCGAACTAAATCTAGCAACATTACTTGGATCCAAGTGCAGGTACATTATTTTTCACAATGTTGCTTATAATATATTTATGCTACTTGATAAAACAATGCACAACTATAGAATCTTATTTGTTTTTCTATGTAGTGTCCGCAACAGAAAAACAGTTACGATTGCGGATACTTTGTATTGAGGTTTATGAAAGAAATCCTTCAGGCAAATCAATTAGAGATTCCGCTCACGGTATGAATTTATAACTTAAGATAATTTCATATAATTTATTACATTTAACTAAATGTATCATTCATATTTTGTTTTTGTTTTGTAGTACCTTGACGAATTCCGTGCCGCTGGATACCCGAAACTTAAGTTGGAAGAAATAAAAGAGGATTTGTGTCATTTTTATATTAAGCGCTTTTTCATGTAGGATTTGTGTCGAATTGAAGTACTATAATATTATTGATGTTGTAACGATGTATATATAATTTTGGATATTATAATGGTATTATATTAGTATATATATATATATATATATTGTCTTACTGATGGCTGAAATAATATCGTCGAAAATAAATTACAGGTCGAAAATATTACAGGCTGAAAACATATTACAGGTCGAAAATATTACAGGTCGACTGGGAGGATTAAATTACAGGCTGCACATTAAAATACGTCATTTAGCTACTAAAGCGCTTTTTAAAAAGCGCTCTTAAAGGCCCACATACTAAAGCGCTTCTCTTTAAAAGCGCTGCCAAAGATTAATAAAAAAGCAAAAAAAAAAAAAAAAGCAACATACTAAAGCGCTTTTGTAAAAGCGCTCTTATAGGGGGGGGCTATCAGAGCGCTTTTTCTGGAAAAAGCGCTCTTAAAGCCCACCCTATAAGAGCGCTTTTACAAAA
Organism: Vicia villosa; assembly: GCF_029867415.1. Taxonomy (NCBI): domain Eukaryota; kingdom Viridiplantae; phylum Streptophyta; class Magnoliopsida; order Fabales; family Fabaceae; genus Vicia; species Vicia villosa. Next base: position 6,795,091 of record NC_081185.1, read on the forward strand.
GCGCTTTAGTATGTTGCGTTTTTTTTTTTATTTTTTACTCTCACAGGGGGGCCTATCACAGCGCTTTTCTGGAAAAAGCGCACTTAAAGGGGGGCCTACCAGAGCGCTTTTTCCTGAAAAGCGCTCTTAAAGGGGGGCCTACAAGAGCGCTTTTTCTAGAAAAGCGCTCTTATAGGGGGGGCCTACCAGAGCGCTTTTAAAAGCGCTTTCGTAGCCTATAATTCCTGACTGCTCGTCTTACACTAAGGCGACGTTCAGGTTCGCTTGTCGGTTGTTCTAGAGCTTCGCCTTGTGAGCGAGTGTTTGGCATACAACCGACGAAAAAAGAAAAATAAAGTTTTGTTGCTTCTATACGCGCAACAGAAAAATCGCACTAAATGACTAATCAGTCCTCGAAAATGGCGCCCTTAAAAGCCTTGCGCGTTGTAGTGGGAATTCTTATCCTCGTTCAGTCTTTGAGGGCTTTTTAAGAAAATTGGCGTTGTTGAATGACTGAAATCAATGACGGTTTTAACTCAAAATCGTTTCGGTTGATTGCAGAGGCAACAATGCTCTTGTGAGGCTCTTGTTGTGATGGAGCAGCATAATCTCTAAGTGGAAGGTTTCGTGGTCCTTCAGTGGTCATGTCTACTTCTGGTTTGAATTCTGGTTCAGTTTTAGGTTCGGATTCTGATTCGGAATCGGATTTAGAATCAGACTCGAATTCGGGTTTAGGAAAAGGAATCACGTGGTTGAGACAATAATTCCTGACTGCTCGTCTTACACTAAGGCGACGTTCAGGTTCGCTTGTCGGTTGTTCTAGAGCTTCGCCTTGTGAGCGAGTGTTTGGCATACAACCGACGAAAAAGAAAAAAAAAGTTTTGTTGCTTCTATACGCGCAACAGAAAAATCGCACTAAATGACTAATCAGTCCTCGAAAATGGCGCCAAAAACTTGATCGGGACTTTATAAGTCTATCAGGATACTAACTGCAAGTATATAGTCTAGTCGTTTTAGTTTTAAAAGATATCGACCCCAAAGAGACTGAGGATCAATATAGTACGATCTTATGTTACTTATGCTACCTTGAGCTATCAATTTCTTTGTTGTGGGGAACGAAAACTATATATGATTCTAATAATAGTATTCTAAGAGTACTGGTATGCAACAGTCAGACATCCAGGTTCAATAAATCATCGGCATAGATTAAGTATAGAAACACTTTTCAGAATATATCATTTGAATTAAAAACCCTCTTCCCCCACACTCGTGTTTATTGATTTAGATTATAAAGCAGCCCTAAAGTTTGCTCTCGCTAAATCATTTAATAACTGGAATTACTCTTTGAAAATCAAATAAAATATAATCAACTCTAAAGTGCTCTCGCTCTATTTACAGTTGATGCTTTGATATCTTCTATCCGGTAAAAGACTTCGAACTCTCGTTGTGTTGATTTTAAATCTCAATTTGTAATTTACTTTCGTAACAAACCAATTTAGTATTAATTTTAGAAATCAAAACCAGAATTATGTTTAATTAGTTTTTAAGCCGAATCATTATTGAACCTTTCGGTTCAGTGACCTTGCACGTGGGAATTAGGTAGACATGCTTTTGAATTCAAATATACATAAACAATAACGGGATATAAATTCAGACACGGTAATTGAACAAAATAATATTGAAGGCATATAAATTAAAAACCTAGAAATTAAAGGTATATTGGAATATTCTTCGAGCACCAAAGTATTCTTCAATACAGGAACAAGATTCTTCGATTACACTTGAAATCCAAAAATAGTAACTAATCTAAGGTGCAATAATCCCTCAATACAAGGAATTATTACTTTGAATGGTAAATTGAAAGACTGGAAATAAGGGTGCTAGGAAATTGAAAATAGCAATAGCAATTTAAATAACAGAGAACTCAGTAAACAAAATAATGACAGAAGGGAGAGAGCTTCAAAAATTCCAACTGCCTCTCTTTTATAGCCAACTTGTATGACCTAGGCTTCCTAGAATCTAGGAAGCACGACTTCTTTTCCTGTGAGACTTGGTCCTGATCGTGTGAGGATTTGGCATTTCTTTTAGTGCGTGGGCTGCTTCTGTTTTCAACAGAATTAAACTGTGTGTCGTTCACAACCATTGTGTGCCGAGGGGAACACCTTTTCTTTCCATGCCAGACGTAACACAATCCATGCCGTCCGTAACAGCCTTCTGTCATGACTTCTTTGGCAGACACTTCTGCTTCATAGCAGAAGTGTATTGTTTTTTAGTTGTTTGCTCTTCTTTTCATCACATAGCTTCATTTTGGCTTAAATAAATTGGCTTAATTGCAATTTTGGTCCCCTTGTTATCTTTTTTTACTTTTGGTCCCCCTATTTTAAAATCTGAAATTTTAGTCCCTGTATTTTAGTTTTTTGAGGATTTTGGTCCCCTGCAAATTCGAAGACAATTTTAAATGAAATGACACTCATATTGATGATGTGTCAATGCTAGTTCAGCAGTGAAATGTTCAAAAAAACTAATTTTATTTAAGATTTATGTTGAACATGTCATCAATGTGAGTTTCATTTCATTAAAAATTGCCTTCGGATTTGCAAGGGGACCAAAATCCTCAAAAAACTAAAATAAAGGGACTAAAATTCAGAACTTTAAAATAGGGGGACCAAAACTAAAAAAAAATGATAATAGGGTGACCAAAATTGCAATTAAGCCAAATAAATATAAATACCTGAAAACACAATAAAATACCAACGTAAAGCAATATATTCGATAAAAACGATTAAATAATTCATGTAAATTAAGCCTAAAAGTTTGGTTTTGATCATCTCTTTTGCAATTGGATTTCAACAATTCACCATTTAGCCAAGTTATTAGTTATAAGTAATGTTTATTTATAGCCTCCAAAATATGGTTTGCATGTTTCTCTCCTAAATACATTTTATACATGCATGAGAAACTTCATATGGACAACTATCATAGATGATAGAAAGTTGTTGCTACTAATTTGAATATTATTTACTCTTATACATCTGTATGTGGCTTAGGACTCAAACAAATAAGACAATAAAGAAAGTTTGACGTCTTTCACTGAGTTAGAGGCTGGTTATCACTACAAGCCAATAGTCTTTCACACTACAAGGTAGATACTTAAAATACAAAGTATTGGTCAAACACCATATCTCCTCAACGGGGTATGGTATTAAGCACACATTAAATGTAATTAAAGATATAAGTAGGTGCAAAATTGGAAATGGAATCTACATAGTTTTATGAACAAATAATTGACTATTTAATATGCCACCTTCATATTATACATCTACCCCAAATTTCAAATATTCTCATAATACTCTGAAGCTATTTACTTGTAAATTTTATTTTTTTTCAAAAAATATTATTTTTTTCAAAAAACTAAATTTCACTAGTTCAATCAAAATTTTCAATACCCTTTTTAGTCGTATATCGGAAATTATTTGATAATTCAAAATTTTTGGTAGTCATAAACTGTAAATTTTAAAATTTATTATGGAGATAAACTTGAAATTTCAAATTTCTAGCGTTTTTAGAAAATTTTTATAGATTAACCGGAAATTTCTGGTAGATTCCACCCTTACTGGAAATTTCAAATTGGAAAAAATTATAAAAAAAAAAACTTGAAAAATTGGGAAAAAATGATTTGGTTCAGTATTACCGGAAATTTCAAAATTTTCGGGTTTTTCAACCTACCGGAAATTTCCGGTTCACTATGTAAACATACCTACCAGAAATTTGAAATTTCTGGTACCGTAAATTTCAAATTTTTGGAAAACGTTATTTTTTACGGTAACTCATGGTAAATTATTCATAATTTCTGGTATAAACATAAAATTTCCGGTATCAGACGGTAAATTTTATAATTTCCAATAATTTTTAGAGTTGTTTTTGTAACTTCGTCACTTTTAAGGGTGCCATGTATAAGTTGAGGGGTGGCATGTTAAATCGTCCAAATAATTGCTTGGGAATCAAATTTCATGAAACGCATTTTGGGCTTCTCCCAATGAGCCATAAATTCTCCAAACATTTAAATTTACCACTTTTTTACAATGCAGCCACTGAAATATTCCACCTAATTTTATTACCCTTACTCCTCAACTTACAAATGGAAACTTATGTTGCTTTGATTCAATGTAAATGCTTATGTTGCTTTGATTCAATGTAAACTCTTATGCCTTTCTTTGTAATTTTTTATGTTATGGGAAACTTAACTCATTTTCTATTTCAACTGACTATAAGGGTGTTTGTTCTAACCCTAGAAACTTAGGTTTAGTTTAGATTTACTTCTAATATGAATGAGTTTCTTAGCTAAGATGAGTTTATGATTTTTTTAATTAGGTTCTATTGAAATTAAGTTAGTTAAACTAATTTAAAATTGGTTAAATAGAGTGATAAAATTTTAACAAATTGTTATTCTTCTGAGCTTGTTGTTGTTTAGTACATTGTTTTGTCCAATAAACGCTATAGTGGTTCTTATGAGCTTGTTGCTGTTTAGTTCATCTTTTGCTATCTGTTACTATTAGTGGTGCTTTAGTGATAACCTGATAAGTTTGTGCTCAAATTACAGGTACCCGATATGGTGCTAGTTTGAGGAAGCAAATTAAGAAAATGTAAATAAGTCAGTATAGTAAATTCTTCTGTGAGTTTTGCGGAAAGGTATATATTTTCTTTTTTTCCGTATGAGTTTTTTGAACTACGTTGGTTGACTATGTTCTCAATTGGCTGTTATGATTTCGTTGTATGCAGTATGTTGTTAAGAGAAAGGCTGTTGGTTTTTGGGGCTACAAATATTATGGAAAGGTGAAAGCTGGTGGTGTGAATTTTTCTCATTAGATTATTTGCTTGTATATAGTTTTTCTGATGTAATTTTACAATTTTGTTATTTTGTTTTTGAAAGTCATTGCAAGATCTCTTTTACTTCCTTAATTATTCTAGTATTTGATTCGGATATTTGACCAAGAGGAATTTTGAAGGTTTTGTAAGTGTAACAGTTATCTTAAGATTATTGAATACTATTTAGTTTGATGTGTTTGCATTTTCATCCTATGGTGAATATGTTGGTTGTTGTCTAATGGTGAATACATTCTAATTCTGAAACTGGTTATTTTTACATTTAGTAAATCAAATTCATTTAAAAACATTCTCAAGGCTATGTTTGTGCGTATGTTTTATGAAATGTGGTTATGTAACATCCTTGGGAAATGAAGTTTCTAGGATTATGTTTTGAAGAATTTTATGTTTTTCTTATTATAAAAATAGCGACACCAAAAAAATTATAGGAAATCCATCTCGATTATGCTAAAAAATAGCCTAATTTTTTAAGAAAGATATTACAATGGACGCGCCTTGCAACAGATGTAAAAACGTATATTTTACACTGGGGCATTAAGGCAACCAATGTTAAAACCTAGATTTTACATCGGGCCATTAAGGCAACCGATGTTAAATATTGTAGTTATTTTTAAAAAAATAGAATCAACCTCCTATTTCACATGAGATATAACAGTCAATCGATGTGGTAGGTGTATTTTTTACACTGGGTTGCTGACCGATGTAAAATGACTTTGATTTACTGCATCACTTGACTTTACATCAGACTCAGACCCGATGTAAAATGTGTTTTCGCCCGATGTAAAATGTCTTTTCTACACTAAATTTAAAATAAGAGATAAAATACATGAAAGTGATTTTGAGCGCTCTCTTAGATTTTGCCTGCGTGAGTGTTGTTCTTCATTCATCTATATAGTCTCCTTTTTATAGTATGAATTGAGAGATCCGTTGGAGACATACTCTCTTGTTTTGGAAGGTTGATCATATACGCTTTAATACTCTTTCCAAGAATATAGATGTTGTCCATAGCCATATTTTTCCAGTCGTTACTTGCTTGATCCTGTATTAATTGTCTTTGATGAATTATGGATCTTCTGAACATCAATCTAACGTGTCTCTAAGAGGGAGCAGTCTCAGAACTTCTCTTGATAATTAAGTAGTGGCTCTTTATCAGAGTATGATTTACATCTTTGTTCATTGGTGCTTGTGAAGCGTTATAGTATCAGAACTTATTGTTCTTGTAAACTTCCTTCAAAGTTAGCATTAGAATTTTGTATTCTTGTAAACTTCTCCCAATGAAGTCTTTTACTTTTGAGAAAATAGTGTCAAGCTCTGGTCTTCTTAGGACGGAGATCAAGTGGCAAATAATTCTTGTTTGTTTAAGCTCTATTTTCTTCTTTAGAGTGCTTTAGGATTTCTAACTTTTTTTGTATATTTAAACACACGATTAGAGTGCATATTTGTTCTTATTAAAATTTATGTATTTGTTATCATCAAAACTAACACTGGGATATAGAACCAAACTATGTTCTAACAATATCCCCCTTTTTAATGATAACAAAAACTCATATATTTTGATTAATCAAATAAGAACATAAAATATTAGAATCTCCCCCTGAGTTAAATACTCAGATAGAAATAGATACTTCCCTGAAGATGTTTGGTGAGAGATTTGGATGGAAGTTCTGACATACATGCCTTCATAGGTAACTTCTTCTCTTTGTTACATCTTTGCCCCACCTTTTGACAAGTTTCATAAAACATTGGCCACCATTCATACTTAACCCTTTGTTGAATACATTTGCCTTAATTATCTTTGATGATCATTGTTTCCTTCAATTTCCACGTAACATCTACTTCCACAAGAATTCATGCATAAGTAACTCTAAGCTTCCTTTCAGTGCAATCATCTGTAAACATCCGCTTTCCTATAACACTTCCATCTTGCCAAGGCTCTTGCCAAGCTTCACCTAAATTGGAAAAGCCCTTAACATGTCAAGTTCCATAGAGAAGTCTTGCCTCCATTGGATCACCACCATTTGCATATGGTGTATTGTATACGGGTCCCTCATCATCACTTCATCTCTCTGTTTCTTATTTTTGAAATTTAGCAAGAAGTAGCTTTCATCATTATGATGCATCTCTGAAAATTGTATGAAATTCAAGTATTTGATCAGGTAGTTTTGCACAACATGCATACTCAGGCTAGCCCTGTGACATACATGATCAACGAGATTTCCCAGAACCTCACCTCAAATTCCACATCTTCCTCTTCGATTTCTACTTCAATTTCACCATTAAAAACTTTTGGCGAAACATAATGAATTGCTATGCCATTAGTTATGTCACAGTTTCCACGTATCACATCCACCCATAGTTTCATGTCTTCATTCTTCCCCTCACTATTTGGTGCCTCTACTTCCTCCTTTTCTTCCACAATTTCAAACCTAGATCCTTCTTTTCCCCCTCCTCCACAAACTCCCACCTGTTTCGCCAAATTCCTTTGTCGTGACTTCTATGTCTCCAGCGCTCGCCGGAGTATGCGAGCTTGATGCACAATTTTCTATTGACGGTGGTGCCTGCTTTTTCGGTCTCCCTAGTCCCCTTGACATCGTACAAACTTGTACTATAATCCTTCTTGTTTAGGTCCCTTGTTTGAAAACGAGTTTAAACCATGAGAATCAATATTTTGACCACAACATTAGAGAAAATCAAGAACGCTATGCACGTCAGAAATCTCTAGAGCAAACATTATCAAGCCCAAATTTCTTTGTATTTTGTTATGTTGTTAAAACCATTTTTGTTATTTTGGTATTTTGTAATTTGGTTATTTTATTAAAAAAAATTAACGGTTTAGCTTCCCAATTTTAATACTTTGGTTATTTCTTTTATAGATTTTTATTGTTAAATGATTTTTATTTTTTGTTGTGTTATTCTATTATTTTTGTATTTGATAATTTTTTATTTTAGTATTTTATTTAAAAATATATAATGGATTAGGTTCCCAATTTTTTAATTTGTTATTTGTTATTTTTCTTTTTTTTTTATTTTTCTTTAGTTTTTATTATTAAGGTATTTTTTTATTATTGCTTTTTTTTAGTTATTTTGGTATTTTCTTATTTTGTTTTTTGGTAATTTGTTAAAAAAGTTTAACAGATTTGGTTCTCTAATTTAATATTTATTTTCTTTTATAAGTTTCCATTCTTAACATTTTTTTTATTTTGTATTTTGTTATATTGGTATTTTATTATTTTGTAAAAAAATAAGTGTTTATTTTGGTATTTTTATAATTTGGTATTTTTGTTAATTTGGTATTTTGTTAAAAATAACTAATGGTTTTGGTTCCTTATTATATTATTTCTTTTTTTTCTCTATTAAATTTAAATTGTTAATATTTTTGGTAGTGTTATTTTCTTAATTTTTTATTTTGGCTTTTTTATTTTTTTATTTTACTTTTTTTTTTTTAATTATTTGATTAGGTTCCTTATTTTGTAATTTTTTTGTTTTGGTGTTTTTTTATTTTTGTTATTACAATATTTTCTTATTTTTGTTAACAAAATTTGTTATTTTTCTATTTTGGTATTATCTTATTTTTTATTTTGGTATTTTGTTAAAACATATGTTTTTATTTTTTCTATTTTCTTTTTTTTTTTTCTTTTATAAATTTCCAATAATGTTAAGAAAAATAGTTATTTTCGTATTGTGTTATTTTTTTATTTTTGTATGTTGGTAAAAAATTAAATGGAGATAGGTTTCCTATTTTATTATTTTAGATGCATCGTTTGAACGTATTATTTTATTTTGTCATACAAAATAATCTCCCCTGATTCGTAGTGACTATATAAATCTCATAGTGCTCTCTCAGTTTTATCCAACTACAATTATAATTTTTTCATCTTTTTCTTCGATTTCATACTTAGTTTCTTCTTTGATTTTGCCAACAAGAAGATCTCTCATACCACTATATTTACAGGTATGCATGTAATCTTTTAATCTGGCTTCTAAGTTTAAACAAAAGTCTCAAATTTATGAATTTTTTGAAGTTGAAGAAATCAACTTGCATTCAAGAGTTAGAAATATTATAACTGATATATTGATCCAATTTTCATATTTTAAAATCTTAAATTCATCTTTTGAAATATAATTTTTTTGATTTCAACTGATAACAACTCTAATTTGTCTCTAACTAGCTTATATGAATTTAGTTTTTACCGCTTAAATATTTTTGTTTTGTTATTTGTGTTGTATTCTTTTCTGTATGTGCTCTATTCTTTGTTTATTTGCATTTTTTTTCAATATTCATTCACACTAATCTTTTTTATTCTTTATTACATGTGTTGATTGTTTAATGTTTGTGTTACTCGCATGTTGAAGTATAACTATTTATTTATGAGTTCCTTACTGATATTTTTTTTCTTCATCTTTTTCCCAATGAAAAATATTTTTTTTTTACCGTAGTTCATTTATCTTTTTAAGATGTATTTATTTTCTTAAATTTGTTATAGACTATTTCTTTCGCTAAAGTTTTTGCTTTGTTATGATATTTTTCATAAAGCTATATTGTAGACTTCAATTTTGTGTAGGTGTCTTATTTTAAATTTTATCAAAATAATTTTTTATTTATGAGTTTCTCTAAAATTTTGTATACATGATCTCTTGAAGGATCTGATCTACATACTCTTGTGAAATATTTTACAATATCTTTTAATCATTTAATGTTATTGTAGAGAGGAAAAGGAACCATGAGTGAGCTACCGAAGAAACAAGGCAACCCTTTATCTGCTCAACTCAATGATCCTAGAACAAAGGAAAGTAATCTAGATCAGCCCAATATTGAAAATAAAAAACGTCAAAGAAATCAATTTGATGCAATCATGGTTGAGAAAAAGTTTACTGGTGTCAATGATGGATCATCTCTTGGTGGAAATTCTATTGGTTTCCCATGTTTAAGCATGTTTACCTCTAGTCTATCTTCAGAAGTTGAAAGGGGTTTTAATATGAATGTTCCATTGCTTCCTACCAATCTCAATCTTACTCAGAAGAAAAACAATCAAATACGCAATCCTTGTCGATATTCGAGAAATCCAGAACCTTGTATTGAAATTAACGAAAATAAAGTTCCTTGCGAATTTGAGATTGATGATGACTTTCTTACAGATTATTCAGACATTGAAAAATTACCTTCACCGGAAAACCGTGTGGTATATCCATCCCTAGATCCTAGTAAATTTGTTCCCGTTGTGCTAAAACCTGTAACTTCGTCATCTTTGGCGGAATCTATTCCAAAAAGTCAACGAATTGGCATAGATGATTTTCGTGCAAGAAGATTTCCATCACCAACTGTAAGTATTACTCCATGGTTTGATCTCAAACAAAGAGAACACTTACTTAGTAATACTCAATATGGAATTGTTAGTCAAGATGTTGAAGGTTTGTCATTATTTTATTAAAATATTAAAATTCTTGTAGTTTCAAAATATGCAAGAGGTGTCTTATTAAGCGAGTTTATATAGTAGCTATGCGCGGCGATCTGATTGCAGGAGCACCACATCTAACTTATTCACCTTTATCCTTATAATTATAGGTGAAAATAGTTCTACTCGTGACCACCAAGAAAAGAATAACATTGTTATCAAGTTGGAGGGCAACCATGTTTTAAATTTTCCAAAATAGCTAGATATATGCAGGTAGGAATGGTTTTGTAAGTTAAGAAATTAAGTAACTTTATATTCTTACTTGAATAAATGTTGTGTGAATTATTGTAGGAAAATATAAAGTTTGGAAATAAAGGCATAAATGGTGAAGTTGGGGAAAGTGGAAGATAATGGAATTTAATATATTTTTATCAAGATTATGACAAATTTTTGTTCCGTAAAAAACAAGATAATTTTGTTTAATTTCGTGTTTAGATGAATTTGGATTTAGTTTATCATAGAAAAAATCTAGATGTTTTGTTTTTGTTTCAATAAAACGTGTATTGGGTTGGATTTTCTATTGGATTGAAATCTTTATTTCTTGTCATCTAATGTATCCTCACGTGATAGCTTATTATATAGTTATTATATCAATAAAGAATATAATATTGTTTCTCTATATTTAAGAAGATTTTATAGTTTTTATGAAAGTATTATAAACAATATTTTAAAAATCGGATGATTCAATCAGTTGGATTGCGAACCGGAGGTGTATCTGATTGGGTCAACCTTTTAAAATCGCTAGTAGGTTAAAACCGGAGTAGAACCGGAAAAATCACATTGACCCTCCAAAATCATTCAAACCATAGAACCAGAGCCGATTTTGTAAAACCGTATGGTTAAAAAAAAAAACATCAAATTGACCATTTTTTAGTTTTTTTTAAAAGTTTAATATATAAATATGAAAACTTAACATACATTCCCCAATCACAAAAAACAATTGTGTGTTTTTATTAGAAACATACAAATTTCTACGTTTTACATTGTAGTTTTTCTTTTAATCACACTCCATCATAGGTTTGTCGTATTTCAACTCGAATTAACTTTTTGTTGTTTAATTAAGTGTAGTATATTGTTTATTTTTTGTATTCTATCTTTTAATTTAGGTATTCTAAATTGTTTGAATTTTATTTTAACTATTATGTTATATTATTTAACTTTTGGTTGGAATTAGTTTTACTTATTATACTGTAACTTTTTGATTTATTCAAATTATTCTTAAATGAAGGTTGAAATGAAGTGTGCAACTATGTTGTGTTATTATATGCAATATCGATATTGTTGTATTAAGTTTGTAATAGATTTTTGAAATATTTATTTTACTAAGTTGTGAATATATGATTATGTGTGACATATCTATCAAAAAATAGTTTTATCACTACAACACGCGTGGGCTTTAAAAGCGCTTTTTTGGGCTTTAAAAGCGCTGTGAAAGCCAGCGCTGGCGTAGGTAACAAAAGCGCTTTTGAAAGCGCTCTGGTAGACCCCCCCTATGAGAGCGCTTTTCTGGATAAAGCGCTCTGGTAGACCCCCCTATAAGAGCGCTTTCCTGGAAAAAGCGCTCTCGTAGGGTGGCCTATGAGAGCGCTTTTAAAGGAAAAGCGCTTTTGTAGGTGTCTATTATTTTTATAATTTTTTTTTTATTTCTAAACCTGCACTTTTGGCAGCAATATTTCAGAACCTGTAATTTACTATTTTTTGGCAGTATTTTTTCATGAACCTATAATTTATCATTTCTAATCGATAAATACCATTATAATCGATATCGATTATATACAAAAAAAGTATTATATTATATACCATTAATGTAAATCAAAATACATATATACATATTTCTAAACCAAAACAACTAAACCAATTCACATATTTCTAAACCAAAACAACTAAATGGGAAACAACTTCCGAGTTCTTATGCAACCAATATACGCTTCCTGTATTATCTGGAGCTATGTTGTATTGATGCTTTAGTGGAGAACCAGTAGTCACCTGAGCTATGTTGTATTGTGTCACAGAATATGAATCAAGTAAATGTACCCCGAAGGATCCTGCCACAGATCAAGACTTCGGGGTACAATTACTTGATTCATATTCTGTGGAACATAATTGGCAGGGGCACATTGTGTTCTATCCTTTACCAGTCCATCCACTGTTTGAAGCTCAACCTACAATAGAAAAACGTGATTATTACTAACTACATATAGAAAATCTTTGTACACTTAGGATTGTTGCGATTCAGAAACTTTGAAATCAAATGGAAAATAGAATGGAACGTGACGAATCATAAGCGATACATGAAGAAATATTTTAGCAAGAGATTAAATAAAGGACAACCATATATCAAGAATTGGTATTGTACCATTTACTTCAAGATTATGCAGTAGTTTTTCTATTCTGATGTTGGGCTTGGAGTTCATAGTTGCGTTGAATATGTGGCGTTTAAGTCCGTGTTTCTTCTTTAGATTGGCTCGTTGGCGGCTGTTGTGGCGACTAGAGCACTTGCTGGTTAATAACATGATGCCAAGTCTTGAGACTAGACAAGAGGGACTTGCTGGTTAAGAGATATAAACTTGTACAATTTTATCCTTAGTACTTGAAAGCATCAACTGTCATTGACTAAAATTTGAGAAAAATATATGTTAATATATTTTCAACAATATAAACATAAAATAGAACATACAAAACAAAACAAGAGCTGTAAACAAATTTGCAAGAACAGAAACCATTTTGCATGTTTAATTACCTTGATCTCTCTGAATGGAATGAGTAAACTTTTCTCGAGCTTGGAATCCAATCCCAAAAGCCTAGAAGTCAACTTAAAGTTCCTGTTGGTATAGCTGCAAGTGCATTCATTTTTCTTCAATATGTAGATGCTCAATATTAAAGTTCCTGTAGTTTTGAACTCAATATCTTTTCAAAATGAGTTTAATTAAAATCTCTTTCAAAATGAAGTAACTTTTATCTAATGACTAAAGTTTCTAGATAAAAAAATGTTTAAAAAATGCATTATTAACGTGATCATCTTGTTTTATCAAAAACTTGTTAAATTGTTTGCTAACATCAATAAATATGCCAAACAATTAAAGACATTTTTTCAAATAATTTTTTCATTGACCATGTATAAAATTAAGCTAAAATATGAATCAAATAATAATATCCATGTGTTAATACAAAATCAAATATCAAGCCACATGAAGTAGGCTGACCAAAGAGTAACAGCTATAGACACAAAAACGTAAGACCATAGCATAATAACAGAGCATTCACTTTCACCAGATCTAAACAATTGAGCCATAGTTCCTGCCATATTATGAGTAGTATTAGTTAGTATATAGAACTATGACTTGCATGCTTTGAAATCATTTAAAAATAATGAACAAGAACTTAAGAATTACTCAACAAGTAAAGTTATATTATGTTGCCTATATTCATAGCTGGAGGCATTGCATATTAAAGTTCCTGTAGTAGCAATATAGAGGTGAGCATATAAACAAACACAAAACTCAGCCCTGTAAAAACAAGATATGTAAATAGATGAAATTTTATTCAAATAATCAATGAACTTACAGGATCATCACATTAACATTAACAGGATCATCACATTTCTCATATCTACAATCAATGAACTTACACAAGCTCGAACCTCGACACTGTTATATGATTTTCCCTCTGATAGAATCCTTAAGCTCATGCCTCGGCGCACCCGTGAAAGTAAACAAGAATTGCCTCTTCTGATATTTGATCTTACTCTGCCATTGATAAACATCATTATCCAGCAACGGATGAAACGAAGTCAGATACGGTATAGGGATTCAGAAGTATAGGGATTCTGTTTCACATTGAAAACCCTAACTATTCCAGAAGTATAGGGATTCATTTTCACATTGAAAACCCTAACTAAGCAAGTGCTTATAAAGATTAGTTTCGTGACTCACTTACCCTAACTTCAAAGCGACGAGAGTGACAAGGAGCGGTTCAAGCAAGTAACACTTTCACCTGGTTGCAATTGAGACACACTTCAACATGATTCACAAAGCAAAACCACAAGATGAAGAGAAGCTCTAACATACCGAGGAAAATGAATATTCATTATGATTATTGAATCGAGAAGAAAGAAAACAAAATCAACAGAGTCAACAACAACAATTTCTCAAAGAGAGGAATCAACAAATCGTCTTTAGGGATTCAGTTGTTTCGTTCTTCAAAGAAAGGATATAGAAGAAATTGAACAAATTGAAGAATCCATTTAGGGATTGAATCTCGTCATTCTTCACAGGAATCAGCTTTAGGGTTTATTTTTGGGAACAGGGTAAAAAATGGAGAAGAGTGTGGTTGAACGGTGGATACTCCATGGTTGGCGAGGGAGAAACGATGGCTCACGGTGGTGAATCGATGGCTGGCGGTGGTGAATCGATGATGGGTTAGGGTTAACGAAAAAGATGACGGCGAAGATGATTTGTGAATCAATGCCTTGTTTTGATATTCGACAGTGGAAAAAACGTGGTTGGTTTTTATTTTATTTTATTAATTATATATTATAAAACAATAGGTAATTCTTATAATGGGGCATGTACCAGCGCTTTTTCAAAAGCGCTTTGAAACGGGGACCTTTACCAGCGCTTTTTTAAAAGCGCTTTGAAATGGGGGGCTTTTACCAGCGCTTTTTCAAAAGTGCTTTCATAAGGGGACCCTTTACCAGCGCTTTTTTAAGCGCTTTCTAATGTTCCCCTACAACAGCGCTTTTTTTCCTTGTTTTTTAGATTTGTTTTTAGCGAAACCTATAGCAGCGCTTTTGCCTAAAAGCGCTTTCGTAGCTGTGCTGGCAAAACTCAAATTTGGCGTAGTGTATATTATTAGTTTATTTAATAGACGGTTCGACCATAAATTTAACCGGTTGAACCGATTAAACCTTAAAATGAAAGCTTCATCGATTCAATCTCTGGTCCGATTTTAAAACATTGATTACAAAGTTGAGATGAGTATAAATTTATTTAGTTTGGAAAAGTCTTTTTTTTAGAGATTCTCTGATTCCACCCTAGTGGGGTTCTCACGCACCATGCGCGTTCCTAAAGATACCCCTGCTTCCGAAGGTGTATATTCGGAAGCACATTTCTTTATTTATCGTTGACTACGTAGAGACGTCGGTATATTCCATCGTTCGTGATCAAAAGATAAAGCACGCCTCAAGAGGTAATTCTTGAATCCTTATTCGTGTTTGGTTTGTGATTAATGGTTTAATCAAGATCTGTTCATTGGGATTGTTCCGCTAAGAGGATAAACAATTTGAAAAATTCCTCTTAAAATTCCAACACAACTAGCAAAATTTTAATTGATTCTTTGGACAATGTTGAAGTATGAAGCATCATCTTGGAGTAGAAACTTTGGGCATGAAAAATAATGACTTGAGGAAACTTCTGGACTTAGTGAAATTTTGAAAATCCTAATTTGAACAATCTTGAAATTTTTCTTGACCTCGTTTGATCAAATTTTCATGAAATTTGAGTTGAGAAGTCCATGGTTGACCAAAAATCTCAAAAGTTAAACCTTTACTTTGTGTAGTTGACTTTTACCAAATGAATTACAATTTCTCCAATATCAATGAATTAAGCTCCTCTAGCCAAATGTATAATATGAGTAGTCCATAATGAAGTAATTGAGGAACTTGAATCATATTTTAAATTAAAAGATCATGCTTTGACCAAAAAGTCAACATCATAGGGAATTTGCCCAAAACCCTAATTTGTGCATCGGATGAATTTGAAATGGGTTAGTTTTGAATTAAGGCACACTTGGACTTGAATATTGATGATAAAAATTACTTGAGCACATGAGAAACTCGAGTCCTTTTGAGAGCTTCAAAA
This sequence comes from Vicia villosa, assembly GCF_029867415.1. Lineage (NCBI taxonomy): Eukaryota > Viridiplantae > Streptophyta > Magnoliopsida > Fabales > Fabaceae > Vicia > Vicia villosa. The sequence goes on from NC_081185.1 coordinate 6,811,265, forward strand.
CCTTAAATTCTCGAGCCTTCTTGATCAATATCTTACGAAAATAGCAACAAGCAAACACAATTTTTATTGTTGTATATTTTTTGTTAGAAATGACGCATGAATGATTTTATATGTGATGAATGATGATGATAAATGAAATGGGACCTTTGGGTAAAAAATTGGGGTATGACAGTGTTACCTTACTGCTGTTGTATGAATTTGCTGCTGGGACATGTCAACCGGTGGTAGAATTTTTCTTCGAAGGGTTTATATGACGAAGATGAACTCGGAAGGGTTGATGTTAGGAGGAAGAAACTAAATAGCTTCAGACCTGTATCACCATTTAGACAAGGCCATAATAGCATTATTTCAACCATTATTTTAATTGCAGCATTGGGCATAGCTTGTTTTTCGCTTCCATTATTTTTGGCGACGGCGGTTCTAGGGTTTGGAGAGAAAGAGACAAGAGAGAGATATAAATATGCTATTGGAGAGAGAAACAGACTTGTGAAGAGAGGGATAGAGGTGAAAACTTAAAGGAATTGAAAAAGTTAATGCATAGTCTATTGCTTAACCCGGGTAAAGCTATGTTTCAAGGTAAATTTAAAAAATTGTAAGTCAAGTGTACAAAAGGGAAAATCTGATTGGTTTAGATTTATTGATTTAGTCAATTACTAGTATGGGAATTTGTTAGTGTAAATTAATTTTTTTAGCAAGGGTTAATTAGGGATATTAGTAGTATCCTCCAAGCTTAGGTAGATAGTTGATTGAAGTTGTCCTATACTCCTTTGGGTGAAATGTAATATTGATGATCTTCAAGATATAATCATGGAGATTCAACATGTTTTTAGATATCAAGGAGTCTCAAGATATTCATCTTTCTTCAAACGAAATTATGTGGTATCATAGTTGGCTATATATCATATGCTAACATAAGGGTCCAGAGGAATATTTGCATAGAAAATGATTTTTTCCTTTATATAAGTGCTTTTATAATTGTTCATAGTTTTTTTGTAAGGAAGAATATATTGATAGGAGAATGGAAGTTATCAATCACGATTACAAAAGAACAAGGAAAACCACAAAAAGAAAAATTACACTCCAATTGAAATCTAGGATAAATAAAACAAAGGATTTTTGCTAAATTCGTAAAAGTTACAATTGGAATGTGTAATTTTACCTAAGAAGGACCATATCCAAACCAAAAACCTTAGATCCCCAAACCACGTCTCGAACATTCAACGAGTCGTTACTAAAAATAATACCATTCCTAACAATTCATAGAGTCCAAATAGTAGCCAAACATACACAACCTTCCTTTCCTCTTTTGAAATAACCCACTTTATAATCTTCCAAATCAATTTAATCAACCATATCCTTCAAAACCAAATTCACAACACAACAAAAAAGAAGAGAGTGGGCAGAAGATTTACGAACTGCTCCACAAAAAAAGCAATAAAAACTGCTAGTTGAGACAATTCCTCTAAAAGCTAACAAATCTCTCGTCGGTAGTCTATTAATAAAATATCTCCACCCAAAAGCTTTAATTTTGAGGCGTACCACTGCCTTCAAAATAGAAACCAACACCGCGTCGAAACGATCAACTGAGCCAAAAGGGTGATGGTTCATTTTTTTGGTCGAAATTATATTAATTTTCCAAGTGTAAGCATGTTCACTTCTAGTCAATCTTCAGAAGTTGAAAGAGGTTTTAACATTAATGTCCCATTGCTTTTCACCAATCTTGGTTTTACATAGAAGAATCATGGTAAGGTTCCAGAGTGTTGTTAGAGGTTAATAGAAAAGACAATAATGAGTTGGCAATAGGTCCTTACAAAGACAACATCATGCATCACGTGTGTGTAAGCTGTTGAACAAACCATTTATGGAGGACCTAAAGTAATAAAAAACCACATTCAATGTTGGAACCAAGAAAAAGATCTACAATAAAAGTAAAGAAGGAAAAAACTATGGAAATTATACCAAAGTCCTGTGATAGGCCCATTAGAACATTGAATAAGCCCAGCTGGCAGCAAGACTATTTTATGGATTAAAGTCTTTTATTTTAGTTTAATCTTTTATTTTTCCTTCAAGTGGCCTTGGCCCAAATTTTTGCTTTCAGTCCACTAAATTCTTGTATTAATAGCAAGGGAAGGTGACATTTAATGTTATGCAGAAATTAAATATGTTTTTACATTCCTTTAATTTTACTGTTTTTTTCTTATGAAAACCCTAGTTTGTAGTAGTAGTAGTAGTAGTAGTAGTAGTAGTAGTAGTAGTAGTAGTAGAATCCTCCTTATCATTTGGAGCTTTCATCTTCTTCCTCAATGTCTCCTAAACTCTCCAACCCCACACCAAAGATTTAGATGAATCTCTTCAATCCACAAACCACGGTATCGATGACCTCATTTCTACCCACAAAAACCTAGAATCCCCCATTGAAGCTAACAATCAAGCAGTCGTAATACAGCTGGGACAAATCCACGCAAACCATAAGAATTTGGAGACAACCATGAACAATAATTTTTCCACCCTTACGGACCTCATGACTCATCAATTTGTGGCCATGAAAGCTTCTTCAATTATACCCATATCGTCACCTATACCCACTCCTAGATCTACATCAACCTCGATACCCAGATCTACGCGTAGCGCCTCTACCTTAACTTTCTCTACATCCTTATTATGAACCAGCTACACCCTAGCTTCCACACAACTTCATACACCCCCACCGCCACCACCATCCTATTTCACTCACCCCATCTCCACTATCAATTTCGAAAACTCCATCTTTCAACCTTTCACCCAAACCTTTACCAACCTTTTTCCCCCACACTATACACAACCACCAAACATCCTTAAACAACAACCAAATTTGTATTCTTCTCTTCCACATTACATCCCCTTAACACAACCACAAACCAAACTCTTACAACAACCTTTCATTCCCATTTCTTTTCCCCATCACAGTGCCATACCACAACAAACTTTTCCCCATGTTCCCATACAACACCTAGTTCTAACCACCACCACCGTCCCCTTAGACCCACCAACAAGTGCAAATTAACGAATATATGACACTCCATTCTAGCGTACAATAAATCTGTAGGAACCATCTTACATTTTCCATTGAGTGTTTAAGTTAAATGAAAACAAATGAGCAAAATACAAATTATCCTCTACTTATGGCTAGACAAATCCAAAATTGATGTTGACTAGTTGTGTTGTTCAACTCTTAAAACAATCTAATGAATGAAGTTTATGAAAAAGAAGTGTAAAATCTATGTAGTAAAGGAAGATGAATAGAGCAAATTATATAAAATGACTTGCAGGTTTGTTATTACAAACAATGTTAGAAGAGCCTTGTATTTTGTTGTTTTCAAACACCTCTGTATAACTAACCTCAAGCTTTCTCATGTCTCGTTACCTTAGTGCTTACAACTTTACCTTATAAATCGAAGGTTGTTTAAGGCCCCTAAGCGGTGCTTATCCCCCCATAGTGAAATACCAAAACTACCTCTAGAATCTGAAAATTCAATTTCAAACGCATAAAAAATACATAAAATTAATCATTGGACTGCTTGACTGCTTACATATGCGGGAAGACTACAACTTATTAATAGCGCCATGTTTGCAATAACAAATTACTTGCTGAATTGTTTCCTATTCCTTAAAGGAGTCATCCATAAAATTGAGAGCATTTGTCGTACTTCTCTTTGGACAGGTGGTTTCGAGGACAATCGAAAGGCACCAGTAACTTGGAAACAGGTATGTCGACCTAGAAGTCAGGGTGGTTTAAATATAATTGACATTGAATTGTGGAATCTAACCAATTTGATGAAACTTCTTTGGAATTTGAATGAAAAGAAAGATTCTTTATGGGTAAAATGGTTTCATGCCTGTGAAAAACATGAACTTGATGGATTTACAATGCAAGAAAAGTGACTCTTGGATTATGAAGGCAATATTAAACCAAAGATAGGAGCTTACGAAATTGGAAGCCGTAGAAGGGGATTTCAATATGAGTAAGATATACCAAAAGATACAAGACTATGGCGAGAAAGTAGCATGGAGGAACCTTCTATTTGGGAATAATGTGAGACCTTGTGCCAATTTTCATTTTTGGCTTGCTTGTCATGGAAGATTAGCAACGAAGGAAAAATTATTTGGGAATGAGTTTGGAATGATTGAAGATACCAGATGTTGTTTTTGTCAAATATGGAATCAATGCAACATCTATTTTTTGAATGTGAAACTATGAACGGGATATGGATAGAGGTACTGAAATGGATAAAAATTTGTCATAAACCTGGAGAGTGGCAAGAGGAAATTAATTGGTTAATGCAATATACGAAAGGGAAGGGGGCTCGGGCTGCTGTCATCAAAATGGAAATATTTGAAACTACTTATGAGCTTTGGAAAACTAGAAACAAGAAAAGTTTTGGTGAAACAGTAAGTACTGCAACAATAGGAAAAAAGATTATAGATACCTTGGTGTATAGGGGGTGGAATGTAAAGAAACTTAGGAAATATATAGCTATCTTAATGATAGAAGGGTGATGGGTTCTTTTTGTTTATTTCGCTTTTTGGATGTCTTATTGGTCCATTATGTTTCGTTTGGTGGCTGGATCCGATTGGGATCGCTTATACTTGATGAGTTTTTTTATTTAAAAAAAAAATACATCAAGTTCATGTAAAATTACACTTTGATTTTGTAAAAAAAAAAGGTCTCAATATATACTTCCAAAAATACTTAAAGCTCTATGTCAAATTATATATCTGAAATATTAAAAGCCTCTTACACATTATTTATTGGGTGGTTGTTAAGAGAACTTAAAAAAGAATTAAAATCGTGTATAAGCTTGATTAATGTTCTTGAAGAATTGTATAATTCCGAAAGTATATTTCTGAAAAATTTTATTTTACAAAATGAGGGTGTAATTTACTAACGTATTGATTTAGTGTAAATGATACCGGGTGAGTCTAGAAATCATCTCTGAATTAATTATGGAAAAAATATGGGACGGAAATCACTTAGGACGTGTCTTGATGTCAAAAAGTTACGTCCAAAAATTTATTTATGAAATCTGAATAACATTATTGAAATTTTATATGGGTTTTTTCCACCACAATGTGTGGAATAATCAACTTCTTATAAATGTGTGTGTAGTGGGCCTCAAAAAATATTAGGGCTAAGGAAAAATAATAATTTTATGCTCAATTGGGTAATACATATAAACTATCTTTTTTTAGTATTTCTTTTTTTTAATGAATTTATGTTATTTAAAACAAAATATTTAATAAATATAAAATATTTATCTTTTTTTTTATTATTTAGATTGTTTTGGTGTTTCTATTTTGTTTTAGGAATTTCCTTATTAAAAAAACATTAATTTTTATAAATGTTTATAAATATGAAATAGTTTTCCTTTTTATATTTTTAATTTTTTAGTATTTCGTTTTTGTTTTAAGAAATTCCTAACTAATGAAACTAGTTTTGATAAATTTATTAAATATTAAATATTTTTCCTTTTTTATGTTTTTTAAATTTTTTTGGGAATTTTTTTCTTTACGGAATTTTTTTATTCAGCAAATTATTTTCAATAAATATTAAATTTTTTTCTCTTTATTTTGAATATATTTTTAGTAATTATTTTTTACTTTAGGAATTTACTTATTAAAAAAACTAATAAATTTTAAGCAATGTTAAATAATTGCACTTTGTATTAATTTAATTTTTTTAATAGATTCCTTATCATATTAGTTATTTTTAATAAAGTTAAAAAATAATAAGTTTTTTTGCCTTTTTATTATTTTTGTTATTTCTTTTTTCTTTAGGAATCTAATTATTTTTCCCTTATCATTTTGAATTTTATTTTTCCCTCAATCATTGTGTCTATATAAGTCTCATAGTACTCTCAATTTTTCAATTCACAATTATAAATTTTTCTAAATTTTCATCTATTTCATTCTTGGTTTCTTCTTGATTTTGTCAAAAGGAATATTCATATTTATTCCACCACCTCACGGTATGAATGTAATCTTTTAACCTCTGTTATTCTTTAAAAAAAAACTTAAATTTCCGTGTTATTTGAATTTAGAGTTCATGCATGAGAAAAACTAAGGCCGATATATAGATCTGATAATTCATATTTCAGTTTTTTTATTTTTTTATAAACTTAAATTTGTGGTTTCAAATATGACTAATTTGATTTCAATTATTCAGTTTTTTTATGATTACGTGAATATATGAGTTTTTTTACCGCATCAATACTAAATCTATTTTATAGTGTTTTGATAATTTAAAATTGTAAAATTAAATTATGTCATCAATATCAATATATAAACCTAAATGTTAATTTATGTATTTCAAAATACAATTAATTAGGTTTCTTTTGGATCATGTTGGTAAGACAATTATGTTTTTTTTCTTCTTATTTTAATTTTAATTTTAGGTATCTAGAAGATTGTAGTTTCTACTTAGGTATGCTTTTTATTCTTTTCAATTCAACTCTCTTTTAAATTATATAAGTGAGAAATGAATATCTTTTGTAATTTTTATAAATTTTATATTCCATTTCTTATTTTAAATTTTGAATTTATGTAAAATTCGACTCATTCAATATTAAGATTAACACGAGTTATATATATATATATATATATATATATATATATATATATATATATATATATATATATATATATTGTTCTTTAAATTTTTTTTAATTATATTTATTTGTGATGATCTTTTTAAATCTCTACCGTGTATTTAATGTTTGTGTTTCCCATAGTGATTTCAAATTTTCAAATCACAAATTCACAGTTATAATTTTTTTCTATCTCAGTCTTTCTTTCTTTCTTACTGATATTGTTAAAAATAAAATTTTTCCTTATCCCATGGTGCTAACTTTGTATTTTCAATGCAATTTATTTTATTAATTTTTTAGATTTATCTCAATTTGTTTTGTACTTACGAAAGTTTACGGTGAATAACTTAATCCTTTATTTTTTTTTTATTTTGAGTTTTCTTTTTATTCAATATCTTATAATTTAAATTTGATATTATGCTAAATTTTTAAAATGAAATTTAATCAAACAAAGTATAGGTATTATTAAAACAAACATCAATTTAAAAAACACATATTTGATTTTTAAATGTTTTTGATTCGCATAAACAACATACACAATGCGTTATACATATTTCTTTGTCTTTTTGTTGCTCTATATTTTAAAGCATTGTTTGTATGTTTATTCTCTTTCATTTATTATAGTGTGTTGCTTTTGCTACTTTAGTAGCTTTACTATGGGGTTTTTTTCTCCTTAAATTTATAATGGATTTTTATCATGTGAATGTGTTATTTTTCAAATTTTCATAATATCATTTGACAATAGTATAGTATTTAGATTAGATCCATCACAAAAAAAAAATTTATTTAGAAAAATACTCGTACTTTAAGTATCTAATGATTAATTCATGTTATTGAATAGGGAAAAAAGAAGCATGAGTGAATTATCGAAGAACCAAGATAATTCTAGATCAATTCAACTCCATGATCCTATAGCAAAGCAAAGTAATATAACTCCACAACATATTGAAAACCAAAAACGTCAAAGGAATCACTTTGATGCAGTCAAGGTAGAGAATTGTTTTCCTGGTCTCAACGATGATTCTTTTCTCAGTGGAAATTGTATTAATTTTCAAGGTGTAAGCATGTCTAACTCTGGCCAATCTTCAAAAGTTGAAAGGGGTTTTAATATGAACGGTCCATTGCATCCCACAAATATTTGCCTTACTCAGATGAATCAGAATCAAATGAACAATCTTCGTCAAAACACGCAAAATATAAAAGCTGGTTATATAGGCATGAATCAAACTCCTCGTGAATTTGAAGTTGATAATGACTTCATTACGGATTACTCAATGATTGAGATGCCACATTCTCCTGAAAATCGAGTGTTGTATCCATCGCTAGAGATTGGTAAATTTGTTCCCGTAGTGCTAAAACCTGTAGATCCGTCATCTTTGGTAACAAGTAATCCAGGAAATCACCAAATTTACGCAGAAGAATTTGTGGTGAAAAGATATCCATCGCCGGCAATTTGTATTACTCCGCCTATTGACTTCATACGAAGAGTTAGCCAAGATGGTGAAGGTTTGTAATTTTTTAATCAAAATATTAAAATTCTTATTGTTTCAAAATATGCATGAGTTATCCTCTTAAGTTAACTCAACGGATAAATGTGTAAGGACATCTATTTACAAGAGGAAGAGCTCGAGCCTACAGTATCATACTTATTCTCCAAGTTTAATATTTTTTTAATATTGTGTCTGATAAGAATAATATTTGTGAAAATGATTTTATCATTGAGCAAAAAGAAAACAACAAGATTGTTATTAAGTTGGAGGGCAACCTAGTTTTTACTCATCCAATGTAGTTAAAAATATGCAGGTAAGAATGGTTTTGTAATTGAAGAAATTATGTAATTATACTACTGAATGGATGTTCTATGATTTATTGCAGGAAAATAATTCATTTGGAGATGAATTTCCAACCAAACTACAAAATGCTTCAAGGATTTAATTTTGAACATAAATGCATAGCTGATGAAGTTGGTGAAGGTGAAAGATTATGGGGAATTTTAAAAACAATCTATATGTTTTGTTTCTGTTTCAATAAAAATGTTTGATTTCACTTCGTTTTAAATCTAAATATTGTTATATTGTTGAAACTGGTTAAATAAAATGAAGACATTTATTTCTTCTTGCTATCATATACTCTTATGGTAAATATTTATATAATAAATTTAATTTATAAATACTAAAGGTGTAATATTAATTATAATCCTGAAACATTTAATATATATATATATATATATATATATATATATATATATATATATATATATATATATATATATATATATATATATATATATATATATATATATATCAATAAAAAATATTGTTTCCCTAACTTTTGATATTTAATTGTTTCAATAAAAGCATTAAGTTAAGTAGTTTAGAGTACTAAAAATGTCTAGTAAATAATAAATTAAAATAGTATGTTCACAAATTTAAAATTAAATGGGATGAAGTAATAATATTTTTTGTATTAATTTAAATAAAAAAGAAATATAAATATCGTAAAATATTATAGTAATAGAAGTAGAAAATTTATAAAATTGTTTTTAAATTAAATTCACTACAACACGCGTGGGCTTTAAAAGCGCTTAAAAGCGCTGTAAAAGCCAGCGCTGGCGTAGGTAACAAAAGCGCTTCTGAAAGCGCTCTGGTAGACCCCCCTATAAGAGTGCTTTTCTAGAAAAAGCGCTCTGGTAGACCCCCCATATAAGAGCGCTTTCCTGGAAAAAGCGCTCTCGTAGCTCACCCTATAAGAGCGCTTTTTCCAGAAAAGCGCTCTGGTATCCCCCCTATGAGAGCGCTTTTTCTGGAAAAAGCGATCTGATAGCCCCCTATAAGAGCGCTTTTCCAAAAGCGCTTTCGTATGTTGCGTTTTTTTTATATTTTTTATGTTTTTTTTTAATCTTTGGCAGCGCTTTTACTAGAAAGCGCTTTCGTAGGTGGACGTTTAAGAGCGCTTTTTAAAAGCGCTGTCGTTGCTAAATGAGGCATTTTAATGTGCAGCCTGTAATTTATTCCTCCCAGTCGACCTGTAATATTTTCGACCTGTAATATGTTTTCAACCTGTAATATTTTCGACCTGTAATATATTTTCGACGATATATTTTCAACCATCGATAGGACAATATATATATATACTAATATAATACCATTATAATATCCAAAATTATATATATACATCATTACAACATCAACAATATTATAGTTCAAATCGACACAAATCCTACATGAAAAGTTGCCGAATATAAAAATGACACAAATCCTCTTTGATTTCTTCCAACTTAAGTCTCGGGTACGAAACAACACGGAATTCGTCAAAGTACTACAAAACAAAAACATAATATGAATGATTTAGTTAAATGTAATAAATTATATGAAATTATCTTAAGTTATAAATTCATACCGTGAGTGGAATCTCTAATTGATTCGCCTGAAGGATTTCTTTAATAAACCTCAAAACAAAGTATCCGCAATCTGAACTGTTTCGCTGTTGCGGACACTACATAGAAAAAAAATAAGATTTTATAGTTGTCTTGTTTTATCAAGTAGCATAAATATTATAAGCAAAATTGTGAAAAATAATGTACCTACACTTTGATCCAAGTAATGTTGGTTGATTTAGTCCGGGATACCTGTGCGTCCCGTTGACTTCGGAACACTTGTATTGATCTAACAAATATATAAAAGCATATGTTTAGATCAATCTCACAAATAAGTAAATATATAAATATACACGAATATTTAGAACGATCCCACTTACAAATCAATGATTTCCTTCATAGCCGGATAATTGGTCCAGTCACCATTTACCGAATTCAGATAATACACGACTTCTCTTATAGGGTTGATAGCAAGCAACAACTAGTGTGCTCTATAAATTAAAACAATAGGTTATATGAAAATTTTGCTATACACAAAAGAAACAGAGATTAGATGAACCAAGAATGAGAAACTAACCCTACTGGTCGGGTATTATACGCCCAAAGATGCAAACTTTCTGTATTTCCGGTGGACATGAATCTATCGACTAAGCGCTGTCTAACTGATTCCGGTTCCGAAGCAATTGCCATTCCGCTGCAATGGGCGGAAGACACGAAACGGAATCTGTTAGACAATGCAGTCCCGCGCAACACTCTGTCATACAACAACCTTAAATAAAAACATAATAAACATTACATTATTTTCAATGAAATGTGTAAAAAAATTATATTGTGGGACTAATTAAATAATATATCGGATGAGTGAATATTACCGGATGTATGAGTGCATATTACCGACACCTAGTTGTTCATGCGTAAAAATCACTTCCAAGTCATCAATTGCAATATTTGACTTGAATTCAATACCGAAGACACTTTCATCCATATTGATTTCACGTAAAGCACCATCCTTCAAATCGGACATATCAACAATTGTTGCGAGCGTCGTCCGGTATCGAGGCACAAAAGCACTGCCTTTTTTTGCCGCTGGCTTCGGAGGACCAGTGGGTGGTACGCTACGAACTTGCTGCGTCACTTGTTGTGACTCCCGAGCGGATGCCTAAAAATCATATAAGTTAGGTAAAATATAAAATCATGCAGTTTTAGATTCAGATTATATATTAACACTTTAAATGTACCTCTTTTAGTGATGTAACAGACTCCTCCTCCTGTAAAATCCCTTTACCCTTAATTGCGGGTTTTATAGGAGCAGTCTAAAATTAAAATGTAAAAAATAATTAATAAACGGTGCAGAATTGACATTCGAAAACTAAATGATTCATAATCGTTTTCAATATACCTCATCACTAATGGTAATGAGCTCCGAGGGCCATGCAACAAATGATCCTATTGCATCTCGGAATTATAGGAAAATACCATAAGACTTTTGCCGGAGACAACTTTTTCTTATATCGAGGGGCACCGCATTTAGGACACTCATTCAACGCTGCATACTCATTTCGAAACAAAATGCAATCGTTTGGACATGCATGTATCTTATCATAGCTCATGCCAGTAGAGGACAACATCTTTTTGGCTTCATACATTCGATTGGGAAGAACATTATCCTCTGGTAGCATATCTTTCATAAGGGCTAATAACTCTGTGAAACTTTTATCCGACCATCCGTTGTCCGCCTTTAAGTTGTACAACTTTAACACCGCAGACAATCTTGTGAATTTTGAACAACCATCATACAACGGTTTCTCTGCATCGCTTACCAACCTCTCGAACATTTTGGGACAATCCTCAAGATCTTCTTCAAGCGCTTCTGCAATTTCTTTGACTCGATCGTAATCATATGTGTCTGTGCAATCGTCGTTTGAAGAATACTTCGTATTACACCTCGACTCAACATTCCTGTTACTTTTTTCACCATGCAAACTCCAAACTGTATAACTTCTATCAATTCCAAACCGTAGTAAATGTGATGCCATCTGTTTCCCGTCAACCTTATCCCCATAACAGCAACCCAAGCAAGGACACGTCATTCGAATCGGGTCCTCGTAGTGCGCAACCGCAAACGTAACGAATTACCTAACCCCTTTCTCGTATTCTTTCGACAATCGGTTTGAATTCATCCATGTCTTATCCATGTCTTAATTAAGCTAAACAAAAACGGTCAAACTTTCACTCTTCACAAGTAACCCCTATAGCGAATTCAATTCACATAGTTAGTAAGTTCATCACTAATTGATTAACGAAATTGACATCAAGAATATTCCACATGTCGGAATAATGAGTATTACTTAATATAATCTAAAAGTTACAAAGTTAGTAAGTTCATCACTTAAAAATCAGAGAATATTCCACCTGTCAGAATAATGAGTACTACACTACACCAATGAGAATGACACAAAGGGACATGGCAGTTCAATTGTTAGTGTTTTGTTCTGTTTTTAGTCTGGAATCAGAGAAAATAATCCACAGGCTGGTAGGGAAAAATTATGTTACAGAACTATTAGAACATTAACACAGTTTAGAATCTATCACTCATGTCTTAATTAACCTAAACAAAAATAACTAATTCTTAAGGCACAGAACGGTATAATGCGTTTCATGTCTTAGTTACTTTGGCGAGAGAGAACAATTAATTACCTGTATAGTAGTAACCAACTTCTAGACCCACACAATGTAAGATTCTTGAAAACGATCAAACTTTCACTCTTCGCAAGTAACCCCTATCTAGCAAAGATATTCCTGAAAAATATAAAATAAAAAACTTAATTAAAGAGTATAAAATGACACGCCAAATTGGGAATGTATTCAATAGTTTCCGAAATACAACTATTAGTAATACAAGTTTCATTCTTCACATTAAATCGTAGACCATCTTCACATTCTTGTCACGCCGTTAAATACCAATACTCGCATCAGAAGAAGTAGCATATCGTTCTTCTAAAACCCTAAGCCATAATGTTGCTTGTTCTTCTCTGTACATCTCTCCTTCACGATTCTCTTTTGTTTTTCTCCGTTTTTTGTTTTGATTATACTGATTTTTCTTTTGAATTTGATACACAGACCAAACGAACAGCACCTAATTCCGATGATATCTACCTCAAGCTCTTAATCAAGGTCCATTTTATTTTCTGTATTTTTTTTTGGTTATATGAATATGAATATTGAGATTCATAGTGTGTTCTACGCAAGACAATGATTATAAATGTGATCCCAGCTCTATGAGACCGTTAGGTCTAGGAATATAATTAGTTCCAACACACATCTGTCTGAGCCAATAATTGCATAATTTTGCTGCATTAACCATAAAAAATTTCTTCATATTTGTGGCTTACATGTGTATTTAACCTTAATAATTAAGGGTGAATTAGGGGTGGCAACTATTAGTAATACAAGAATGTGAAGATGGTCTAGGGTTCTTATTATTTTTTTTTCATTCTATCAGGAACCGGCCATGATGAATACAAGTTTCATTAAATCGTAAATGAATGGAGGAACATTAAAATGGAAGAACATTAAAATCGTACCTCCTTCGTCTTCTCATCTTCAGCGATTCTTCTTCTTCTTCGTATCCTGGGCGTGGGTTTGTGGAGGGTATTTTTATGGAAGAGGTACGGTTTTGAGGAAGAGGTACGGTTTTGAGGATTTAGGCTTCGTCTTCGTCTTCTTCTTCTTCAGCTATGGAGTTTTGGATTTTTGGTGTTTGCAGTTTCTGGGCAACGCAGCGATACTGGCAGAGAAAGAAGATTAGGGATTATGAAACGAATAATAATTTTGATTTTAAAATTTTTAATTATGAAACAGCTATGAAAGCGCTTTTAAAAAGCGCTCTGGTAGCCCTGCCTTTACCAGCGCTTTTTAGGGTAAAAGCGCTCTTGTACCCAACCCCCTATAGCAGCGCTTTTGAAAGCGCTTTCATAAGCCCACTATAAGAGCGCTTTTGAGAAGCGCTTTCGTACCCCCCCTATAAGAGCGCTTTTGAGAAGCGCTTTCGTACCCCCCCCCCTTTAAGAGCGCTTTTAAGAAGCGCTTTCGTAACCCCCCCCCCCCCCTTTTAGAGCGCTTTCTTTGCGTGTTTTTTTATTTTGTTTTTAGTGAACCATATACCAGCGCTTTTTCCTAAAAGCGCTTTCGTAGGGGTGCTGCTAAAAGACAACTTTGGCATAGTGTTTATTATAGAACATAACCATAATTGTAGAATGGAATTTTTTTTAATAGAAGCCATAAAACATCATTATGAAGATGTATATTTTTTATTAGATATTAGTTCTCAATTAATTTTGCATTAAGACATATGAAATATATTATTAATCTTTTTAATTTAATTGATGAAATAACAAAATACTTAATCAACATTAATACATATAGAGGCTTGCTCATTTTCTTTATGGTAGGATGCAGTCTCATTAGTTTCTTCTAAAGCACCATCATTGGCCTTCCTCTCTCATATGCTTCTTCTAGTTTTCCTCAACCTCCCTATGATAACCTTATATCTCAGTTATACTATTGATGAATTTGAATTGAGTTTTCCTTTTTCTAACGTGATGCTCAGTTTTAATGCACATCAAAGCATGGTCTGAAACCCCTGGTTCCATAACCTGAACATATTTATCCTCATTGTGTTGCATCAAATCCAAGTTCCCAAGCACTCTATCTATCTTTTAGAATAGATGATTTTGTCATTCTATTTGTTGGACTAGGTATACCAATATCCCTTACTATCCATCTTATACGGGCCAATATTGTCCATCATGTTAGCTAAATCTTTATACTCATACTCCTGCACAGTTCTTCCTCCTTCCCTATCATTTGTATGGAGTATATTATTGAAAATCCCCAAAATACACTAAGCCCTTGTTTGATGGTCAGCAATTTGTTCAATATCTTTCCATAACTTTTTCATTTTATGAAGCTGATTTAAGGCATATATAGCAGTGAGCCAGTGTTGAAAAAGTCCAAGAGTATTGTAGTCTGCACAATGTATCATTTGGTATATGCATCTACTCATTCTAAGATCAACTTTGTAGTCTCTCCACAAAGTCCATATCCTACCATTTTCATGTTTACTATAGTTGTCCACCATTCACCACTTAGTTCCAAACACATTTATAATTTTCCTAGCTTTGCGTTCTTTTATTCTAGTTTCTAGCACTATAGCTATATAAGGCACAATTCTAGAGAGACCGGAGAAAATCTCACTACACTTGGCCATTTTATTTAGCCTCCTTATATTCCAAGTGGTGATCATTTATTTACTAAAGGACTCATTACACGGATCTCCCAATCTCCCAATGATATAAATCCAATAGTATAATTATCTTGGCTAAGTGTAAGGTCCTTGATAATTCTCGTACCTTTGTGGTTGGTTCTTTTATTGACTGCAGTCCAGTTCCTATTGTCCTCTTGGTGCACTTCTTCTAGATTGGTTTTTATTTCAACTTCCTCTAGCACTTTTTCCTCAATGGGCTCCAGGTTCTTTGTCTCTAGTACATGTTTTGGTTTACATGCCTTTATAGGTAACTTCTTCTCTTTGTTACATCTATGCCCCACCTTTTGATAAGTTTCAAAAAGCATTGGGCACCATTCATACTTAATCCTTTGTTGAATACATTTGCCTTCATTATCTTTGATGATAATTGTTTCCTTCAATTTCCACGTAACATCTACGTCCACAAGAATTCACACATAAGTAACTCTAAGCTTCCTTGTGGTGCACTCATCTATAAACATCCGTTTTCCTATAGCACTTCCCATCTTTCCAAGGCTTTTTCCTTCCCATAGATGCAGGGGCAATTAACGTAGCTTCACCCAAATTAGAAGAGCCCTTAACATGTCACGTTCCATAGAGAAGTATTTCCTCCATTGGATCACCACCATTTGCATATTTTATATTGTATATGGCCCCCTCATCATCAATTCATCTCTCTGTTTCTCGGTTTTGAACTTTAGCAAGAAGTACCCTTCATCATTATGATGCATCTCTGGAAATTGTATGAAATTCAAGTATTTGATCAGGTAGTTTTTCACAACGTGCAACCTCAAGCTAGCCTCTGTGACATACATGATCAACGAGATTTCCCAGAACCTCACCTTAAATTCCAAATCCTCCTCTTCTATTTCTACTTCAATTTCACCATTAACAATGTTTGGCGCAACATAATGAATTGTTATGCCATTAGTTATGTCATAGTTTCCACGTATCAAATCAACCCATAGTTTCATGTCTTCATTCTTCCCCTTACTATTTGGTTCCTCTTCTTCCTCCTTTTCTTCCATAATTTCAAACCCTAGATCCTTCTTTTCCCCTCCTTCACAACCTCCTATCTGTTTCACCAAACTCAGTTGTCGTGACTTCTATCTCTCCAACATTCGCCGGAGTATGTAAGTTTGATGCACGATTTTCTGTTGACGGTGGTGCCTGCTTTTTCGGTCTCCCTAGTCCCCTTGACATCGTACAAACTTGTGCTATAATCCTTCTTGTTTAGGTCCCTTGTTTGAAAACAAGGAGTTTAAACCATGAGAATCAATATTTTGGCCACAATATTAGAAATCATTATCAAGCCCGAATTTTTTTTTATTTTGTTATTTTGTTACTTTGGTATTTTGTAATTTGGTTATTTAATTAAAAAAAAAATTAATTGTTTAGGTTCCCTATTTTATTATTTTTGTTTATTTCTATTGGTAAATGATTTTTATTTTTTGTGGTGTTATTCTTATATTTTGGCATTTGAAAATTTTTTATGTTCTTATTTAAGTATTTTATTTAAAAAATATAATGGATCAGGTTCCCCATCTTTTAATTTGTAATTTTTATTTTGCTTTTTTATTTTAGTTTTTTTATTATTAAAGTATTTTCTTATTTTTGCTATTTTATTTTTCATTATTTTGGTATTTTATTATATTGTTTTTTTGGTAATTTGTTAAAAAAGTTTAACGAATTTGGTTCTCTAATTTCTTATTTATTTTATTTTATAAGTTTTCATTGCTAATTTTTTTTTATTTTGTATTTTGTCATTTCGATATTTTATTATTTTGGAAAAAATAAGTGTTATTTTTTTTTTTTGGTATTTCTATAATTTGGTATTTTTGTTAATTTTGTATTTTGTTAAAAATAACTATTGGTTTTGGTTCCCCATTATATTATTTTGTTTTTTTCTCTTTTAAATTTAAATTGTTAACTTTTTTGTAGTGTTATTTTCTTAATTTTTTTATTTTGGCTTTTTTATTTTTTTATTTTTTTATTTTACTTTTTTTTACTTCTTTTTTTAAAATTATTTGAATAGGTTCCTTATTTTGTAATTTTTCTATTTTGGTACTTTGTTTATTTTTGTTATTACAATATTTTCTTATTTTTGTTAACAAATTTTTGTTATTTTTCTATTTTGGTATTTTCTTATTGTTGTATTTGGGTATTTGGTTAAAACATTTTAATGGAAAATTAGTTTGTTTTTATTTTTCTATTTTAATTGTTTCTTTTTTATCTTTTTTAAATTTCCAACAATGTTTAGAAAATAAGTTATTTTTGTAATGTGTTATTTTCTTATTTTGGTATGTTGGTAAACAATTAAATGGAGATATGTTTCCTATTTTAATATTTTTGATGCATATATGTCTCTGATTTTCGTTTGAACGTATTATTTTATTTTGTCATACAAAATAGTCTCCCCTTATTCATATTGACTATGACTCTGTTTGGTAAGACATGTTTTCGAACCTATAGCTTATGTCTTATGTCTTATAAGCTCATATGATAATTTAGACCCGTTTGGTAACGGTCTTTTCATCACGAGCTTATAGTTTATTTTACTAGCTTATAGCTTATTTTCCAGACGCTATTTGAAATAGCGTTTTAGCTTATGTCTTATAGATTATTACTTTTTCTTCCTTTTTTATCCTTATTATTTCAATTAAAATCCATTTTTAACTCTTATAATTTATTTTAATTTAAAATAAAATAATTATATATTGCATATCTTTTATGTCATTTTACATTTATAAGTTAATTGAACCGCTAATTTTACCAAACACTTCAATGAGCTTATAAGCTATCAGTCTCAATCATCCGCTATAAGCTATAAGTCATCAGTCATCAGCCATCAGTCATAAACTATAAACTATCAGCTAACTTATCAATCAGCCGCTATTTTTACCAAACAGACCCTATATAAATCTCATAGTGCTCTCTCAGTTTTATCAAACCACAATTATAAATTTTTTTCTTCTTTTTCTTCGATTTCATACTTAGTTTCTTCCTTGATTTTGCCAACAAGAAGGTCTCTCATACCACTATATTTACAGGTATGCATGTAATCTTTGAATCTGACTTCTTAGTTTAAACAAAAATCTCAAATTTATGAATTTTTTGAATTTGAAGAAATCAACTTGCATTCAAGAGTTAGAAATATTATAACAGATATATTGATCTAATTTTCATATTATAAAATCTTAAATTTATCTTGTGATATATATATATATATATATATATATATATATATATATATATATATATATATATATATATTATTTCAATTGATAACAACACTAGTTTTTCTCTAACTAGCTTTTATGAATTTGGTTTTTAACGCATAAATGTTTTTGCTTTGTTCTTTGTGTTGTATTCTTTTCTGTACATGCTCTATTATTTGCTTATTTGCATGGTTTTTTTTTTCAATATTTATTCACACTAATTATTTTTATTCTTTATTACTTGTGTTGAGTGTTTAATGTTTGTGTTACTAGCATGTCGAAGTATAACTATTTATTTATGAGTTCCTTACTGATATTTTTTTCTTCATCTTTTTCCCAATGAAAACTATTGTTTTTTTACCGTTGTTCATTTTATCTTTTTGTTTCTCTATATTTTAAAGCATGTTGTATTTATTTTCTTTAATTTGTAATAGACTATTTATTTCGCTAATTTTTTTTGCTTTGTTACGATACTTTTCATAAAGCTTTATTATAGAGTTCTATTTTGTGTAGGTGTCTTATTTCAAATTTTATTAAAATAATTTTTTATGATGGGTCTATTTTACGAACATTTCACAAGAGTATGTAGATCAGATCCTTCAAGAGATTATGTATACAAACACTCTAACTTAAAATATCTTGTAAACATTTAATGTTACTGCAGAGATGAAAAGGAACCATGAGTGAACTACCGAAGAAACAAGGCAACCCTTTATCCGCTCAACTCAATGATCCTAGAATAATGGAAAGTAATCTAGATCAACCCAATATTGAAAATAAAAAACGTCAAAGAAATCAATTTGATGCAATCATGGTTGAAAAAAAAGTTTACTGGTGTTAATGATGGATCATCTCTTGGTGGAAATTCGATTAGTTTCCCATGTTTAAGCATGTTTACCTCTAGTCAATCTTCAGAAGTTGTAAGGGGTTTTAATATGAATGTTCCATTGCTTCCTACCAATCTCAATCTTACTCAGAAGAAAAACAATCAAATACGCAATCCTTGTCGATATTCGAGAAATCCAGAACCTTGTATTGAAATTAACGAAAATAAAGTTCCTTGCGAATTTGAGATTTTTTTTGTAAGCAAGATATATTAATAAACGGAGAACTGAGGGTTCTCCAACCTGATTACACGAAGAAAACGGGAAAAACCCGACAAAAAGAGAATTACAAACCAATTACGGCTACGACAAAAAATGCAAGGGATCCTTACAAAACTCGTAGAAAGAGTAATTGGGGTGTGTAATTTTCCCGCAAAAAGACCACCTCCAGACCAAATGCTTAATATTCCACACGGTATTATTCACATTCCAAGCTTCCTTCCGAAAACAAGCTCCATTCCTCACCACCCAAATAGTCCAAGTGGTGGCAAGCCAAACCACTCCCAATTTCCTAACTTTAACTTTTTTACTACCGAAAAACAAGTGCCAATCCATAAAACTCGACAAACACTCGACATCTATTTTATCCCCTTTACCAACCCAATTAGCTATCTCACTCCAAATATTTTGCACCACCAAACAACTAAAAAATAAATGAGGACTAGATTCCAAACTATTACCACAAAACAAGCACTTTAAATCATCCAAAGGAATAGAAATACCTCGAGTCTTCAACAAATCTTTCACCGGAAGCCTATCGAGAAAAAGTCTCCACCCAAAGGCCTTGATTTTAAACGGAACTTCCAATTTCCACAACAACCCAAAAGCATCGTCATTTTTAATAGCGGGGCCGTGGGGAATGCGAAGATTGTTATAGAAATTGTAGCAAGAAGCAACCGTAAAAACCTTCTCCTCGGAATAATTCCACTCAACGGAATCCCTTCCCTCCTTCCAACCTAGAAATCCCTCCACCCGCCCAATCAAATCCGCATAATCCACCTCCAAACATAACTCTCCCACCTCCCACACCGACAAACCGAAATCTCCCCAAACCCACATTCCCTCCTTCCAACCACCCATGGCCGCCACCGAAACAAACTTTAACCGCGAAATATCATATAATTCCGGGAACAATTCTTTCAAGGATAGCTCGTTCAACCACCTAGCCTCCCAAAACGGGGTAGAAAAACCATTATGAACGGAAAACCTACAAGAATCAACAATAGGATCACGGGAAGAAGAAGAAATAATTTTTAATAAATCTTTCCACCAACAAGAAGCTTTTGAAGATTTTTCAATACTTCCTCCTCCTCCAAAGACTTTGGTGGAAACGTCTCCATACCGCGAGAGCAAAATTTTGAACCACAATGAATTTTGACCTTGAATTATCCGCCATCTCCACTTGTTGAGAAGAGCCATATTAAACAAATTAATGTTTTTAACTCCAAGACCCCCTTTGTGCATTGGAAGAGTGATATCATCCCACTTAACCCAATGAATTCTTCTTCTTTCCTCCACCCCTCCCCATAAAAATTTGCTTTGAATACTAGTGATCTTCATAGCCACCTTTCTCGGGATTTTGTAAAAGGACAAGGTGAAAATGGCTAGAGAACTTAACACGGATTTTAAAAGCGTTATCCTACCACCCAAGTTAAGAAACCGATTCGACCAACCTTCCAACCGATTCTTTATCTTAGCCAAAAGAGGATTCCATGTCGCTTCTTTCCTCGGATTAAAACCAATGGGAATCCCAAGGAAATAAAAGTTGCTATCTTCCAATTTGCAAGAGAAAAAATGAGAAACCGCCTCCAAAAAATGTGGGTTGGAATTAATACCGATCAACTTACATTTATGATAATTAATTCCAAGACCCGACACAAGTTCAAACGCCCGAAGCACCGCTCTTATCGCCCACACATGCTTCCAATTGCTCTCACCAACAATTAAAGTGTCATCCGCAAATTGAAGCATATCCACCGAACAAGAGCCATTAATATGAAAGCTTTGAAAATCCCCCACCTCAATAGATTTTCTAACAAGCCCCGCCAATCCCTCCGCCACAATAACAAATAAGAAAGGAGATAGGGGATCTCCTTGTCTTAAACCTCTATTCACCACGAACTCCTTAGTAGGACTACCATTCACTAACACCGACATGTCACTATTAAAAACAAGCAATTCCATCCATTTCAACCATTTGTCACCGAAGCCCATTTTAATTAACATGTATCTCAAAAAATTCCAACTAACCTTATCATAAGCTTTTTCGAAGTCCACTTTGAATAAAATGCACTCCTTTCCTTCCTTTCTTGCATAATCCACCACCTCGTTGGCCACCACCACCCCATCCAACAAAAACCTATCGGGGACAAAAGCACTTTGACAAGGAGCTATAATAGAGTTCAACACACCTTTTAATCTCCCCGCCAATAACTTCGCCGCCACTTTATAGATGCACTCAACTAGGCAAATAGGACGGTAATCGTCTAAACCGATGGGATTATTAGACTTCGGAATTAAAGATAAGAAAGAGGAGGTGATAGCCTTAGAAATAGGTTTTCCATGAAAGAAATAATTAAAGAAGTTGATAAAATCTTCTTTAATAAAGCTCCAACATTTCTTGATGAAAAGAAAAGAATATTCATCCGGCCCCGGGCTCTTAGCATCACCACAATCCCACACCGCCTTCTTTATTTCACTTTCAACAAAAGGTTTCTCTATTTCCCTCGCCTCCTCAATACTTATGGAGTTAAAAGAGATGCCGTCTAAAACCGGTCTAGCCTCCTCCGATTCAATGAACTTGTTTCCAAAGTGTTTGTAAACCTCCTCCCTAACTTCCTCCACCGAGTCCACCAAAAAACCGGAAGCAAGAATCGGACCGATATGATTATGTCTTCTTTTACTCTTCATCACCTTATGGAAGAAGCCACTATTATCATCTCCTTCTCTAAGCCATTTCAAATTGGATTTTTGAAGAAGCATGTTCTCTTTAATCCTCAAATTCCGCCAAAACCAACTACTCGCCTCTTTTCTAGCCTCCACAATTTCTTCCAAGGAAAAAGAAGAAGTAGCATTAGGTAAAGACGCTAACCTTTCATCTCCTTTATTAATGTCTATCACTCCTTTGTCTATATCCAAGTCAATCTTCCCGAAAACCTCTTTATTCCACCTTTTGAGCTTGTCCTTTAAAAGCCTAAGCTTTTCTTTCAAAATAAAATCGGGTCTTCCTTCCACCTTCAAAGGCTTCCACTCCCCTTCCACAAATGGAATAAAAGTATCAAAAGAAAACCATTCATTATTGAACTTGAACGGTTTCGGACCCCAATTATATTTATCCGTCATGATCCAAATAGGGCAATGGTCCGAAATATCTCTATCACCAATCCTTTGACCAATGACATCCCACCGATTCACCACATTGTTGGATAATAAGAAACGGTCAATCCTACTCATAGACTTGCCATCTCCGCTATACCACGTGAATTTCTTCCCTTTGCACGGAGTGTCAACCAAACCACTCTTAAGAATGAATTCCGCAAATAGCTCCGTCTCCTTCTTGTAACTCACTCCCACTCTCCCTTTTCTTTCTCTATTATTCTTGATAGCATTAAAATCACCACCAATAATCCATTCCCCATCGGTATAAGATTGCATCAAATCTATTAATCTATCCCACAAAGCCTTCTTCTTAGACAAATCACAAGAAGAGTATACATTCACAACATAATAAATATCCTCCTTCCAACAAACTTTCAAACCCAAAAAACCTTCCCCCTTGAAACTAAAGAGAACATCCATATTACTATTCTTCCAAAGCGTTAACAAACCACCCGACCGACCCTCCGAGTTAGAGAAAGAAAAACCAATCTCCGGGTGTCTCCACATACAATTGGCATACACCTCAATCATATTAGAAATTTTAGTTTCTTGTAAAAGAAAAATATCCGCGTTACCTTTGTTGATCAACGAGCTAATTCTCCTCCTTTTGAGCGCATTTGCTCCCCCTCTAATGTTCAAGGAACCAATAATCATTGATCCACTTTATTATGCTCCTTCCTTGTTACCGTTGATACCACTCTTCCCTTTCCCAATTCCTCAATCCGCTTAATTAGATTACTCCTCCCTTTCGCATCCACCACCCCCAAAGCCACAATTGCCTCCAAAAGTTTATCCCCGACATCCTTTTTAAGAAAATCCCATTGCCTATCATTGTTCCTACAAATATCCGACTCCTCCTGTTGATTACCGTAACACAAAGAAGAAGCACCACAACTCTGTCCTTCATACACCACACACAGCGGTACAGTAGCTAACTTATTTGCTTTTTCGCGAAACTGGCTGCTACTGGAACTTTCCTCTATCCGCCCCCCACCCTTTCCGCCTCTAGAGAGCTTTCCCACTTCATCCAAGAATCTGTATCTAACTTTCTTCCTTACAGATTTAACAGCCCCATGATCCAAAGAACAACAGACCCGAGAATGACTTTCTTACAGATTATTCAGACATTGAAAAATTACCTTCACCGGAAAACCGTGTTGTATATCCATCCCTAGATCCTAGTAAATTTGTTCCCGTTGTGCTAAAACCTGTAACTTCGTCATCCTTGGCGCAATCTATTCCAAAAGTCAACGAATTGGCATAGATGATTTTCGTGCAAGAAGATTTCCTTCACCAACTGTAAGTATTACTCCATGGTTTGATCTCAAACAAAGAGAACACTTACTTAGTAATACTCAATATGGAATTGTTAGTCAAGATGTTGAAGGTTTGTCATTATTATATTAAAATATTAAAATTCTTGTAGTTTCAAAATATGCAAGAGTTGTCTTATTAAGCGAGTTTATATAGTAGCTATGCGCGGCGATCTGATTGCAGGAGCACCACATCTAACTTATTCACCTTTATCCTTATAATTATAGGTGAAAATAGTTCTACTCGTGACCACCAAGAAAAGAATAACATTGTTATCAAGTTGGAGGGCAACCATGTTTTAAATTTTCCAAAATAGCTAGAAATATGCAGGTAGGAATGGTTTTGTAAGTTAAGAAATTAAGTAACTTTATATTCTTACTTGAATAAATGTTGTGTGAATTATTGTAGGAAAATATAAAGTTTGGAAATAAAGGCATAAATGGTGAAGTTGGGGAAAGTGGAAGATAATGGAATTTAATATATTTTTATCAAGATTATGACAAATTTTTGTTCCGTAAAAAACAAGATAATTTTGTTTAATTTCGTGTTTAGATGAATTTGGATTTAGTTTATCATAGAAAAAATCTAGATGTTTTGTTTTTGTTTCAATAAAACGTGTATTGGGTTGGATTTTCTATTGGATTGAAATATTTATTTCTTGTCATCTAATGTATCCTCACGTGATAGCTTATTATATAGTTATTATATCAATAAAGAATATAATATTGTTTCTCTATATTTAAGAAGATTTTATAGTTTTTATGAAAGTATTATAAACAATATTTTAAAAATCGGATGATTCAATCAGTTGGACTGCGAACCGGAGGTGTATCTGATTGGGTCAACCTTTTAAAATCGCTAGTAGGTTAAAACCGGAGTAGAACTGGAAAAATCACATTGACCCTCCAAAATCATTCAAACCATAGAACCGGAGCCGATTTTGTAAAACTGTATGGTTAAAAAAAACATCAAATTGACCATTTTTTTTGTTTTTTTTTTTAAAGTTTAATATATAAATATGAAAACTTAACATACATTCCCCAATCACAAAAAACAATTGTGTGTTTTTATTAGAAACATACAAATTTCTACGTTTTGTCATTACATTGTAGTTTTTCTTTTAATCACACTCCATCATAGGTTTGTCGTATTTCAACTCGAATTTACTTTTTGTTGTTTAATTAAGTGTAGTATATTGTTTATTTTTTGTATTCTATCTTTTAATTTAGGTATTCTAAATTGTTTGAACTTTATTTTAACTATTATGTTATATTATTTAACTTTTGGTTGGAATTAGTTTTAGTTATTATACTGTAACTTTTTGATTTATTCAAATTATTCTTAAATGAAGGTTGAAATGAAGTGTGCAACTATGTTGTGTTATTATATGCAATATCGATATTGTTGTATTAAGTTTGTAATGGATTTTTGAAATATTTATTTTACTAAGTTGTGAATATATGATTATGTGTGACATATCTATCAAAAAATAGTTTTATATTATTAGTTTATTTAATAGACGGTTCGACCATAAATTTAACCAGTTGAACCGATTAAACCTTAAAATGAAAGCTTCATTGATTCAATCTCTGGTCCTATTTTAAAACATTGATTACAAAGTTGAGATGAGTATAAATTTATTTAGTTTGGAAAAGTCTTTTTTTTTAGAGATTCTCTGATTCCACCCTAGTGGGGTTCTCACGCACCATGCGCGTTCCTAAAGATACCCCTGCTTCCGAAGGTGTATATTCGGAAGCACATTTCTTTATTTATCGTTGACTACGTAGAGACGTCGGTATATTCCATCGTTCGTGATCAAAAGATAAAGCACGCCTCAAGAGGTAATTCTTGAATCCTTATTCGTGTTTGGTTTGTGATTAATGGTTTAATCAAGATCTGTTCATTGGGATTGTTCCGCTAAGAGGATAAACAATTTGAAAAATTCCTCTTAAAATTCCAACACAACTAGCAAAATTTTAATTGATTCTTTGGACAATGTTGAAGTATGAAGCATCATCTTGGAGTAGAAACTTTGGGCATGAAAAATAATGACTTGAGGAAACTTCTGGACTTAGTGAAATTTTGAAAATCCTAATTTGAACAATCTTGAAATTTTTCTTGACCTCGTTTGATCAAATTTTCATGAAATTTGAGTTGAGAAGTCCATGGTTGACCAAAAATCTCAAAAGTTAAACCTTTACTTTGTGTAGTTGACTTTTACCAAATGAATTACAATTTCTCCAATATCAATGAATTAAGCTCCTCTAGCCAAATGTATAATATGAGTAGTCCATAATGAAGTAATTGAGGAACTTGAATCATATTTTAAATTAAAAGATCATGCTTTGACCAAAAAGTCAACATCATAGGGAATTTGCCCAAAACCCTAATTTGTGCATCGGATGAATTTGAAATGGGTTAGTTTTGAATTAAGGCACACTTGGACTTGAATATTGATGATAAAAATTACTTGAGCACATGAGAAACTCGAGTCCTTTTGAGAGCTTCAAAACCTTAAATTCTCGAGCCTTCTTGATCAATATCTTACGAAAATAGCAACAAGCAAACACAATTTTTATTGTTGTATATTTTTTGTTAGAAATGACGCATGAATGATTTTATATGTGATGAATGATGATGATAAATGAAATGGGACCTTTGGGTAAAAAATTGGGGTATGACAGTGTTACCTTACTGCTGTTGTATGAATTTGTTGCTGGGACATGTCAACCGGTGGTAGAATTTTTCTTCGAAGGGTTTATATGACGAAGATGAACTCGGAAGGGTTGATGTTAGGAGGAAGAAACTAAATAGCTTCAGACCTGTATCACCATTTTGACAAGGCCATAATAGCATTATTTCAACCATTATTTTAATTGCAGCATTGGGCATAGCTTGTTCTTCGGTAGGGATGTTCAAATAAACCGGTTATTGGATTTATCCATATCCATATCCATAACCGGTTATTAAAAACCGGTTAATTATCAATATGGTTTTAACCAAATCCATATTTTGGATATATTATTAATATGGTTTTAACCAAATCCATATTTTGGATATCCATATCCAACATAAAAATTTAATTGGTCTATTATTTTTAAATCACAAAAAAATATAAATTTTTAAAATATTTTGCAGAAAGAAAAAAAAACATAAAAATGAAAAATCGAGTTTTTCGAAAGTTCGAAAAAATCGAATTTTCTGAAAATACCAAAAAAACGAGTTTTTCGGAAATACAAAAAATCGAGTTTTTTTGAAAAATTGAGTTTTTCGGAAATACGAAAAAATCGAGTTGTTTGAAAATACGAATAAATTCAGTTTTTTGGAAATACGAAAAAAATTGAGTTTTTTTAAAATAAATGATAAATCGAGTTTTTTTCGAAAAAGAAATGAAAAATTGAGTTTTCGGAAACACGAATAATTGAGTTTTTCAGAAATATGAAAGAACGAGTTTTTTCTGAAAAAAATAAAAAAAATCGAGTTTTTTCGGAAACACGAAAAAATTGAGTTTTTTTTGGAAACACGAAAAAATCGAGTTTTTTTCCGTAAAAACAAAAAATCGAGTATTTTGAAAAAACGAAAAATTCGAGTTTTTTTGAAAAATCGGGTCTTTAAAAAATATGAAAAGTCGATTTTCCAAAAAAAATAATATTTTAATAACTTAATTTAAAATTAAATTTGAAAAATGAAATTTTTAAATTTAAAACCGGTTATAAAATTTGGTCATGGATATAACCGGTTTATAACCGGTTTTGAAAATATAAATCCGGTTATGAAAATTGGTTTTAAAATCCGGTTATACCAAATGGATAATATATGGATATGGATCGGTTATGGATAAAAACCGTCCATGAGCATCCCTATTCTTCGGTTCCATTATTTTTGGCGATGGCGGTTCTAGGGTTTGGAGAGAAAGAGACAAGAGAGAGATAGAAATATGCTATTGGAGAGAGAAACAGACTTGTGAAGAGAGGGATAGAGGTGAAAACTTAAAGGAATTGAAAAAGTTAATGCATAGTCTATTGCTTAACCCGGGTAAAGCTATGTTTCAAGGTAAATTTAAAAAATTGTAAGTCAAGTGTACAAAAGGGAAAATCTGATTGGTTTAGATTTATTGATTTAGTCAATTAATAGTATGGGAATTTGTTAGTGTAAATTAATTTTTTTAGCAAGGGTTAATTAGGGATATTAGTAGTATCCTCCAAGCTTAGGTAGATAGTTGATTGAAGTTGTCCTATACTCCTTTGGGTGAAATGTAATATTGATGATCTTCAAGAGATAATCATGGAGATTCAACATGTTTTTAGATATCAAGGAGTCTCAAGATATCCATCTTTCTTCAAACGAAATTATATGGTATCATAGTTGGCTATATATCATATGCTAACATAAGGGTCCAGAGGAATATTTGCATAGAAAATGATTTTTTCCTTTATATAAGTGCTTTTATAATTGTTCATAGTTTTTTTGTAAGGAAGAATATATTGATAGGAGAATGAAAGTTATCAATCACAATTACAAAAGAACAAGGAAAACCACAAAAAGAAAAATTACACTCCAATTTAAATCTAGGATAAATAAAACAAAGGATTTTTGCTAAATTCGTAAAAGTTACGATTGGAATGTGTAATTTTACCTAAGAAGGACCATATCCAAACCAAAAACCTTAGATCCCCAAACCACGTCTCGAACATTCAACGAGTCGTTACTAAAAATAATACCATTCCTAACAATTCATAGAGTCCAAATAGTAGCCAAACATACACAATGTAACACCCCATTTCTACCCGGCAATTATATATAAAAATCAGAGTTTTCAAAATTTCTCAATAAACAAATGAGGCATCACATAATCAAAACAAAACAAATCACCTCGTCGCATAAAGCGGATACATAGCACATTTAAAATAGTATAACTTATTTTATTAAAACACAGCGGAATCACTTGAGAATGTATTCAATAAAATATCTTCAGTTAACTTATCATTTTGTTCAACCAAAATGAAACAATTAAATAACAACATCATAGGTAATATAAATCGTTTCTCCTATAGTGCTACGTATCAGAGCAACAACCGACTCGAGTAACGGCAACTAAATCTTCATACTTGAATACCTGCACGTTGCCAGTATAAAGGCAACGGCGAACAAGAGAGAAGGGTGAGATATCAAATCATATAAGTGGGCGTATGATAAATTGCATGCTAGGATTCAGACATACAAAATCATCACATCTCAAGTACCAATAGCTCCTATACACATCATACTTCTACAGTTCATTAGTCTCACATACTTTTCATCACACAACAAGTCATAATCATGTAAATAGTATCATCCAATAAATTTCACATATTCAAGTATGCATAAAATTCAATAGTATAATACTCAAAAGATTCAATACTATTATCCCAAATATATACACAATCCATCATTATCACATATCCACACATTTAACCAACTATGTATCAAGACATCACCAAATTCAATTATCATATCTCATGTACACATAACAATCACATAAATGCATATATTCAAACACCACATAACCTCAATGTGACTCAATGCAAGACATGTGACTCTATGCATGTGGTACCCAATGTGGATCCAAAGTTCCACCGCTTCCGATTCATATAGAATCTAGCCACGCTTCCGATCCGGACAAGATCAAAGCCCACCAAAATGTAAACATATAGTTTACCGCTTCCGATTCACTCTAGAATCTAAGCCCGCTTGTGTTTCAAAGCAAATCCACCTGTGTTTCAAGGCACACTATGATATGAATGTATGTACAGTATCACAAATATATGCAATTAAGATCATCTCTACCATCATAACTTTCCGCATATCTCAATAATTCAACTCTATGAATTATCCACCAATTGTACACAACATTCGCAACACACACATCATTAACATATAAGAGGCCAATTAATCAATTACGATTCACACAATCCAATTAACACTAGTAACCATACTATCTCATGTTAATTCTCATTTTTTGCCAATTATACATAAACACACACTTTCAACATCAAACAATTAATCATTAATTTAATGCTAACCAACTAACCCCAGAGAATCAATATTGGCACAACATCATGGCATATACATATATTATTCTCAACATACATATTCAAGCCAAAACACAATTACGGACGAATCCTCAAAATACCGTAATTTACCGACAAACCGAATAATTGATCCAACTTCAAGTATATTCCAATCAATTAAACTCATTGCAATTAATTTAACTATTAATTTAACCAATTAATATCAAACTATATTAATTTAATTCACTTCAATTTCTACTCCATTTCCAATTTCTAGCATTCTATTGCTCAAAACCATTTTTATTGAAAAGAATATCACGCTAGCTTTCTAACGCCTCGAACGGAGACTCAAACGGAGTTACGGTTCAAAAGATATAAATTGTTAAAGTTCCAATGAAAAAAACAAACACCGACCTTATACACTGACAACTCTAAACATGTCAGAATTACTCAAAACAAATAAAAATATGACTCTTAATAATTCAAAACAACTCTGACAACTTATTGTCGACTCTAACAACTCTATTGACAACTCTAACAACTCTATTGATAATTCTATTAAATTATTATAATTTATTTATAAAGAATATTTAAATTAAAATCCAATTTTGGTCGATTCGTAAAATATCACAATTTCAAAAAAAGAATACCACCACGTTAATATACTATTTAAACTTAGCTACCACGTAAATTTTCATCAAATTCCGGACAAATAATTTTACGGTCTAATTCGGCTATTTCAATCAAACGGGACTGTTTTGTATTTTGTTAATTCTATATTACAAACCTCCTACTTATTATATTATCCCAGTAATAATTTACCAACTCCTATTATTTTTGTTCTTTGTTAATTGACTCTTGAATATTATAATATGCTGTACCAAAACTACATATTCAATATGCTATTACCCAAAATGCTACAAGAAACAAAACAGAACACAACTAAAAGAGATCCACGTTTTCAGCCATAAAAAAAAGAATAAGGGACTAGTAACATGAAAATGAAATGAGGAAGTAGTTTAATAAGTTAAAGTATGAACAAGTCACGAAAATGAACAGAAAATGAACATAGCAAGCTAAGCTGCCCGTCAAAGGGTTATTACGCACAAACTCAGCATTTCCAGTATACCTAAACAGTAACAAACGGCAACAAGCAACAACGAAATTTTCAACTTTCGGTAGCAATTATCACGGAAAAACATTAACCTAAATCCCTAATCCCCAACATACAATTGTTCATGAGCCCCATTATAGGAAGAGAACCCCACCCTTACCTTATAAGTAGAAGCAACTCAATGGGTCTCCAATTGCACCTTCAATTTGACACCATGGATGAAATCTCTAAGCTTGTTCTTCTCCTCCAAAAGTTGCCTCTTTCTCTTCTATTCTTCTTTCCTCATTATGACAACACTACTCTTTCCAAAATCTCTAAAACCCTAATATAAAACCAATTGGGCTTAGTGTTTAAATCCTCTCTTTATTTAATATCCTCCAAAATCAATTTAGACCCAATAAGAGATATAACTCAACTAATCAATTATATCACTTATAATAATAATTCCTTCAATATAATAATTTCGACTTATAAATAATATTATTCTTAATATTATTTTCTGACTATCCGACTTCGATTTATATAATTCCAAATACGCCCTTAAATAACACCGACAATCCAAATTCGACTAAATCAAATATTTAAATTCTTCAATAATTTAATTAACCAATTTAATTAAATTCGGGGTGTTACAACTCTCCCCCACTTACAATATTTTCGTCCTCGAAAATTGACTCAACACCATCCAAACACAAACCTCGTATCCAAATATCAATCTCCAAATCACGCTTGGTAACACTTCGATCACTACCTCTTCGTCACAACAATGATTCTCATGAACATAAACACATTACAGTTCTTACCAGTTTTGCAATAATCAACGACTCAATGCAGTATTTTGGCGCATCACACTTATTCCAACAGTCCATCAATCCAAATATCAAGATAACTCATCTTTATTGACTTCTGGCATATAGTTTCTTACTCCCTCAAGCCTTACAACAACAGTGTCACCTAAGGCTTCCGCTGATCAACTCTGATAATTATCTTTTAAGTCACCATTCTTGATTAAAATTCCGTCCACTTATATGGTTCACAAATTTTCAATCCAACGCAAACTTTCCTTAATACTCATTTTCGCATCGTTGTTTTACCGTTACTTCCAAATCTTTCCCTTGCGACATTCGCTTGTACAATACTCACTGCTCTGAATTGTTCATTTCGTCCAACTCTTACTCAACCACTCCTCTCATCAAGTTACACAAACTTGGTGAGCGACTACCTTCGCGACGTAACATCAATACTCTTTCTCTACTATTAAGATAGCAAGACAGATCTATAACATTCAGTACGATTGTCATCTACCATTAACAATGGATTGAGGGTGATCAGTTCCCCAATTTGTCAATTAGTATTCGACAACCATAGCGGAGTTTAAACTGTGGTTACTTCGTAATAGCGTCCTTTCCGAATTTCCACTTAAATCCAATAACACGACGTAATCCAATGATTCACTTTAGGTTTTTACAATTCCTACAACATCTTACCTTATCAATCGATCTTGTCAATGAGACACCGACGTCCAAACATAATACAAAAGTCTAATTCATAATCACTTAGCATCACACAATTTTTTTTCTGAACCGAAGTCATCCTCACGATAAACTAGCGATAGAAATTCCATACAGTCCTTCTTTTATAAACACCGCCACTTTCGGCATTCCAAATACGACTTATATCATCCCTAAGTCTGACTTTTTCTTTGCTACTACTTCACTCTTCCTTAAAAGTCATCAGTACTCAAATCATCTTTAATACCAAACATCTTCTTATCTCATCTTAATCATCAACAACAAGTTTTGCTTAACTTCGCTTCAGACATTTGCGGTAATAACCATTCTTATTCAACCCGCTTACACATTTCCATAATGCATAATACAACTTCACCTCTTAGTAGGCTCAAATGGTACTTCCAACCGATACTCGAAACTCAAGATACAAATCTCTGACGTTATTTGAATTGTAAACATCGACGTCAAGCATCGACAATTTTTATGTTATCTCCCAAACTCCTCAAATAACTTCGACGACAAACTGCACCCCATCCCAACATCATCACGTCAAAATCAAATCTATTACGGCTGCGACAATCATTCTTATAATACACTTCATCTCGTTATCTTTCTGAGGCTTCAAACGGAGTTCAAATCAGATATCCGAAACTCAAGCTACGCGCATTCTCGAGTTCCAACTCGGGTTTGCGATTCACAACACTTCACACATCGACTACGTCCGTTAATCACTTATGCGAGTCCAACATAAAGTCTATCGCAACTTTATCACCTTAACACTTGTCAAACACCGGCATCAGACGCAAAGGCTAAACACACCGACAAGCTCTCAGTCCTCAACCATGCTGAACATCGTCACTCTCTAACTTCTGTCTCCCAAAATTATCCTTAACTTCACATTGTCTTCGACTCTGGTTAACATCCAAAACTCTCAACAACACTTGCATAGTCGCTTGTCGATAACATACCTCACCATCCCTTACAACAGAAACATCTTCGAGAAGCAAAACTTCTCCCCCACTTGGAATCAAACCAATTCCTGCAACAAAACAAACAAGTACAGACAGTGTTTCACACACGTGTCGTGTACTAAAGACTAAAACACTGATAGCATTCAACTGTCGCACAACTCAACAAACTCGACAACTTGGCCGGACGGACCGACCTGCTCTGATACCACTAATGTAACACCCCATTTCTACCCGGCAATTATATATAAAAATCAGAGTTTTCAAAATTTCTCAATAAACAAATGAGGCATCACATAATCAAAACAAAACAAATCACCTCGTCGCATAAAGCGGATACATAGCACATTTAAAATAGAATAACTTATTTTATTAAAACACAGCGGAATCACTTAAGAATGTATTCAATAAAATATCTTCAGTTAACTTATCATTTTGTTCAACCAAAATGAAACAATTAAATAACAACATCATAGGTAATATAAATCGTTTCTCCCACAGTGCTATGTATCAGAGCAACAACCGACTCGAGTAACGGCAACTAAATCTTCATACTTGAATACCTGCACGTTGCCAGTATAAAGGCAACGGCGAAACAAGAGAGAAGGGTGAGATATCAAATCATATAAGTGGGCGTATGATAAATTGCATGCTAGGATTCAGACATACAAAATCATCACATCTCAAGTACCAATAGCTACTATACACATCATACTTCTACAGTTCATTAGTCTCACATACTTTTCATCACACAACAAGTCATAATCATGTAAATAGCATCATCCAATAAATTTCACATATTCAAGTATGCACAAAATTCAATAGTATAATACTCAAAAGATTCAATACTATTATCCCAAATATATACACAATCCATCATTATCACATATCCACACATTTAACCAATTATGTATCAAGACATCACCAAATTCAATTATCATATCTCATGTACACATAACAATCACATAAATGCATATATTCAAACACCACATAACCTCAATGTGACTCAATGCAAGACATGTGACTCTATGCATGTGGTACCCAATGTGGACCCAAAGTTCCACCGCTTCCGATTCATATAGAATCTAGCCACGCTTCCGATCCGGACAAGATCAAAGCCCACCAAAATGTAAACATATAGTTTACCGCTTCCGATTCACTCTAGAATCTAAGCTCGCTTGTGTTTCAAAGCAAATCCACCTGTGTTTCAAGGCACACTATGATATGAATGTATGTACAGTATCACAAATATATGCAATTAAGATCATCTCTACCATCTTAACTTTCCGCATATCTCAATAATTCAACTCTATGAATTATCCACCAATTGTACACAACATTCGCAACACACACATCATTAACATATAAGAGGCCAATTAATCAATTACGATTCACACAATCCAATTAACACTAGTAACCATACTATCTCATGTTAATTCTCATTTTTTGCCAATTATACATAAACACACACTTTCAACATCAAACAATTAATCATTAATTTAATGCTAACCAACTAACCACAGAGAATCAATATTGGCACAACATCATGGCATATACATATATTATTCTCAACATACATATTCAAGCCAAAACACAATTATGGACGAATCCTCAAAATACCGTAATTTACCGACAAACCGAATAATTGATCCAACTTCAAGTATATTCCAATCAATTAAACTCATTGCAATTAATTTAACTATTAATTTAACCAATCAATATCAAACTATATTAATTTAATTCACTTCAATTTCTACTCCATTTCCAATTTCTAGCATTCTATTGCTCAAATCCATTTTTATTGAAAAGAATGTCACGCTAGCTTTCTAACGCCTCGAACGGAGACTCAAACGGAGTTACGGTTCAAAAGATATAAATTGTTAAAGTTCCAATGAAAAAAACAAACACCGACGTTATACACTGACAACTCTAAATATGTCAGAATTACTCAAAACAAATAAAAATATGACTCTTAATAATTCAAAACAACTCTGACAACTTATTATCGACTCTAACAACTCTATTGACAACTCTAACAACACTATTGATAATTCTATTAAATTATTATAATTTATTTATAAAGAATATTTAAATAAAAATCCAATTTCGGTCGATTCGTAAAATATCACAATTTCAATAAAAGAATACCACCACGTTAATATACTAAATAAACTTAGCTACCACGTAAATTTTCATCAAATTCCGGACAAATAATTTTACGGTCTAATTCGGCTATTTCAATCAAACGGGACTGTTTTGTATTTTGTTAATTCTATATTACAAACCTCCTACTTATTATATTATCCCAAGTAATAATTTACCAACTCCTATTGTTTTTGTTCTTTGTTAATTGACTCTTGAATATTATAATATGCTGTACCAAAACTACATATTCAATATGCTATTACCCAAAATGCTACAAGAAACAAAACAGAACACAACTAAAAGAGATCCACGTTTTCAGCCATAAAAAAAAGAATAAGGGACTAGTAACATGAAAATGAAATGAGGAAGTAGTTTAATGAGTTAAAGTATGAACAAGTCACGAAAATGAACAGAAAATGAACATAGCATGCTAAGCTGCCCGTCAAAGGGTTATTACGCACAAACTCAGCATTTCCAGTATACCTAAACAGTAACAAACGGCCACAAGCAACAACAAAATTTTCAACTTTCGGTAGCAATTATCACGGCAAAACATTAACCTAAATCCCTAATCCCCAACATACAATTGTTCATGAGCCCCATTATAGGAAGAGAACCCCACCCTTACCTTATAAGTAGAAGCAACTCAATGGGTCTCCAATTGCACCTTCAATTTGACACCATGGATGAAATCTCTAAGCTTGTTCTTCTCCTCCAAAACTTGCCTCTTTCTCTTCTATTCTTCTTTCCTCATTATGACAACACTACTCTTTCCAAAATCTCTAAAACCCTAATATAAAACCAATTGGGCTTAGTGTTTAAATCCTCTCTTTATTTAATATCCTCCAAAATCAATTTAGGTCCAATAAGAGATATAACTCAAATAATCAATTATATCACTTATAATAATAATTCCTTCAATATAATAATTTCGACTTATAAATAATATTATTCTTAATATTATTTTCTGACTATCCGACTTCGATTTATATAATTCCAAATACGCCCTTAAATAACACCGACAATCCAAATTCGACTAAATCAAATATTTAAATTCTTCAATAATTTAATTAACCAATTTAATTAAATTCGGGGTGTTACAACTCTCCCCCACTTACAATATTTTCGTCCTCGAAAATTGGCTCAACACCATCCAAACACAAACCTCGTATCCAAATATCAATCTCCAAATCACGCTTGGTAACACTTCGATCACTACCTCTTCGTCACAACAATGATTCTCATGAACATAAACACATTACAGTTCTTACCAGTTTTGCAATAATCAACGACTCAATGCAGTATTTTGGCGCATCACACTTATTCCAACAGTCCATCAATCCAAATATCAAGATAACTCATCTTTATTGACTTCTGGCATATAGTTTCTTACTCCCTCAAGCCTTACAACAACAGTGTCACCTAAGGCTTCCGCTGATCAACTCTGATAATTATCTTTTAAGTCACCATTCTTGATTAAAATTCCGTCCACTTATATGGTTCACAAATTTTCAATCCAACGCAAACTTTCCTTAATACTCATTTTCGCATCGTTGTTTTACCGTTACTTCCAAATCTTTCCCTTGCGACATTCGCTTGTACAATACTCACTGCTCTGAATTGTTCATTTCGTCCAACTCTTACTCAACCACTCCTCTCATCAAGTTACACAAACTTGGTGAGCGACTACCTTCGCGACGTAACATCAATACTCTTTCTCTACTATTAAGATAGCAAGACAGATCTATAACATTCAGTACGATTGTCATCTACCATTAACAATGGATTGAGGGTGATCAGTTCCCCAATTTGTCAATTAGTATTCGACAACCATAGCGGAGTATAAACTGTGGTTACTTCGTAATAGCGTCCTTTCCGAATTTCCACTTAAATCCAATAACACGACGTAATCCAATGATTCACTTTAGGTTTTTACAATTCCTACAACATCTTACCTTATCAATCGATCTTGTCAATGAGACACCGACGTCCAAACATAATACAAAAGTCTAATTCATAATCACTTAGCATCACACAATTTTTTTTCTGAACCGAAGTCATCCTCACGATAAACTAGCGATAGAAATTCCATACAGTCCTTCTTTTATAAACACCGCCACTTTCGGCATTCCAAATACGACTTATATCATCCCTAAGTCTGACTTTTTCTTTGCTACTACTTCACTCTTCCTTAAAAGTCATCAGTACTCAAATCATCTTTAATACCAAACATCTTCTTATCTCATCTTAATCATCAACAACAAGTTTTGCTTAACTTCGCTTCAGACATTTGCGTTAATAACCATTCTTATTCAACCCGCTTACACATTTCCATAATGCATAATACAACTTCACCTCTTAGTAGGCTCAAATGGTACTTCCAACCGATACTCGAAACTCAAGATACAAATCTCTGACGTTATTTGAATTGTAAACATCGACGTCAAGCATCGACAATTTTTATGTTATCTCCCAAACTCCTCAAATAACTTCGACGACAAACTGCACCCCATCCCAACATCATCACGTCAAAATCAAATCTATTACGGCTGCGACAATCATTCTTATAATACACTTCATCTCGTTATCTTTCTGACGCTTCAAACGGAGTTCAAATCAGATATCCGAAACTCAAGCTACGCGCATTCTCGAGTTCCAACTCGGGTTTGCGATTCACAACACTTCACACATCGACTACGTCTGTTAATCACTTATGCGAGTCCAACATAAAGTCTATCGCAACTTTATCACCTTAACACTTGTCAAACACCGGCATCAGACGCAAAGGCTAAACACACCGACAAGCTCTCAGTCCTCAACCATGCTGAACATCGTCACTCTCTAACTTCTGTCTCCCAAAATTATCCTTAACTTCACATTGTCTTCGACTCTGGTTAACATCCAAAACTCTCAACAACACTTGCATAGTCGCTTGTCGATAACATACCTCACCATCCCTTACAACAGAAACATCTTCGAGAAGCAAAACTTCTCCCCCACTTGGAATCAAACCAATTCCTGCAACAAAACAAACAAGTACAGACAGTGTTTCACACACGTGTCGTGTACTAAAGACTAAAACACTGATAGCATTCAACTGTCGCACAACTCAACAGACTCGACAACTTGGCCGGACGGACCGACCTGCTCTGATACCACTAATGTAACACCCCATTTCTACCCGGCAATTATATATAAAAATCAGAGTTTTCAAAATTTCTCAATAAACAAATGAGGCATCACATAATCAAAACAAAACAGTTTTTTTAGAGTTCATGCATGAGAAAAACTAAGGCCGATATATAGATCTGATAATTCATATTTCAGTTTTTTTATTTTTTTATAAACTTAAATTTGTGGTTTCAAATATGACTAATTTGATTTCAATTATTCAGTTTTTTTATGATTACGTGAATATATGAGTTTTTTTACCGCATCAATACTAAATCTATTTTATAGTGTTTTGATAATTTAAAATTGTAAAATTAAATTATGTCATCAATATCAATATATAAACCTAAATGTTAATTTATGTATTTCAAAATACAATTAATTAGGTTTCTTTTGGATCATGTTGGTAATACAATTATGTTTTTTTTCTTCTTATTTTAATTTTAATTTTAGGTATCTAGAAGATTGTAGTTTCTACTTAGGTATGCTTTTTATTCTTTTCAATTCAACTCTCTTTTAAATTATATATGTGAGAAATGAATATCTTTTGTAATTTTTATAAATTTTATATTCCATTTCTTATTTTGAATTTTGAATTTATGTAAAATTCGACTCATTCAATATTAAGATTAACACGAGTTATATATATATATATATATTGTTCTTTAAATTTTTTTTAATTATATTTATTTGTGATGATCTTTTTAAATCTCTACCGTGTATTTAATGTTTGTGTTTCCCATAGTGATTTCAAATTTTCAAATCACAAATTCACACTTATAATTTTTTTCTCTCTCAGTCTTTCTTTCTTTCTTACTGATATTGTTAAAAATAAAATTTTTCCTTATCCCATGGTGCTAACTTTGTATTTTCAATGCAATTTATTTCATTAATTTTTTAGATTTATCTCAATTTGTTTTGTACTTACGAAAGTTTACGATGAATAACTTAATCCTTTATTTTTTTTTTTATTTTGAGTTTTCTTTTTATTCAATATCTTATAATTTAAATTTGATATTATGCTAAATTTTTAAAATGAAATTTAATCAAACAAAGTATAGGTATTATTAAAACAAACATCAATTTAAAAAACACATATTTGATTTTTAAATGTTTTTGATTCGCATAAACAACATACACAATGCGTTATACATATTTCTTTGTCTTTTTGTTGCTCTATATTTTAAAGCATTGTTTGTATGTTTATTCTCTTTCATTTATTATAGTGCGTTGCTTTTGCTACTTTAGTAGCTTTACTATGGGGTTTTTTTCTCCTTAAATTTATAATGGATTTTTATCATGTGAATGTGTTATTTTTCAAATTTTCATAATATCATTTGACAATAGTATAGTATTTAGATTAGATCCATCACCAAAAAAAAATTTATTTACAAAAATACTCGTACTTTAAGTATCTAATGATTAATTCATGTTATTGAATAGGGAAAAAAGAAGCATGAGTGAATTATCGAAGAACCAAGATAATTCTAGATCAATTCAACTCCATGATCCTATAGCAAAGCAAAGTAATATAACTCCACAACATATTGAAAACCAAAAACGTCAAAGGAATCACATTGATGCAGTCAAGGTAGAGAATGGTTTTACTGGTGCCAACGATAATTCTTTTCTTAGTGGAAATTGTATTAATTTTCAAGGTGTAAGCATGTCTAACTCTGGCCAATCTTCAAAAGTTGAAAGGGGTTTTAATATGAATGGTGCATTGCATCCCACCAATATTGGCCTTACTCAGATGAATCAGAATCAAATGAACAATCTTCGTCAAAACACAAAAAATATAAAAGCTGTTGATATAGGCATGAATAAAACTCCTCGTGAATTTGAAGTTGATAATGATTTCACCACGGATTACTCAGTTATTGAGATGTCACATTCTCCAGAAAATCGAGTGTTGTATCCATCACTAGAGATTGGTAAATTTGTTCCTGTAGTGTTGAAACCTGCAGATCCGTCATCTTTGGTAACAAGTAATCCAACAAATTACCAAATTTACACAGATGATTTTGTGGTGAAAAGATATCCATCGCCAGCACTATGTATTACACCGCCTTTTGACCTAATACGAAGAGAAAGCTTACTTAGTAAAACTCAACATGGAAGAGTTTGCCAAGATGGTGAAGGTTT
This sequence comes from Vicia villosa, assembly GCF_029867415.1. Taxonomy (NCBI): domain Eukaryota; kingdom Viridiplantae; phylum Streptophyta; class Magnoliopsida; order Fabales; family Fabaceae; genus Vicia; species Vicia villosa. The sequence goes on from NC_081185.1 coordinate 6,852,467, forward strand.
GTAATTTTTTAATCAAAATATTAAAATTCCTGTTGTTTCAAAATATGCATGACTTAACTCAACAAATAGATGTGTAAGGACATCTATTTACAAGAGGAAGAGCTTGAGCCTACATTATCATACTTATTCTCCAAGTTTAATATTTTTTTAATATTGTGTCTGATAACAATAATATAGGTGAAAAGGATTTTATCATTGAGCAACAAGAAAATAATAAGATTGTTATTAAGTCGGAGGGCAACCAAGTTTTTACTCATCCAAAATAGCTAAGAATATGCAGGTAAGAATGGTTTTGTAAGTGAAGAAATTATGTAATTCTATTACTGAATGGATGTTCTGTGATTTATTGCAGGAAAATAACTCATTTGGAGATGAATTTTCAACCAAAGTACAAAATGCTTCAAGGATTTAATTTGAAAATAAATGCATAGTTGTTGAAGTTGGTGAAGATGAAAGGTTATGGGGAACTTTTAAAAGAAGAAATTTTTGCTGAATTTAGTCTTTTGGATTTCGTTTCTCAATACAAAATATCTCTATGTTTTGTTTCTGTTTCAATAAAAATGTTAGATTTCAATTCATTTTAAATTTAAATATTGTTATATTGTTGAAACTGGTTAAATAAAATGAAAACATTTATTTCTTCTTGCTATCATATCCTCTTATGGTAAATGATTATATAATATTTAATTTATAAATACTAAAGGTGTAATATTAATTGTAATCCTTAAACATTTATTATGACATAAATATATATATCAATAACAAATATTGTTTCCCTTACTTTTGATATTTAATTGTTTCAATAAAAGCATTAAGTTAAGTAGTTTAGAGTACTAAAAATGTCTAGTAAATAATAAATTAAAATAGTACGTTCACAAATTTAAAATTAAAGGGAATGAAGAAATAATATTTTTTTGTATTAATTTAAATAAAAAAGAAATATAAATATCTTAAAATATTATAGTAATAAAAGTAGAAAATTTATAAAATAGTTTTTAAATTAAATATATTATAGAAAAAAACCATAATTGTAGAATGGAAAAAAAATTTATTAGAAACATGTACTTGGAAGCCATAAAACATCATTATGAAGATGTATATTTTTTTATTAGATATTAGTTCTCAATTAATTTTGCATTAAGATATATGAAATATATTATTAATCTTTTTAATTAAGCTGATGAAATAACAAAATACTTAATCAACATTAATACAAATTTCATTAAATAAAATTTGACAATACAATAAAAGTAGGAGTATTTATTAGAATAACCGAGGTTGATACCTTTTAATCTCAACAACAACTATATAGATATCCGTTGTACTTAGAGACAGTTATATAGGGATCCGTTGTATTTAGGGACACGTGGAATTTTAGGACAAGATAGAAGCATGTCGAGCGCAACATGGCGTGCTCTGGTCGAAAGACCGTTATAAACAATTATTTCGAATTAGTATATATAGGGATCTTAATGTGTAGATTCGGGGTGTTCATTTTATACCAAATCTCAATAATTTATTCAAAGTATCTGCATGTGAGAAACAAGTCAGTTTGAAAATGTACGTATAAAAACACCATATTTACTTTCATTTTTTATAGTTTTATACAGTTTTCACATTTTCTAGAAATTTAGATTCTCGTCATTTACATTATTTTCATTTATCCTTCAATTGTCTTTACATTGTTTATCTTACAAGTTTCAATTGCTATTTTAAATAAGATATGTTTAGATTAAACAAATTCCAAAACAAGAACTTAGTTCATGTCGAATTGTTCCTTACGTTCTATGAGAATTTTTTAAGTATGAAAGCATATGTCTTAAGATCTATCTAGTCGATCTTGTGAGTAATCAAAAGCTATTTTACTTTTGGAAGACTAACGCTTGTTTATCAATTTTCACTGTAAGCACATTGATATTGTATTAAGCACAAATGGAATGTATTTAAAGATAAAAGTAAGTGCAAAATGGGAAATGGAACCTATATAAATTTATGTACAAACAATTGGTTGGGAATCAAATTTCATGACACGCATTTAGGGCTTCTCCCAATGAGCCATAATTTCTCTAAACATCTAAATTAACCACTTTTTTTGCAATGTAGCCACTAGAATATTCCACCTAATTTTATTTCCTTTACTCCTCAAATTACAATGGTATTATTGACATTACATTCCCTCTGGATGGCTTGACTGAAGATAAGCTTATATTGACATCAACTAATAATGGTTGACTAAGATGGAACAATAGAGAGCTGAAGTGGACCAACAGAATCTGGCATGCATTTTTTCATCTAGTAAATCACTAATCATTTAGAGAATTTCACTAGAAGAGGAATGCATATGGTGTCTACATGTTCTTTATATAATTAAACTATATATTAAACTAAACAACATTAATTCTTGAGATACATGTACACTTTAACGTTTGGCATTAGATAAAAATATGAGTATGGGATTGAATATGGTCTAGTTATTAAAACATGTTTCATCATCATTATATGGATGACTTGGATCATCAATCTACTTTATGGACCAAGACACTGGATGGAGTTCTTTTTTCTTTTTTATGAAATTTTAGTATCCGGCCTTGCGACCTACTAATCTAAGAAGACTAATTTCACCGTCCACTAGCGGGGGCCCTGTTTAAAGGCAGAGCAAAGCTCTGTATGGACTGGCCTAACACAAAGATTTTTAGCTCCTATCAGGATTCGAACTCAGGACTTTGAGAGGAGCACACTCTCAAGACTCAAGCCTCCACCGCTTGACCAACCCTTCGAGGTTCACTGGGTGGAGTTCTTATCCTCGTTCAGTCTTTGAGGGCTTTTTAAGAAAATTGGCGTTGTTGAATGACTGAAATCAATGACGGTTTTAACTCAAAATCGTTTCGGTTGATTGCAGAGGCAACAATGCTCTTGTGAGGCTCTTGTTGTGATGGAGCAGCATAATCTCTAAGTGGAAGGTTTCGTGGTCCTTCAGTGGTCATGTCTACTTCTGGTTTGAATTCTGGTTCAGTTTTAGGTTCGGATTCTGATTCGGAATCGGATTTAGAATCAGACTCGAATTCGGGTTTAGGAAAAGGAATCACGTGGTTGAGACAATAATTCCTGACTGCTCGTCTTACACTAAGGCGACGTTCAGGTTCGCTTGTCGGTTGTTCTAGAGCTTCGCCTTGTGAGCGAGTGTTTGGCATACAACCGACGAAAAAGAAAAATAAAGTTTTGTTGCTTCTATACGCGCAACAGAAAAATCGCACTAAATGACTAATCAGTCCTCGAAAATGGCGCCAAAAACTTGATCGGGACTTTATAAGTCTATCAGGATACTAACTGCAAGTATATAGTCTAGTCGTTTTAGTTTTAAAAGATATCGACCCCAAAGAGACTGAGGATCAATATAGTACGATCTTATGTTACTTATGCTACCTTGAGCTATCAATTTCTTTGTTGTGGGGAACGAAAACTATATATGATTCTAATAATAGTATTCTAAGAGTACTGGTATGCAACAGTCAGACATCCAGGTTCAATAAATCATCGGCATAGATTAAGTATAGAAACACTTTTCAGAATATATCATTTGAATTAAAAACCCTCTTCCCCCACACTCGTGTTTATTGATTTAGATTATAAAGAAGCCCTAAAGTTTGCTCTCGCTAAATCATTTAATAACTGGAATTACTCTTTGAAAATCAAATAAAATATAATCAACTCTAAAGCGCTCTCGCTCTATTTACAGTTGATGCTTTGATATCTTCTATCCGGTAAAAGACTTCGAACTCTCGTTGTGTTGATTTTAAATCTCAATTTGTAATTTACTTTCGTAACAAACCAATTTAGTATTAATTTTAGAAATCAAAACCAGAATTATGTTTAATTAGTTTTTAAGCCGAATCATTATTGAACCTTTCGGTTCAGTGACCTTGCGCGTGGGAATTAGGTAGACATGCTTTTGAATTCAAATATACATAAACAATAACGGGATATAAATTCAGACACGGTAATTGAACAAAATAATATTGAAAGCATATAAATTAAAAACCTAGAAATTAAAGGTATATTGGAATATTCTTCGAGCACCAAAGTATTCTTCAATACAGGAACAAGATTCTTCGATTACACTTGAAATCCAAAAATAGTAACTAATCTAAGGTGCAATAATCCCTCAATACAAGGAATTATTACTTTGAATGGTAAATTGAAAGACTGGAAATAAGGGTGCTAGGAAATTGAAAATAGCAATAGCAATTTAAATAACAGAGAACTCAGTAAACAAAATAATGACAGAAGGGAGAGAGCTTCAAAAATTCCAACTGCCTCTCTTTTATAGCAAACTTGTATGACCTAGGCTTCCTAGAATCTAGGAAGCACGACTTCTTTTCCTGTGAGACTTGGTCCTGATCGTGTGAGGATTTGGCATTTCTTTTAGTGCGTGGGCTGCTTCTGTTTTCAACAGAATTAAACTGTGTGCCGTTCGCAACCATTGTGTGCCGAGGGGAACACCTTTTCTTTCCATGCCAAACGTAACACAATCCATGCCGTCCGTAACAGCCTTCTGTCATGACTTCTTTGGCAGACACTTCTGCTTCATAGCAGAAGTGTATTGTTTTTTAGTTGTTTGCTCTTCTTTTCATCACATAGCTTCATTTTGGCTTAAATAAATTGGCTTAATTGCAATTTTGGTCCCCTTGTTATCTTTTTTTACTTTTGGTCCCCCTATTTTAAAATCTGAAATTTTAGTCCCTGTATTTTAGTTTTTTGAGGATTTTGGTCCCCTGCAAATTCGAAGACAATTTTAAATGAAATGACACTCATATTGATGATGTGTCAATGCTAGTTCAGCAGTGAAATGTTCAAAAAAACTAATTTTATTTAAGATTTATGTTGAACATGTCATAAATGTGAGTTTCATTTCATTAAAAATTGCCTTCGGATTTGCAAGGGGACCAAAATCCTCAAAAAGCTAAAATAAAGGGACTAAAATTCAGAACTTTAAAATAGGGGGACCAAAACTAAAAAAAAATGATAATAGGGTGACCAAAATTGCAATTAAGCCAAATAAATATAAATACCTGAAAACACAATAAAATACCAACGTAAAGCAATATATTCGATAAAAACGATTAAATAATTCATGTAAATTAAGCCTAAAAGTTTGGTTTTGATCATCTGTTTTGCAATTGGATTTCAACAATTCACCATTTAGCCAAGTTATTAGTTATAAGTAATGTTTATTTATAGCCTCCAAAATATGGTTTGCATGTTTCTCTCCTAAATACATTTTATACATGCATGAGAAACTTCATATGGACAACTATCATAGATGATAGAAAGTTGTTGCTACTAATTTGAATATTATTTACTCTTATACATCTGTATGTGGCTTAGGACTCAAACAAATAAGACAATAAAGAAAGTTTGACGTCTTTCAGAGTTAGAAGCTGGTTATCACTACAAGCCAATAGTCTTTCACACTACAAGGTAGATACTTAAAATACAAAGTATTGGTCAAACACCATATCTCCTCAATGGGGTATGGTATTAAGCACACATTAAATGTAATTAAAGATATAAGTAGGTGCAAAATTGGAAATGGAATCTATATAGTTTTATGAACAAATAATTGACTATTTAATATGCCACCTTCATATTATACATCTACCCCAAATTTCAAATATTCTCATAATACTCTAAGCTATTTACTTGTAAATTTTATTTTTTGTCAAAAAATATTATTTTTTCAAAAAACTAAATTTCACTAGTTCAATCAAAATTTTCAATACCCTTTTTAGTCGTATATCGGAAATTATTTGATAATTCAAAATTTTTGGTAGTCATAAACCGTAAATTTTAAAATTTATTATGGAGATAAACTTGAAATTTCAAATTTCTAGCGTTTTTAGAAATTTTTTATAGATTAACCGGAAATTTCTGGTAGATTCCACCCTTACTGGAAATTTCAAATTGGAAAAAATTTTAAAAAAAAAACTTGAAAAATTGGGAAAAAATGATTTGGTTCAGTATTACCGGAAATTTCAAAATTTTCGGGTTTTTCAACCTACCGGAAATTTCCGGTAACGTAAATTTTTAAATTTACGGTTCACTATGTAAACATACCTACCAGAAATTTGAAATTTCTGGTACCGTAAATTTCAAATTTTCGAAAAACGTTATTTTTTACGGTAACTCATGGTAAATTATTCATAATTTCTGGAATAAACATAAAATTTTCGGTATCAGACGGTAAATTTTATAATTTCCAATAATTTTTAGAGTTGTTTTCGTAACTTCGTCACTTTTAAGGGTGCCATGTATAAGTTGAGGGGTGGCATGTTAAATCGTCCAAATAATTGCTTGGGAATCAAATTTCATGAAACGCATTTTGGGCTTCTCCCAATGAGCCATAAATTCTCCAAACATTTAAATTTACCATTTTTTTACAATGCAGCCACTGAAATATTCCACCTAATTTTATTACCCTTACTCCTCAACTTACAAATGGAAACTTATGTTGCTTTGATTCAATGTAAATGCTTATGTTGCTTTGATTCAATGTAAACTCTTATGCCTTTCTTTGTAATTTTTTATGTTATGGGAAACTTAACTCATTTTCTATTTCAACTGACTATAAGGGTGTTTGTTCTAACCCTAGAAACTTAGGTTTAGTTTAGATTTACTTCTAATATGAATGAGTTTCTTAGCTAAGATGAGTTTATGATTTTTTAATTAGGTTCTATTGAAATTAAGTTAGTTAAACTAATTTAAAATTGGTTAAATAGAGTGATAAAATTTTAACAAATTGTTATTCTTCTGAGCTTGTTGTTGTTTAGTACATTGTTTTGTCCAATAAACGCTATAGTGGTTCTTATGAGCTTGTTGCTGTTTAGTTCATCTTTTGCTATCTGTTACTATTAGTGGTGCTTTAGTGATAACCTGATAAGTTTGTGCTCAAATTACAGGTACCCGATATGGTGCTAGTTTGAGGAAGCAAATTAAGAAAATGTAAATAAGTCAGTATAGTAAATTCTTCTGTGAGTTTTGCGGAAAGGTATATATTTTCTTTTTTTCCGTATGAGTTTTTTGAACTACGTTGGTTGACTATGTTCTCAATTGGCTGTTATGATTTCGTTGTATGCAGTATGTTGTTAAGAGAAAGGCTGTTGGTTTTTGGGGCTACAAATATTGTGGAAAGGTGAAAGCTGGTGGTGTGAATTTTTCTCATTAGATTATTTGCTTGTATATAGTTTTTCTGATGTAATTTTACAATTTTGTTATTTTGTTTTTGAAAGTCATTGCAAGATCTCTTTTACTTCCTTAATTATTCTAGTATTTGATTCGGATATTTGACCAAGAGGAATTTTGAAGGTTTTGTAAGTGTAACAGTTATCTTAAGATTATTGAATACTATTTAGTTTGATGTGTTTGCATTTTCATCCTATGGTGAATATGTTGGTTGTTGTCTAATGGTGAATACATTCTAATTCTGAAACTGGTTATTTTTACATTTAGTAAATCAAATTCATTTAAAAACATTCTCAAGGCTATGTTTGTGCGTATGTTTTATGAAATGTGGTTATGTAACATCCTTGGGAAATGAAGTTTCTAGGTTTATGTTTTGAAGAATTTTATGTTTTTCTTATTATAAAAATAGCGACACCAAAAAAATTATAGGAAATCCATCTCGATTATGCTAAAAAATAGCCTAATTTTTTAAGAAAGATATTACAATGGACGCGCCTTGCAACAGATGTAAAAACGTATATTTTACACTGGGGCATTAAGGCAACCGATGTTAAAACCTAGATTTTACATCGGGCCATTAAGGCAACCGATGTTAAATATTGTAGTTATTTTTAAAAAAATAGAATCAACCTCCTATTTCACATGAGATATAACAGTCAATCGATGTGGTAGGTGTATTTTTTACACTGGGTTGCTGACCGATGTAAAATGACTTTGATTTACTGCATCACTTGACTTTACATCAGACTCAGACCCGATGTAAAATGTGTTTTCGCCCGATGTAAAATTTCTTTTCTACACTAAATTTAAAATAAGAGATAAAATATATGAAAGTGATTTTGAGCGCTCTCTTAGATTTTGCCTGCGTGAGTGTTGTTCTTCATTCATCTATATAGTCTCCTTTTTATAGTATGAATTGAGAGATCCGTTGGAGACATACTCTCTTGTTTTGGAAGGTTGATCATATACGCTTTAATACTCTTTCCAAGAATATAGATGTTGTCCATAGCCATATTTTTCCAGTCGTTACTTGCTTGATCCTGTATTAATTGTCTTTGATGAATTATGGATCTTCTGAACATCAATCTAACGTATCTCTAAGAGGGAGCAGTCTCAGAACTTCTCTTGATAATTAAGTAGTGGCTCTTTATCAGAGTATGATTTACATCTTTGTTCATTGGTGCTTGTGAAGCGTTATAGTATCAGAACTTGTTGTTCTTGTAAACTTCCTTCAAAGTTAGCATTAGAATTTTGTATTCTTGTAAACTTCTCCCAATGAAGTCTTTTACTTTTGAGAAAATAGTGTCAAGCTCTGGTCTTCTTAGGACGGAGATCAAGTGGCAAATAATTCTTGTTTGTTTAAGCTCTATTTTCTTCTTTAGAGTGCTTTAGGATTTCTAACTTTTTTTGTATATTTAAACACACGATTAGAGTGCATATTTGTTCTTATTAAAATTTATGTATTTGTTATCATCAAAACTAACACTGGGATATAGAACCAAACTATGTTCTAACAATATCCCCCTTTTTAATGATAACAAAAACTCATATATTTTGATTAATCAAATAAGAACATAAAATATTAGAATCTCCCCCTGAGTTAAATACTCAGATAGAAATAGATACTTCCCTGAAGATGTTTGGTGAGAGATTTGGATGGAAGTTCTGACATACATGCCTTCATAGGTAACTTCTTCTCTTTGTTACATCTTTGCCCCACCTTTTGACAAGTTTCATAAAACATTGGCCACCATTCATACTTAACCCTTTGTTGAATACATTTGCCTTAATTATCTTTGATGATCATTGTTTCCTTCAATTTCCACGTAACATCTACTTCCACAAGAATTCATGCATAAGTAACTCTAAGCTTCCTTTCAGTGCAATCATCTGTAAACATCCGCTTTCCTATAGCACTTCCATCTTGCCAAGGCTCTTGCCAAGCTTCACCTAAATTGGAAAAGCCCTTAACATGTCAAGTTCCATAGAGAAGTCTTGCCTCCGTTGGATCACCACCATTTGCATATGGTGTATTGTATACGGGCCCCTCATCATCACTTCATCTCTCTGTTTCTTATTTTTGAAATTTAGCAAGAAGTAGCTTTCATCATTATGATGCATCTCTGAAAATTGTATGAAATTCAAGTATTTGATCAGGTAGTTTTGCACAACATGCATACTCAGGCTAGCCCTGTGACATACATGATCAACGAGATTTCCCAGTGAAGGATAGAAAAACACTTAGAAAGGGGGGGTTTGAATAAGTGTAGCTTTAAAACTTGACAGATAAAAATAAATTGCACAGTTATTTTTATCCTGGTTCGTTGTTAACTAAACTACTCCAGTCCACCCCCGCAGAGATGATTTACCTCAACTGAGGATTTAATCCACTAATCGCACGGATTACAATGGTTCTCCACTTAGTCAGCAACTAAGTCTTCCAGAGTCTTCTGATCACACACTGATCACTCCAGGAACAACTGCTTAGATACCCTCTAAGACTTTTCTAGAGTATACTGATCCACACGATCACTCTAGTTACAACCTGCTTAGATAACCTCTAAGACTTCCTAGAGTATTCTGATCCACACGATCACTCTAGTTCCTTACAACTTAATGTAATCAATTCTAAGAGTATTACAATTGCTTCTTAAAAGCTATAATCACAAACTGTGATATTTCTCTTAACGTTTAAGCTTAATCTCACTAATATATTACAACAGCAATGTAGTGAGCTTTGATGAAGATGAAGATTCTGAGCTTTGAGTAGAACAGTGTTTCAGCAAGTTAATATGAGTTGTTTTGTGCAGAATCGTTAACCTTGCTTCTCATCAGAACTTCATTTTTATAGGCGTTGGAGAAGATGACCGTTGAGTGCATTTAATGCTTTGCGTGTTCCGTACAGCATCGCATTTAATTTTATACGCTTTTGTCAACTACCTTGAGCCTTGTTCACGCTGTGTCTACTGACGTAGCCTATAATAGCTTTTAAAGTTCCTTTTGTCAGTCAGCGTAGCTTGCCACTTGTACTTCCTTCTGATCTGATGTTTGTGAATACAACGTTTGAATATCATCAGAGTCAAACAACTTGGTGCAAAGCATCTTCTGATCTTCTGACCTTGAAGTGCTTCTGAGCGTGATACCATCAGAACTTCAGTGCTTCTGTTCTCTTGTTCTTCTGATGCTTCCATAGACCCATGTTCTGATTCTGCTTCGACCATCTTCTGATGTCTTGCCAGACCATGTTCTGATGTTGCATGCTGAACCCTTTGAGACAAAGCTTCTGAGCGCTGAATTATGCGTACTCTTTATATATTTCCTGAAAAGGAAATTGCATTGGATTAGAGTACCATATTATCTTAAGCAAAATTCATATTATTGTTATCATCAAAACTAAGATAATTGATCAGAACAAATCTTGTTCTAACAATCTCCCCCTTTTTGATGATGACAAAAACATATATAAATGATATGAATTTGAGATCAGAAAGAACAGACGGCAAAAGACAAATTACACAGCTATAGCATAAGCATATGAATATGTCTCCCCCTGAGATTAACAATCTCCCCCTGAGATAAATAATCTCCCCCTGAAATAAATACTCGAAGAACTTTAATAAAAGACTTCCCTGATTATTTCGGTAGAGACGATCACATAAGCTTCTGTCTTCAGAGAATTCATAGCTTCTGACTTCTGCTTCCATTGGACAGCTTCAGAACTAGAATTTCTTTAGATCCCTAGAACACTCACAGCTTCTGATTCCTGCTTCCATCTAGGACAGCTTCAGAACTTGAGTTTCTTTGATCTTCAGAACATTCACAGCTTCTGATTTCTGCTTCCATCTAGGACAGCTTCAGAACTTGAATTTCTGGATCTTTAGAACATTCACAGCTTCTGATTTCTGCTTCCCTCGGATAGCTTCAGAGCTTGAATTTCTACCAATCATCACTTCATGCTAGATTTGTATCAGAACATTGTTGAATGTACCAGAGCATCATCAGAGCATCTTTACATCCTGAAATGTTACAGAACAAAAACTAAACGACAAAAGTCAGCATGAACGAGTCAGAACATAAAATGTATATTTGAACACATGATATGTATCAGAGCAAATAGAATTTTGTCATAGCAAATAGACAAATATGGATCAAATTCTATTATCAGTGCTTCTGATTCAGAAGCTTGACAGCACTCAGCTTACTTCAGTTTCCATGAGTTTATTCTTTTTACAGAATAACACTTCTTATGGTTTTGCTCTTTGTGTTTGCTTTGAAGATTCTCTTCACTTCTTTATACCTGCAAAACACTTAAACCATATAGAACTTGCAGTTCTTGTTAGAAAATGTGTGGGAGCTTTACCCAGCAACTGATAGATTAATCAAATCATTTATCATTTATCTTCTCCCCCTTTTTGTCATAACATCAAAAAGAATATATCAAAAGATTCAGATGAATAAACACGACAAATAAAATCACTGGAATGTAAAACAAAGAAACTTTTCATTGATAATAAAAAGATATTACAAAGGTTCCTATGTTTAACAAGATGAGAAACATTCCTAGCAAATACATAAAAAGTCATCCCAAGAGGAAATGACTACAAAAATTAAAAACAGCACCCTAGCAAGACACACTCAGTGTCAACCCATCAAGAATCCCTGTGGACTCTTGTCTTCCAGACTAGAACCTCCACTGTAGGAGAGATCCAAGAGACCAAAGAGGAAGAGAGGGACAGTTCACAGACAGAGAGCTAATGTTGCAAACGGGGCTTTCCCTTAACATAGAAGTTAAGAATATCATTCTTAACCTCTTCCCATAACTCAAGAAAGTCTTCTGTCTCTGGGTGAAAGTTGATAACAACATCAAAGAAGAGGTCTGACTTGAGAGGTATTAGGAGAGCCATCCCGAGATATGCAGAGATCTGTCGCCTTTGAGTCATAGATCTTCAACAGGCTTAGGATGAACGCTAGGTTTGAGCTAGGATTTTTAAAAGAAAGAAAAACTAGTTTGAGCAAGAGAAGAAAACGGAAGAGAGAGAGAAAATATAAGAGGGAAGGAGAAGCGTTTGACGAGTATTTAAAAGAAAATGAAGTGAAACAAATGATGGATAGCATTTAATGTTACGTGACATGAGGAGAGATAATAAAGACAAATGAGGTGACTAGCACAGTTACCTATGGTCGGCGTCCCTTCAACTGCACGCGCGCTTATCCATGAATAGTAACGATAGGTTTACCATCCCGAGATAAAACGTTACAGTTGTTTTGCTTTAAAAGAGGTTCTGAATCAACTTAGACAATGAAACGTTAGTAATAACCGAATCATAATTTCTAAAAGATTTCAATCAGAACTTCTGAAAAAAAAAAAAATCCACATTCATTTCAGAAGATACTCATACGTAAGAACTTCTCATCTTCTCATTCTGGACATAAACCCATACTGATGTTCTTCAGAATGAACTTAAACCTATCTTCAGCCAGGGGTTTTGTAAAGATATCAGCCCATTGATGGTCTGTATCCACAAAGTTTAAAGATAAAACACCCTTCTGAACATAGTCCCTTATGAAATGATGTTTAATCTCAATATGTTTAGCCTTTGAATGAAGAATAGGATTCTTAGATAAACATATAGCAGAAGTATTATCACAGAATATAGGAATGTTACTCTCATATATCTGATAATCTTCTAACTGACTCTTCATCCAGAGCATCTGTGTACTGCAACCAGCAGCAGCGACATATTCTGCTTCTGTTGTTGATAGAGCAATAGTTGCTTGCTTCTTGCTATACCAGGAGATCAAATGACTTCCAAGAAATTGGCAACTTCCTGAAGTACTCTTTCTTTCAATTCTGTCTCCAGCATAGTCAGCATCGCAGAATCCTACTAAGTTGTATTCTTTAGATTTTCTGTAAACTAAGCCAACATTAGTAGTACCTTTCAGATACCTTAGAATTCTCTTAACAGCAGTTAAATGAGATTCTCTAGGATCTGATTGGAATCTAGCACACAAACAAACACTGAACAAAATATCAGGTCTAGAAGCAGTCAAATATAGAAGAGATCCAATCATACCTCTGTATAACTTCTGATCTACCTTCTTACTTACCTCATCCTTACCTAGGATGCATGTTGGATGCATAGGAGTTTTGGCTTCTTTGCAGTCTAGAAGATTAAACTTCTTCAGAAGTTCCTTCACATACTTGGTTTGGTGAACATACGTTCCTTCTGATGTTTGATTTATTTGTATTCCAAGGAAATACTTGAGTTCTCCCATCATGCTCATTTCAAACTCAGCCTGCATAGACTCAGCAAACTCCTTTCCAAGTGTAGCATTAGATGTTCCAAAAATAATATCATCTACATAAATTTGACAAATTAAAATATCCTTTTTAAAGGTTTTACAAAAGAGAGTAGTGTCCACTTTTCCTCTAGTGAAACCATTATCCAGAAGAAAAGAACTTAAGCGTTCATACCAAGCTCTGGGAGCTTGTTTCAATCCATACAATGATTTCTTAAGTTTAAAAACATGATTAGAAGACATAGAGTCTTCAAAACCAGGAGGTTGATGGACATAAACTTCTTCATCTATATAACCATTTAAGAAGGCACTCTTAACATCCATCTGATAGAGAGTGATGTTATGTTGAGTGGCAAATGAAATTAATAGACGAATAGATTCTAACCTGGCCACTGGTGCAAAGGTTTCTGTATAGTCAATCCCTTCTTGCTGACTATAACCCTGAGCCACCAGTCTGGCTTTATTCCTTATCACTTCACCTTTCTCACTGAGCTTGTTTCTGAAGACCCATTTTGTACCGATTATATTGAATCCATCTGGTCTAGGAACAAGATCCCAAACATCATTCCTTGTAAACTGATTCAGTTCTTCTTGCATAGCAATTATCCAGTCTGGATCTTCTAGAGCATGATCAACAGAAGTTGGCTCGATCAAAGACACAAGACCTAATTGACAGTCTGCATTGTTCTTAAGGAATGCTCTTGTTCTGATTGGATCATCCTTCTTTCCAAGAATGACATCTTCTGAATGATCAGAGATGAGTCTGGATGATCTTCTGACAGATGGTTCTTCAGAAATGCTTAGATTCTCCAGAGAAGCTGATACTTGATCTTCCGATGCTTTGCTTCTGAGAAGCTCTGCTTCTGATGCGTTGCTTCTTGGCTCAACAACTTCTGATATATCAATATCACAATCTGCAAAATTATCAAACTGCTTTGGTTTTTCAGAACCAAGCTTATCATCAAACCTGATATTGATTGATTCTTCTACAATCAATGTTTCAGTATTGTATACTCTGTAGCCTTTTGAGCGTTCAGAATATCCAAGAAGGAAACATTTTTGTGCTTTGGAATCAAACTTACCAAGATGATCTTTAGTGTTCAGAATAAAGCATACACATCCAAAAGGATGGAAATATGAAATGTTGGGCTTTTTACTCTTCCACAATTCGTAAGGAGTCTTATTTAGAATAGGTCTGATAGAGATTCTATTCTGAATATAGCATGCAGTGTTTATTGCTTCTGCCCAGAAATGCTTAGCCATATTGGTTTCATTGATCATGGCTCTGGCCATTTCTTGCAGAGTCCTATTCTTTCGTTCTACAACTCCATTTTGCTGTGGAGTTCTAGGACAAGAGAAATCATGGGCAATACCATTTTCTTTGAAGAATTCTTCAAAGGATCTGTTCTCAAATTCACCACCATGATCACTTCTGACCTTTATGATTTTACACTCTTTTTCAGATTGAATCTGAATGCAGAAATCAAAGAACACTGAATGAGACTCATCCTTGTGTTTCAAGAATTTTACCCATGTCCAGCGGCTATAATCATCTACGATGACTAATCCATATTTCTTCCCTCTGACAGATGCTGTTTTGACTGGGCCAAACAGATCAATGTGCAAGAGTTCTAAAGGCCTTGAGGTAGAAACAACATTCTTGGACTTGAATGCAGGTTTGGAGAACTTGCCCTTCTGACATGCTTCACAAAGAGCATCTGATTTGAATTTCAGATTAGGGAGTCCTCTGACAAGATCCAGTTTGTTAATTTGAGAAATATTTCTCAAACTAGCATGACCTAATCTTCTATGCCAGACCCACTGCTCTTCAGAAACAGACATAAGACAAGTCACCTTCTGACTCATAAGACCTTGCAGATCTGTCTTATAAATGTTGTTCTTCCTCTTGCCTGTAAATAGGATTGAGCCATCCTTCTGATTTACAGCCTTGCAAGACTCTTGATTAAAGATTATATCATAACCATTGTCACTCAATTGACTGATAGATAAGAGGTTATGTGTTAATCCTTCTACAAGAAGTACATTAGAAATGGAAGGAGAGTTACCAGACTTTATAGTTCCAGAGCCAATTATCTTGCCCTTCTGATCTCCTCCAAACTTGACTTCTCCTCCAGACTTAAGCACCAGGTCTTGGAACATAGACCTTCTTCCTGTCATGTGTCGTGAGCATCCAGAGTCCAGGTACCACGACATGTTGTGCTTTGTCCTTTTTGCAGCCAAGGATATCTGCAATAGGAATAATCTCATCCTTAGGTACCCACATTCTCTTGGGTCCTTTCTTGTTAGATTTTCTCAAGTTCTGATTGAACTTGGGTTTAACATTGTAAGCAATAGGAGGAACAGCATGATAATTTTTAATGTGAGTTTCATGATATTTCCTAGGTTGTGTCACATGCTTTTTGGTGTGTGTTATGTGAAAACTTTGAGCATGTGAAGTGTGCCTAATATCATGGGAGTGGCCATACTTGAACTGATCATACAATGGCTTGTATGTGAATTTCATTTCATCAACAGGTTCACGTTTGTATGGGGTTTCACCCTCAAAACCAATGCCGACTCTTTTGTTTCCAGACACAGCATATATCATAGAAGCTAGCTGACTTCTGCCAATACTTCTAGATAAGAACTTCCTGAAACTTAAATCATATTCTTTCAGAATATGGTTTAGACTAGGAGTGGATTTTTCTGAATCAGAAGGAGATCCAACATTATTGGATAATTTTAAAAGTTTTTCTTTTAATTCAGAATTCTCCAACTCAAGCTTCTTTGTTTCAAATTCAAATAGCTTTTTCAGCTTTTTGTATTTGAGACTGATTTGAGACTTGAGTTCCAGAAGTTCAGTTAGACCGGAAACTAACTCATCTCTAGTAAGTTCAGAAAATACCTCTTCAGAATCTGATTCTGATGTAGATTCTGATCCGTCATCTTCTGTCGCCATCAGCGCACAGTTAGCCTGCTCATCTTCAGAGTCTGAATCATCTTCTGACTCATCCCAGGTTGCTATAAGACCTTTCTTCTTATGAAACTTCTTCTTGGGATTTTCCTTCTGAAGTTTTGGACATTCATTCTTGAAGTGTCCAGGCTCATTGCATTCATAGCACATGACCTTCTTCTTGTCAAATCTTCTGTCATCAGAAGATTCTCCACGTTCAAATTTCTTTGAACTTCTGACGCCTCTGAACTTCCTTTGCTTGTTCTTCCAGAGTTGATTCAGCCTTCTGGAGATCAAGGACAGTTCATCTTCTTCTTCAGATTCTGATTCTTCAGGATCTTCTTCTCTAGCCTGAAAAGCGTTAGTGCATTTCTTGATATTGGATTTTAATGCAATAGACTTACCTTTCTTTTGAGGCTCATTTGCGTCCAGCTCTATTTCATGACTTCTCAAGGCACTGATAAGCTCTTCCAGGGAAACTTCATTCAGATTCTTTGCAATCTTGAATGCGGTTACCATAGGACCCCATCTTCTGGGTAAGCTTCTGATGTTCTTCTTTACGTGATCAGCCTTGGTGTATCCCTTGTCAAGAACTCTCAATCCAGCAGTAAGAGTTTGAAATCTTCTGTCATCAGAAGATTCTCCACGTTCAAATTTCTTTGAACTTCTGACGCCTCTGAACTTCCTTTGCTTGTTCTTCCAGAGTTGATTCAGCCTTCTGGAGATCAAGGACAGTTCATCTTCTTCTTCATATTCTGATTCTTCAGGATCTTCTTCTCTAGCCTGAAAAGCGTTAGTGCATTTCTTGATATTGGATTTTAATGCAATAGACTTACCTTTCTTTTGAGGCTCATTTGCGTCCAGCTCTATTTCATGACTTCTCAAGGCACTGATAAGCTCTTCCAGGGAAACTTCATTCAGATTCTTTGCAATCTTGAATGCGGTTACCATAGGACCCCATCTTCTGGGTAAGCTTCTGATGATCTTCTTTACGTGATCAGCCTTGGTGTATCCCTTGTCAAGAACTCTCAATCCAGCAGTAAGAGTTTGAAATCTTGAAAACATCTTTTCAATGTCTTCATCATCCTCCATCTTGAAGGCTTCATACTTCTGGATTAAAGCGAGAGCTTTAGTCTCCTTGACTTGAGCATTTCCTTCATGAGTCATTTTCAATGACTCATATATTTCATAGGCCGTTTCCCTGTTAGATATCTTCTCATACTCAGCATGAGAGATAGCATTCAGCAAAACAGTTCTGCATTTATGATGATTCCTGAAGAGCTTCTTCTGATCATCATTCATTTCTTGCCTTGTCAGCTTTACGCCACTGGCATTTACTGGATGTTTGTAACCATCCATCAGAAGATCCCATAGATCACCATCTAGACCAAGAAAGTAACTTTCCAGTTTATCTTTCCAGTATTCAAAGTTTTCACCATCAAATACCGGCGGTCTAGTATAACCATTGTTACCGTTGTATTGCTCAGCAAAGCCAGATGTAGATGTAGGTGTAGACTTTTCACTTTCATCAACCATCTTTTACTGAAGCGTTTTTCTCTTCCTGAATCTTTTCTAAACACGGTTAAGTGCTTGCACCTTAGAACCGGCGCTCTGATGCCAATTGAAGGATAGAAAAACACTTAGAAAGGGGGGGTTTGAATAAGTGTAGCTTTAAAACTTGACAGATAAAAATAAATTGCACAGTTATTTTTATCCTGGTTCGTTGTTAACTAAACTACTCCAGTCCACCCCCGCAGAGATGATTTACCTCAACTGAGGATTTAATCCACTAATCGCACGGATTACAATGGTTCTCCACTTAGTCAGCAACTAAGTCTTCCAGAGTCTTCCGATCACACACTGATCACTCCAGGAACAACTGCTTAGATACCCTCTAAGACTTTTCTAGAGTATACTGATCCACACGATCACTCTAGTTACAACCTGCTTAGATAACCTCTAAGACTTCCTAGAGTATTCTGATCCACACGATCACTCTAGTTCCTTACAACTTAATGTAATCAATTCTAAGAGTATTACAATTGCTTCTTAAAAGCTATAATCACAAACTGTGATATTTCTCTTAACGTTTAAGCTTAATCTCACTAATATATTACAACAGCAATGTAGTGAGCTTTGATGAAGATGAAGATTCTGAGCTTTGAGTAGAACAGTGTTTCAGCAAGTTAATATGAGTTGTTTTGTGCAGAATCGTTAACCTTGCTTCTCACCAGAACTTCATTTTTATAGGCGTTGGAGAAGATGACCGTTGAGTGCATTTAATGCTTTGCGTGTTCCGTACAGCATCGCATTTAATGTTATACGCTTTTGTCAACTACCTCGAGCCTTGTTCACGCTGTGTCTACTGACGTAGCCTATAATAGCTTTTAACGTTCCTTTTGTCAGTCAGCGTAGCTTGCCACTTGTACTTCCTTCTGATCTGATGTTTGTGAATACAACGTTTGAATATCATCAGAGTCAAACAGCTTGGTGCAAAGCATCTTCTGATCTTCTGACCTTGAAGTGCTTCTGAGCGTGATACCATCAGAACTTCAGTGCTTCTGTTCTCTTGTTCTTCTGATGCTTCCATAGACCCATGTTCTGATTCTGCTTCGACCATCTTCTGATGTCTTGCCAGACCATGTTCTGATGTTGCATGCTGAACCCTTTGAGACAAAGCTTCTGAGCGCTGAATTATGCGTACTCTTTATATATTTCCTGAAAAGGAAATTGCATTGGATTAGAGTACCATATTATCTTAAGCAAAATTCATATTATTGTTATCATCAAAACTAAGATAATTGATCAGAACAAATCTTGTTCTAACACCCAGAACCTCACCTCAAATTCCACATCTTCCTCTTCGATTTCTACTTCAATTTCACCATTAAAAACTTTTGGCGCAACATAATGAATTGCTATGCCATTAGTTGTGTCACAGTTTCCACGTATCACATCCACCCATAGTTTCATGTCTTCATTCTTCCCCTCACTATTTGGTGCCTCTACTTCCTCCTTTTCTTCCACAATTTCAAACCTAGATCCTTCTTTTCCCCCTCCTCCACAAACTCCCACCTGTTTCGCCAAATTCCTTTGTCGTGACTTCTATGTCTCCAGCGCTCGCCGGAGTATGCGAGCTTGATGCACGATTTTCTATTGACGGTGGTGCCTGCTTTTTCAGTCTCCCTAGTCCCCTTGACATCGTACAAACTTGTACTATAATCCTTCTAGTTTAGGTCCCTTGTTTGAAAACGAGTTTAAACCATGAGAATCAAGATTTTGACCACAACATTAGAGAAAATCAAGAACGCTATGCACGTCAGAAATCTCCAGAGCAAACATTATCAAGCCCAAATTTCTTTGTATTTTGTTATGTTGTTAAAAACATTTTTGTTATTTTGGTATTTTGTAATTTGGTTATTTTATTAAAAAAAATTAACGGTTTAGCTTCCCAATTTTAATACTTTGGTTATTTCTTTTATAGATTTTTATTGTTAAATGATTTTTATTTTTTGTTGTGTTATTCTATTATTTTTGTATTTGATAATTTTTTTATTTTAGTATTTTATTTAAAAATATATAATGGATTAGGTTCCCAATTTTTTAATTTGTTATTTGTTATTTTTCTTTTTTTTTATTTTTCTTTAGTTTTTATTATTAAGGTATTTTTTTATTATTGCTTTTTTTTAGTTATTTTGGTATTTTCTTATTTTGTTTTTTGGTAATTTGTTAAAAAAGTTTAACGGATTTGGTTCTCTAATTTAATATTTATTTTCTTTTATAAGTTTCCATTCTTAACATTTTTTTTATTTTGTGTTTTGTTATATTGGTATTTTATTATTTTGTAAAAAAATAAGTGTTTATTTTGGTATTTTTATAATTTGGTATTTTTGTTAATTTGGTATTTTGTTAAAAATCACTAATGGTTTTGGTTCCTTATTATATTATTTCTTTTTTTTCTCTATTAAATTTAAATTGTTAATATTTTTGGTAGTGTTATTTTCTTAATTTTTTATTTTGGCTTTTTTATTTTTTTATTTTACTTTTTTTTTTAATTATTTGATTAGGTTCCTTATTTTGTAATTTTTTTGTTTTGGTATTTTTTTATTTTTGTTATTACAATATTTTCTTATTTTTGTTAACAAAATTTGTTATTTTTCTATTTTGGTATTATCTTATTTTTTATTTTGGTATTTTGTTAAAACATATGTTTTTATTTTTTCTATTTTCTTTTTTTTTTCTTTTATAAATTTCCAATAATGTTAAGAAAAATAGTTATTTTCGTATTGTGTTATTTTTTTTATTTTTGTATGTTGGTAAAAAATTAAATGGAGATAGGTTTCCTATTTTATTATTTTAGATGCATCGTTTGAACGTATTATTTTATTTTGTCATACAAAATAATCTCCCCTGATTCGTAGTGACTATATAAATCTGATAGTGCTCTCTCAGTTTTATCCAACTACAATTATAATTTTTTCATCTTTTTCTTCGATTTCATACTTAGTTTCTTCTTTGATTTTGCCAACAAGAAGATCTATATTTACAGGTATGCATGTAATCTTTTAATCTGGCTTCTAAGTTTAAACAAAAGTCTCAAATTTATGAATTTTTTGAAGTTGAAGAAATCAACTTGCATTCAAGAGTTAGAAATATTATAACTGATATATTGATCCAATTTTCATATTTTAAAATCTTAAATGTATCTTTTGAAATCTAATTGTTTAGATTTTAAATGATAACAACTCTAATTTGTCTCTAACTGGCTGATATGAATTTGGTTTTTACCGCATAAATTTTTTTGCTTTGTTATTTGTGTTGTATTCTTTTCTGTACGTGCTCTATTCTTTGCTTATTTGCAATTTTTTTTCAATATTCATTCACGCTCGAAAGGACTTGACTATTATTCAAAGAGGCAACAGAAGAGAGATTACCTTAAAGGTGTGTGGGTGCAACAATCACGTGATTATGTTCAGATATTTAATCTTTTAAATTAAGTGAGTTGTGTTCAATTATAGTCTTGCCACTCCTTATTTTACTAACCATGTAGTTAATATAAAATAAAGGTAGAAATAAAAGTTCCTACGCTATTACAAGGCTTCGGGGAGGGGATTACCTAGCCAAAACAGGGGATGCGAAAATTAAAGTGCGAGAAAGTAAATCCTAGTTACTATTACATAAAAATTGATTAAGCGACCTATACACCGTCTCTAAAATTTAAATGAATAATTAAATAAATAAAAACAAGCACGCGACATTCATAGAATATGGGATAAGAAGAGAAATCGGGAGAAAAATTATAATTAGTAAAATTGAGATTTTAAGTGAAAATCTAAATCTAATTAATTATAAAGCTAATCATACAACTAATTACCTAATTAATTAATTAACTAAATTAATGCTAAACACAAAAAAATCAATTACTAATTAACCTAAAATCAAATCAAATTTAAATTAATAAACTTAATTACTAGGTTAATTAAAATTATTAAACTTAATTAAAACCTAAAATCTAATTTTTTTTGTATTTCTCCAAAGGTTGATTTTAATTTTAAAAAAAAAAAATTAGATAGGTTAATAAAAACTAAAAGGAAATAAGAAAAAAATATAAATAAATTGGGCCTGGGGGTATAGCAACCAAAATGAGGTGTTAAGAACGAAATAACCTGGCCCAATATTGAAGGTAGGCCCACAATGCATGATCACAAGTGGGGAGATCTCTGGGTGTCCACCGTGAGATTACGCTTCCTGGGCCCTTAGATCACTGCTATTGGAGATCCAGCGATGGAAAGTGGAGGATGCATGGTAGGCCTTGATGGGCGCGCGTGTGTTGGATCCACTTGGAGGTTTTAGCAAAGAAATAATCCACAAAATGATGCAGGAGGTGATAGCCCTTCTTGCTTTAACCATTCCTGCTGAAATTGTTAGTTGAAAATAAATTGACACAAAATAATTAAATAGGAAACCATAATTTTCTGGTCAATTCAACGCGCCGCCTACGTGGATGTTGACCCACGAATCAAGAATCAAGACTGCTCCACGTGTGTGAGTTCAACGGTCAAACTTACTGTTCATCTTCCCCAACCTTGGTTCCTTCGGATTCACTTAGGGACTTTCCAAGAACATAAGTCTGAATGAGGTCGATCTGGACCCTTGAAAACTCGAGTAAGGAATGGGAAGAGTCTTTGGAAACCTCGGTAAGAAGATTGAATGATTGGCTTGGGTTAAAACTTGCTTGAATGAAACCTTTGTCGTGCCCTAATTTTTGAGAGAATTTGGAAGCTTCAAACCCTACTCTTGCTTCCCCTATTTTCCGTCCTCTAATGGCTGAGTGTGTTGTGAAATATATAGAGAGTGATTTATGGTTATAAAACTTGATTCAAATCTTTTGGAATCCTGAAGATTGGGGTGTGAGATGTTTGATTGGATTTTTGTATTAAACCTTTCTAAACTTGGATCAATATTATTCCAATCTCTTTTCACGTATTATGGCCTCTTGGATTATGATTTAAATCAAGGATAAAAAGTGGAATAATCACCATACAATTATTTCATGATTTTATTTGATTTTTATTTGAATTTAAGTGAATAAAATCAAATATAAATCAAACAATATCATAAAAATAATTATATTTGACCAATGGACCCCTTTTGGGCTTATTATCACGTGAGGAACTCAAAATCATAAGCCCATTACTCAAAAATCAAGAATTTTCCAATTAGGGTTTCATCCATTTTCCAAATTTTGCCCAACTTGTGCAAGCCATAACTCATTCAATATTTATCCTATGGAGATGATCTAGGACTTTTTTGAAAGCCCAAGATGTCCTATACAAGTCACTTTAGAACCTTTTTTGCATTTGGAGATTTTATCTTGATGATATTGGCTTTGACAAAAAATAGCTTTTTGCGAGCTTCTAGAAGGACCTATAATGTTTTGACTCATATCTCTCAAATGGTGCATTTCTTGACTTCGGGACCAATATCAAATTTGTAGATAATTGAATTTCCTTGAGAATGAGCTTTGGTTGGGGAATTTCTAATGAACCATGTGGTAGATATGATCAGTCAAAGTTGGGCTGACTTTTTCCTAGAAACCCGAATTTAGAAGCTTGAACTTTTATTGATTTCTGAGCTTTCCTTGATGAATCATGATCAACTCTTGATCAAATAATGAATGTTACTTCAAAATGTTGATGTTGACAAAAAATCGGGAGTTTTGACTTTGTGTTGACCATGGTAGACTTTTTTGGTCAAATTAGTCAATTGTGGATCATTTGAATAGTTGACTGAGCAATCTCGGGGATCAGAGCCTGAAAATTAGCATGAGGATCCTTTTAAGCATATGAGAGGCCATGGGATCCATTTGAGGTCTTAGAACTTGATTTGACCTTGAGAGAAACAAAACCCTAATTATGGGCTTGTTGCTTAGGAGAGGGGTAAATGCGCCCAATTCTTGCATATTCTTGAGCAGTTGAAAGTCAGGTGAGTCAAAATATCTGAAAATATTATGGGAAAATTTTGGGGTATGACAAGTACTATCAGGTTCAAGGTTCTAGCTCCTTTCAATCCATCCTGAGCATTCAGTTAGCATCCTTGGAAGTTAGTGAAGCTATCCAAGTCACTAACATACTTCTGTAACATCTCCAAGGTCCAATTCGATCACTTGCTCATAGGTACATTTCTGGAACTTGCATTCATTCATTTAAGTACTCATATACATAAAGCTTGATACCAATTTACTCAGAATCATGTAGGGTTTAACAGCCCTAAGGTTTTAGGGCTTGATTGATTGTGTTGAGAATTTAATTTTGAAAACAAATTTTAGGGTTCTTGAGTATTTTCTAGAAATTCAAGCGTTTTAGTTTGAAAAAATGATTGATACCTATGTGGTTGAATACATTGTTTTAGCCTAGTTGGTTGTGTGTGTTTGTGAAGCGTGTCCCATAGGTCTGGGGTTCGAATCCCCTCGCCCCAAACCTCTGTTCCCTTTTTTTATTTTTAGCATTTTCAACTTGTTTTGATATTTTATCAATTGAATGGGCCTTATGATCACCAACTGGCACTTGGCCCAGTGGTCATGTTTTGAGACAATAAAGTGAAGGTCCTGAGTTCAAGTCCTCTAAGGACCAAAACCTCTTTTTTATCACTTGTTTTCATCCTTTTTACTTAAACTTTGATAAGTCATTTAAAATAGTAAAATTAATCTTTTTATCTTAATTTTTTTGTATTGTTTATTTATGTTGTCTATTTTTATATTATGATTAAAAATTCAAAAAATATTATTTATTTTGCCATTAAAAAATTAATGAAAAACAAGTCCTTTTTAGCTGTTTTAAAATATCAAAAATCATTTTCCTTTTAAAATTTTCTTTGAATAAATTGCTAATATTTTTATGAGTGTTATTCTAGGGTTATGACCATGTCTCCTTGATGATATCATGTACCCTTAGACCAATTCTCTTTTAGAATTTGGTAATCATAAAAAAAGTTAGGTTTAGATGTGATTTCAAAACCCTAAGTTTTAAAACCCTAATTCAAAAACTTCTTGATCTTTGTTTATCCATGTTAAATGTGATTTGTTTACCTTGGTCATTATCTTTTGTTCATGTACATATACTTGTTGATTACTTTTAAAAACCCGTTGAGTATTGTTAAAGCTCAACACCCAAAAAGATTTTGGCTACTTTGGCCCCTTTATTTTCCTTTTAAGGGGAACTACAAAAGCTCTGACTTCCCTATTGTTAAAGGGGTATGTAGGCCTAAGATGTGATGTCTTATCGAGCTCACTTTTAAAAACTTCTTTTCCCATCACCACACTCTACTTAAACAAAATCACATATGCCTTTTCAAAATAACAGTAACAAAAATCAATATTTTCAAAGAGGCTCCTATGGGATACCATAGATATGAGGGGTGCTTAAAACCTTCCACTTGTATAACAAACCCTCTGTACCCAAATCTCTGATAAGTTTATTAGTTTTGATTTTAAAAACTTCAGTGGTTTTTATTCGCTCTTTCTCCCATTCCTTTTGGAAACAATAAAGCGCGACGGCGACTCTGTTTAAAACAAATGAGCTAAGCCTTCCCCATGACTTTAGTCTCACCAATTTCACCGTTACAATATGGGGAAGACTTAAATTTAGTATTCCGCCCTATGCTCAAAATAAAGATCATACGCAATTTCTAAAATACCCCTCTGAACCGGAAGTATATTTTTGGTGCGCGCCTTTTTTTGTTAAAATTGTTTGAAAATCGGAAATATATTTGCGCTTGTAAACCGAAAATATATTTTCGATTTTAATGCTACCTGTAATAGGAAAATTTTAGACAGAGAAATGTCATTTTTCAATCATTTTCGCATTAAATATTAAAACATGTACAATTCATACAACCAAGACAATTGGAACAAAGACACCCACCCACACACACACACACACACACACACACACACACACACACATATATATAGTACACATCACAAAATGTTTTCGTGGTTCATGAAGGGATAACCCAAAAATGTAATCCAAATACAATAACAAAAAATTAGAACCAAAGTGCAAATGCATCATCAAATACTACTGGGTTAAGTGGATGATGAGTCGGCCTGTCACCCTCGAGGCGTCCCTCTGTTTCCTCTTGTAAAACAGAGCCTCCTTAGAGCCTCCGCCATGATGGTATTCAAAACACCTCTAACACCAGATCCATCAGGAAACAAACATCTAGGAGCTCCATTATACGATGATAGCTAGGTAACATGTTAGTGGCATGATTGGTCCTAGCCTGCTCCTCCTCTAGGATCTTATGATGAAATGGCCTCAGTGGGTTCCTTGGAGCATCCTTTACCAAGTATGGATGGGACACCCGGAAGCACCATATCATGTAACCGTACTCGTAGCTCCAATCGTTTGGTGCTACAGTACTCCTGATCTTATCAAAAACAAGATAATTCTCAAAATCATCAAACAAATAATCCATATCCCTTTGTTTCACAGTCGAAGGAGCAGATAAAGTAGCATCCCGGGGAATGGTCTAGGTGAGCCTGATTTGACGCATCACCCGCTCAGGCATATAAACAGCCTTCTTGCAAATTCTGCAGGCCAACCAACCCGTAAACAACACAACCATGTCAAATGGTATCGTCACACGGTGATTGACGTACGAACAGAAGTGTATGTCCTCATGCACCAGCCGATCAATGTACACTTAGAACGGCTATATCGCCTGGCTCCTGCATTATTATTTTGACAGATTTAATCAACTAACCATAACTCAAAATTCATACTTGTCCGTCCCAGATATATCTACCAACATGGTAAGGGTAAAGAGGAAGAAGGGATAAATCAAGCGATTCTCTCCTCCAAAAGCCTGAGGCGCCACAGGCGCAACCTGTGCAAGGCTCAGGTACCGCCTCATGAGCCGGCTCAGGTTCCTAGGATGATTGAGGAGCCACCTCATGTGTCGTTTGGGATTGAGGCTGTGATGGAGGTTGTGGTTGGGCCTCTGGTGTTGCCTGAGAACAGACGGCTCTCCCGCCTGAAATGCACTCACTAAAGAAATGTGTTTGTAGGAGGACAGGGAGGATACAAATGAACTGGAGAATCCTTCCAGTTGCGGGAGGACAACGTAGTAGGAGTAGAAACAGGAACACTGGAGGCTTAAGCTGTAGGAGGTGCATCCGGTACGACCTTTCTAGAGGCAAAAGGAGGCTGGGTTTCCTGACTCATTTCTCTCCGCACAAAAGCATGTTGTGCAACCCTGCCGAGCCTCAATTGAAATGGTCTCTCAGTCATTGCTCCTTTAGAAGTACGAAAAATGTTAATGTAACGACCAATGTTGAAAACAGATACAGACAAAATCTAGAAATGACTTGTGGTTTTGTTCTTGCTAAAACCGAAAATGTTTTTCGGGTTCCTACTCCGGTTACAGAAATACATTAATGTCTTTCCTGCCCCACAAATGAGCTCACAAAAAACCCATTGATCATGAAAATGACAGTGCCAACACATTTCTAATGATTCATAATGTTGATAACAAACTACAAAATCCCAATTTATAACCTAAATCACACATTTGAATGAATTTTACATAAACTCTAAAAAATTCAAAAACAACTTAATTGATTGGTTATGGTTGATTTTCCTTGATTGATTGTGGTTGGATGCTTTAGAGACTGATGCTTGATGATTTCTAATAACTTGTTTCAAATGTGGTTGATTTAGAAAGTGATACTATAATGGGAGGGGAAGTGGCGGTGCGCCTTTTAGTTAATTTACAAACCGAAAATATGTTTACGGTTCTAAACATAGTTATATTTTTGATTAATACCAAAACTTTCCAACGTAATTATTGTCTAATACGGTGCGAAATCGGTAATATATTTCCTATTTTCAGAAACATTTTTAAAATTTTACGTGGTGCGTTAGAAAAATATGAGATGGAATAAAAAATTCCCTTATTATATGGATGACATGGATATGCCAATACATTGGGTGGAGTTCTTATCCTCATCGTGTCTTTGAGGGCTTTTTTAGAAAAAAACTTGAATAGGCAACTATTTTTTTTTTAAAATTTTTAATGATTAGGTTCTTCCCTCCATTCTATTTTTTTGGTAATTGTTTTTTCTTTTATGTATTTCCATTATTAAGAAATATATTTTTAATAAATATTAAATATTTTCCTCTTTTTATTATTTTGAATTTTTTTTACTAAATGGAGAATTTTGAATACATGTATGTGTGCCTATAATTGGCCTTCAAATGCATTCATTTATATTTTGTCTTCATTCTTTGTGCCTATATAAATCTCATATTGCTATCAGTTTATCAAATCACAAATTATTTTCAAGTTTTTTTTTGTTTCATTCAAAGTTTCTTCATTGATTTTGTCAAAAAGAAGATTTCTCATCCATCTACGTTAATAGGTATGCATGTAGTATTTTAATTTCTCCTGTTTTTTTAAACAAAAATCTCTATGATAATTCATATTTCAGTATACATTTTAGTTTTTATCAACTAAAATATGAATAATTTGTTTCAATCGAAGAATTGCAATATTTTTTACTGCATGAATGTGTGAATTTTTTACCGCGTCTATTCAATATATTTATGTTTTTATAGTTTTATGATAATTTAAGATTCTTTATATCATTCAATATTATTATAAAATTCTCTGATAATTTATCATTTTTGAACCCCAAATATGATTTTTCTATTTAGATTTGTATTAATTTAATTTTGGTTAGCACTAAAATTTCTTTTATCTCAATTTGCATTAGCAATTGAAGTTTTGAGTTTTATGTTTTATTCTCAGTTCTGTTTTATTTTTTTTTTTTGTGTTGTGGATACTATATTCTCAATTGATTTTCTCTGTTCTTTCAATTTGTTATTATATTTATTTGCGATGATTTTTTCTCTCTATTAAATGTGTTGCTCATATGTCTATGTATAGTGAGTATCCTACTTATACTTTATTTTTTATCCATACTTGCCATAAATAATAATATATTTAAAGTTTTTTTTACTTTGTTGCTCTATGTTTTGAAGCATTGTCTATTTAATTATTTTATTTTATTTTGTTATGGCTTGTGATGTTTTTTTTAATAAAAGTTTATTATGGAATTTCAAATTAAAATTTGAGTATTTTAAATTTTACTATGGAGTTTTTTTCAATAAAACTTTATTATAGAATTTAAAATGGAAATTTGTATTCTCAAATGGTGCTCTATTATGTGTACAGGTATTATTAATTTTATATTTTTATAAAGTTATAACTTATTTTCAATAAACTATCACAAGTAGAGTTTACGAACCTTTTAGCAGGGATTATATAGACTCTCGAGTGTAAGGATCCGTCATGAAATTATGTAAATAAACACTAGTTCTTGAAGTATCTAATAATTAATTTATGTTATTGCAGGGAAAAGGAACTATGAGTGAATTATCAAAGAAACAAGACAACCTTGATAACAAAAACGACAGACTTGATGATGACTCAAGAAATAAGAAAGTAACATCTTCAAAAGAAATTAATTTAAATCAACCACATATTGATAGTAAAAAACGTCAAAGGAATCAATTTGATGAAGTCATGTTAGAGAAAAGTACTAGTTTTCCAAGTGGACGCATGTTTACCTCTGGTCAACCTTCACAAGGTGAAAGAGGTTTTACTATGAATGATCCATTGCTTCCCACTTACTTTGGTCTTACTCAGAAGAATCAGAATCAAATGAACAATCCTTTTCAATATACAGGAAACCAAGAACCTTGTATTGATGGTAACATAAACAAAATTCCTCGTGAATTTGAAATTGATGATGAGTGGCTTTCGGATTACTCAGATATTGAGATGTCACCTTCCCCAGAAAATCGTGTGGTGTATCCATCACTAATCACTGGTAAATTTGTTCCCGTTGTGCTGAGACCTGTTAGTCCGTCATCTTTGGAGCCAAATAATCTAAAAAATCACCACATCATTACAGATGATTATCAGGAGAGAAAATTTCCATCACCAGCAATTAGTATTACTCCACCGTTTTAAATGTTGCGTGAATTATTGTAGAAAAAATTGGAGATGAACTTTTCAATATGAGTACAAAATGCTCCAACAATTTAATTTTGGAAATAATCGCATGAATAGTGATGTTTCTAAAGGTTGAAGATAATGGCATTTAAGATGGTTTTTTTAAAGATTATGTGGAGTTGTTTTGGAATAAAAGATCTTTTGTTGAATTTGGAGTTTAGATATATTTGAATTTAGTTTGTCATTGAAAAAATCTATAATATAAAACCTAGATGTTTTGTTTATGTTTAAATAAAAATATTGGATTGGATTTCTTCTTAGAATTCAAATATTGTTATATTGTTAAAATTGGATAAATAAAATGACAGACATTTATTAATTTCTTGCTTGCATTATTCATTTATGGTATTTTTCTATAATAGATTTAAATTATATGCACTAATATAATTAAATTTTTGTCCTGTCATAAATATATAGCAATAACAAAATATTGCTTCCTTTACTTTAAAGATTTTTTTATTTATATGAAAGCATTTAAGTTGTGTAAATTGGAGGACAATAAATTTTTAGTAAATAATGAGTTAAAAATGTATGGTAAGGGTTATTATTGCTCATTTAAATTAAATCATATTTCTAATAAAAAAACTAAATCATGTCATGTTGTAGCCGATAAAATGATTACCAATAGTTGCTAGATATTGGTTGCAATAACTATCTAAGTGCGAATAAACGAACTATTTTCCAACTTTGATGAAATTTCCCCAACATAGTCATGCTCTGTGATAGTTCAAAACTTCAAGCTTTGGGAAAAGGAAAGATCGCCGATAGATTGAAAATGGTGTTGGATGAGCATATGGACTACGAACGGTCTATTACCGTGGGGTGGGGGGGGGGGTGGTGAATAGACCTTCCAAACTAAAAGTTCGTCTGAAAAAGGTTTTTACCAGAGTTTAAAAAAACATAATATTTTGCGTGGCGGAATAAATTTTTGCGTAAAAGAGAATTTCGCTTGTATTGAGAGATTCATAAATGTCCTTAATGAGTTTACAACTTATCCAATTGCACTACTGAATTTCAACAAAGTTCAAACTAATAGAATTGTAAAATCGTTCAATTCCACAAGATGTGTTATCAACTGAATTTCAATTACAAATAAGATGCTACTATCACATTCTTTCAGACTTAATCCACACTAAGATAATGTCAAAATACTGATTCTAATAAAACCTACAACATATACAATAAAACACTACTAATAGATAAACCTATCAGCATGTAATTCTAGAAAGCAATATAAACTACCTAATCATGTGTTCAACTGCGAAATTAAATGAATGAGAGAGAGAGAGAGAAGAGAAAACACCGGTATTTAAAGTGGTTTGACAAATCCTCACATTATGCTTAATCCATATTCCAATGATTTCCCATTGAAAATACGTTGGTTTTCCATTATGATTTGCAACAATAATAATTAGTTTGTACAACCCCTAGTCCATAAATAAATGTTGAAAATAAAATTTCTTCTATTTTAGATCTTGACTTGTACACAATACTACAAAGGTCAACCCGAAGAAAAGAATCTCAATCTTAATTTTCCACTAGAATATTCACAACCAATCACAACATTACACACTCTTGTAAGCCTTTGAAATTTTAAACAAATCATTAAAGAAACATTAAATCCAAAACGTATCTCCTCAATTAATCATGAATAATTTATGATAAGTTTCAAATCCATGCCACAATGGAAAAAGAATGAGATAGAAAATGGAAGAAATTGTTTGCAAGTGTTCAAGAGTGTTAGTTCCTTGGTTTTATGGTTGACATAATTTTTGCTAAAACATTGTTCTTAACTGATGTTGAGCAAGATATTGAAACATCTTGACCAACTGTCATGACAGGTTCTGCTGTCATGTGTTTTGACATATTTTCAGCCATATTTTTTGACATGTTATACCAGAACATCATGACAGTTTAGTTGGTTTTAATTCTTTGAAGATTTGATTGAAAAATATGAAATTCTACGGATTCTAGTGCCCATACAGGCGCAACTAATCAAGGATAATTTAGACATAACTTTCTAACACAAAGTTTCTAAATTTAACATAACTTTTCATTCTTTGATTTGTCATGTGCCTGTAGGGCACAAGTTAACATTACCCATTATTTTTTATAGCTAAACTAGTAGTAAATCTGTTCTAGACACATGTATTGATATTGTTAGAAGTAGTTCAGCCAATTGAGTAACTAACTAGAAGTTAATTATGAAGTTAGTTTAGAAGTTGTTAGACTTTATGGTTGTTGCTTGCTATATAAGAAACTGATCCATGTTCTAATGTTCTGAAACTCTGCACAATTGAATAACAATTTAATTCTCATATTCTAACAAGTGGTATCTAGAGCGGGGTTCATGATCCACCGTTGAACTCTCTTCTTTCAAGAATGCAGTTTCGTTTTCATGTTGAGAAAGTTGTTAGTCTTGTTTCCATCGCACCTGCTCATATACATGTTCTTATCTGAACCAATTCCATGGTTAATTCATCCAAATTCATGACACCAGCAATTTCAAAATTTGATTGATTTTATGATTATTTGGCCATGCTCATAAGGAATCTTCTTAGATCCAAATAATATTGGGATTTGATAGAAAATTGTGTCATGATCGCACCACCAAAAACAACACCGGAACAAAGAAAACTTAGAGATGAGAGCAAGCTTAAAATCTCAAGGACAAGAATTATTTGTTTCAAGTAATTGATCAAACAATTCTTGAAACAATTCTGAATTGAGACACAACCAAAGATATATGGGAGTCCATGCACAGGAAGTATCAAGGATCCACGAAAGTAAAAAGTGGTCAATTACAGGCTTTGCATTGAGAATTTTTAGTTCTTTGCTAGAAGGAAAACAAAATTGTTGATGAATACTTTGCAAGAACCTTGGCCATTGCAAACAAGATGACTGCTCAAGGTGAAAAGATGGAGCAAACCACCATTGTCGAGAAGGTGTTGAGGTCCACGACCTTAAAATTCAATTATGTGGTATGCTCCATAGAAGAATCAAATGATGTATCTGAAATTCCATTGATGAGCTACAAAGCAGTTTCTTGGTGGATGAGCAAAGGATGAAGATCAATCAAGATAAGGAGGATGAACAAGTGTTAAAGATTGCACCTTATGATCGAGGTGTTGTCAACAATTGCGGTAGAGGGCATGTTGGTTCTCGACGTTGTGGCAGAGGACGACTGGATAGAGATCAGATTCAATGCTATAAGTGCCATAAGCTAGGGAATTATCAACATGAAAGTCCATGTTAGCAAAAGAATGATGCCAACTTTGCTGAATTTGATGAAAGTGAGAAGGTGTTACTCATGGATCAAAGGGAAAACACAAAAAGCAACATTCAAGTGCGATTTCTTTACCCCAGATGCAGTCATGATATGGTTGGAACAAAGGAATGGTTGTTAAATTTTGACAAAAGGTTTCGTGAATCCGTCAAAATGAGACATGACTCCAAAATGCAAGTGATGGGAATGGGTACTTTGAAGCTTCACATTAATGGCATCACTCAAGTGATCATTGATATGTATTACTTGCCAGGCTTGAAGAATAATCTTCTAAGTGTTTAGAAACTAATGCGAAAGCATCTCACAATAGTGTTTGAAAATGGAGGTTAGTAAAGTTCATCATGTTGATAAAGGATTGAACATGAGCACAAAAGTCTCATCCAATAGGATGTTTGTTGTGTCTCACAAGTTGTCCTTCCCATAGTAAGAACAAGATTTGGTTCTGCCATAAGTCTTTATGTTTTGACGACAACAGTACATAAATTTTGTATGTAATAATTTAGTTTCTAATAGTGTTCTTGAGTGTGCAGGCATTATGTTCTAAGAGATTCTGGATTGATGTCCGTGAAGAATCATCAGAAACAAGCAAGGAAACTCGGAAATACTAATTGCAGGCGAATCTGAAGAAACATCACTAGTTCTGAAGAATGCGAAATGTTCACCAGAAGGAGAGTTACTGTGCGCTTCTCAAATAAGTTATTGCTTTAGAAGCCACGAGTAATCAGAAGGACGAATTTCGTTAGAACTTCTATTCAAAGCAAGCTTTCAAGTCAAGATTAGGAACCGAGGTTTGTTCATCAGAAGAGCTATTGCTTCTAACTCTGAAGACAGAGTTAACGATTCTGTATGCAAGATCAGATACATCAAAGGTCAAGCCAATAATACAAAGAACAGACTCAAGGATGTACTGAAGATCAGAACCGAGCTAATCAAGATGAAGATTAGATGCCAAGATCCAAGAATCAGAAGTGCTTTAAACAATGAAAGAACTTGTTCCCAGATTGGTTATTTCCTGCATACCTGGAAAACAATGTTCTAATTCTAAGGATTCTGAAACAATATCAGGACAAGCTATAGCGTCACAAGACCACTCCAGATCAGAAGTCGAGTATCGCTTTTCAGAAGAGCCGCTACTGTCAAGTTCTGATAAACGAGACTCTGACTCTCACAAGATAATGATTCTACACTTTACATCTTAAGAATCATTATCAGAAAGATGAGGATAAGTTTATCTCTTCCAATCTTACTACTTTAGAACCAAAAGTACATTACAGATACCATTATAATCCAGTACACATACTACTTTACAAAAGTTCTCTCCCACCAATGTTAAAACAAGAAATGTTCTAATCAATAATCTTAGTTTTGATGATAACATTATGTATGAATTTTGTATAAGACAATGTGGTACTCTAATCATGTACGTTTTCCATTTCAGGAAAAGTATAAAAGAGTATGCACAAATCAGCGTTCAGAAGCACTGACCCAGAAGTTCTGGATGGCTTCATCAGAACATGGTCTGGAAGATATTAGAAAACGGTCCTGCAGATTCATAACATGATCTGGAAAGCATCAGAAGATGGCAGTCAGAAGCAAAGCTCTGAAGCTCTGATGGTAACCCGCTCAAAGCACTTCAAAGTCCGAAGACAGAAGTTGCATCTACACCAAAGCTGAAGACTCTGATATTCAAACATTAATCTACACAATATGAGTCCAGAAGAAAGTACAAGATGAAAAGGCTATAACGTCAAATCTCTGACTGACAAAAGGAATGTTAGAAGCTACAATTAGTATGCTTGTGTGCTAGATTTCAATCAGATCCTAGAGAATCTCACTTAACTGCTGTTAAGAGAATTCTTAGGTATCTGAAAGGTGATACTAATGTTAGTTTAGTCTACAGAAGATCTGAAGAATACAACTTAGTAGGATTTTGTGATGCTGATTACGCTGGATATAGAGTTGAAAGGAAAAGTACTTTTGGAAGCAGTCAGTTTCTGGGAAGTAACCTGATCTCCTGGTACAGCAAGAAGCAAGCCACAATTACAATATCTACTACAGAAGCAGAATATGTTGCTACTGCTGGATGTAGTACACAGATGCTCTTGATGAAAAGTTAGCTAGAAGACTATCAGATATATGAGAGTAACATTCATATATTCTGTGATAATACTTCTACTATCTGTTTATCTAAGAACCCTATCTTACATTCTAAGGCTAAGCATATAGAGATTAAACATCACTTTATTAGAGACTATATTCAGAAGGGTGTTCTTTCTTTAAACTTTGTTGATACAAAACATCAGTGGGCTGATATCTTTACAAAACCCCTTGCTGAAGATAGGTTTAAGTTCATTCTGAAGAACATTAGTATGGACTTATGCCCAGAATGAAAGTGTTGAGAAGATCTGATATATGGATTAGATTGAAAATGTTTATTTATTTTCTTATCAGATGTTCTGTCTATGTATGATCATTTAGATCCTATGATTGTGTTATTCCTAACGTTTCATATATCGAAGTATGATACAAAACTTCTGTTAGAGAAAAACAGATGTCACCAACTATTCTAGATGATGACCACGTGTTCATTCTGAAGGGACAAGCATGCGTGCAGTTGATGAGATGCCGCCCTAGGTAACTGTGCAAATCTTTTCAAATTTCACACTATCTCCTCTAACGTCTCTCTACATTAAATGTGATTGATTCATATTCGATAACCGTCTGCATTCAAAATTTCATTGCATTTTATTTCAAATCCGCGTCTATAGAAACACATCTCATATTCATTTTACCCCTTTTCACGCATTCATCATCATTGTTTATGCATTTTGGTCTCCTCTTCTCTCTTCATAAAAACCCTAAATCGAAGAAACCCAGAAATCTCAAGTGTTCTTCAATGGCTTCCTCATCAAACACTCAACAAAAGGTTTCGTCTTCTCAACAACAACAACAACTGCAACAACAAGCTGTCTTCACTCCATTGAAGACCTGTTTGATTCCTAATGCAGACTTGGAAGTTCTCTGTGAACTTTTGGTTGATTTTGAAAATCTGCAAGCACACAACTTTAACATCAAGACGGACATGTTGGTTCAAGGATGGACAAATTACTTTGATCGTCTCATTGGACTTGTTTATCCTTTTTTGGTTAAGGAATTTTGGACTCATTCTACTCTTACCCCAAATGTTATCATCTCCTTCGTGCTAGGGAAGGAGGTTATAATCACCGAGAATCTAATAAGGAAGTTATTCAATTTTCAAGGTTTGGATGGAATAATTGGTTCTCTCCCTTGAAGAACTGGCTGGGAAAAAGTTTATCCAGAGATATTTACTTCTGGAAAAGGTTCACCTCACTCTACAGATCAAATGCCTTCTTACAGAGTTTGGACGAAGATCATTTTGGGATCTTTCAACCACAGAAAATCAACTGTTTCTGCAATTTATATCAGTCAAGATCAGCAGTTCCTTCTGTACTGCATTAGCAAAGGTATGAGAATCAACTTGCCTCAAGTTATGTTCAATCATCTGTGGACTCATGTGAAAGAATCAAGAGAGGCAGAACGTCTGAAGTTCTGTTCAATCATCTTAGCTGTTTTTCTTTGTTTTTTGCATCTGTTTTGTCTGCATCTGCTTGTGTACTCCCTTTTGATTAATCAATGAAATTTCTTTTCTTTCTTCACTCTATGCGTCTTTCATCTGAATCTTTTATACTTTTTGATGTTATGACAAAAAGGGGGAGAAGCGTGATAATTGAATTGATTTATAATATCAGTTGCTGAGCTTAAGTCTCAACATTCCTAACAAATATTGCAAGTTTTCTGTCTATGATAGTTTTGCAGGAATGTGATACTCTGGAAAAGCTCAATATGGGGAGAAGCAAATATTGAGGAGAAGCAAATCTGAAGAAGAATCTCTTAAAGAGTTGAAGCAATCAAGCTTAATATTCTGATACATTTCTAGCTCTGATACAAGTTATGCTTTAAAGTGTTCTGATACAAATCTTGCTCTGATAGCTCTGATACAAGAAGTGGCAAGATCAGAAAGAAGCTATGCTCTAATTCTAGAAGCCGCAAAGCTCTGATAAAAGCAAGACTTCTTGATTCTATGAGAAAGACAAATGATCTCAAAGAAAAATTCAAAGCTCTGAAGCTGTCCAATGGAAGCTCTAAAGTGAAGCTCTGAATTATCAGAAGATTCAAAGTTCACCGTGAAAGTCTCATCTGAAATTGAAAATACTCAGGGAAGTCTTTTATTTATAAATTCTTCTAGTATTAATTTCAGGGGTCGATTGTTAATCTCAGGGGAAGACATATTCACACACTCTGATTAATATGCCTTATGCTATATCTGTGTTTTGTCTTTGTTCATCAGATATTCTGGATACAAATTCATATCAATTCTGTATGTTTTTATCATCGTCAAAAAGGGGGAGATTATTAGAACAAGAAATGTTCTGATCAATATTCTTAGTTTTGATGATAACATTATGTATGAATTTTGTATAAGACAATGTGGTACTCCAATCCTGTACGTTTTCCATTTCAGGAAAAGTATAAAAGAGTATGCACAAATCAACGTTCAGAAGCACTGACCCACAAGTTCTGGATGACTTCATCAGAATATGGTCTGGCAGACATCAGAAGATGGTCCTGCAAATTCAGAACATGATCTGGAAAGCATCAGAAGATGGCAGTCAGAAGCAAAGCTCTGAAGCTCTGATGGTAACCCGCTCAAAGCACTTCAAAGTCTGAAGACAGAAGTTGCATCTACACCAAAGCTGAAGACTCTGATATTCAAAAATTAATCTACACAATCTGAGTCCAAAACAAAGTACAAGATGAAAAGGCTATAATGTCAAATCTATGACTGACAAAAGGAACGTTAGAAGCTACAATTAGTATGCTTGTGTGCTAGATTTCAATCAGATCCTAGGGAATCTCACTTAACTGCTGTTAAGAGAATTCTTAGGTATCTGAAAGGTACTACTAATGTTGGTTTAGTCTACAGAAGATCTGAAGAATACAACTTAGCAGGATTTTGTGATGATGATTATGCTGGATATAGAGTTGAAAGGAAAAGTACTTTTGGAAGCTGTGAGTTTCTGGGAAGTAACCTGATCTCCTGGTACAACAAGAAGCAAGCCACAATTACATTATCTACCTCAGAAGCAGAATATGTTGCTACTGCTGGATGTAGTACACAGATGCTCTGGATGAAAAGTCAGCTAGAAGACTATCAGATATATGAGAGTAACATTCCTATATTCTGTGATAATACTTTTGCTATCTGTTTATCTAAGAACCCTATCTTACATTCTAAGGCTAAACATATAGAGATTAAACATCACTTTATTAGGGACTATGTTCAGAAGTGTGTTCTTTCTTTAAACTTTGTTGATACAAAACATCAGAGGGCTGATATCTTTACAAAACCC
Source organism: Vicia villosa (assembly GCF_029867415.1). Taxonomy (NCBI): domain Eukaryota; kingdom Viridiplantae; phylum Streptophyta; class Magnoliopsida; order Fabales; family Fabaceae; genus Vicia; species Vicia villosa. Next base: position 6,891,258 of record NC_081185.1, read on the forward strand.
CTTGCTGAAGATAGGTTTAAGTTCATTCTGAAGAACATTAGTATGGACTTATGCCCAGAATGAAAGTGTTGAAAAGATCTGATATATGGATTAGATTGAAAATGTTTATTTATTTTCTTATCAGATGTTCTATCTATGTATGATCATTTAGATACTCTGATTCTGTTATTCCTAACGTTTCATATATCTAAGTATGATACAAAACTTCTGTTAGAGCAAAACAGCTGTCACCAACTATTCCTGATGATGACCACGTGTTCATTCTGAAGGGACAAGTATGCGTGCAGTTGATGAGACGCCGCCCTTGGTAACTGTGCAAATCTTTTCAAATTTCATACTATCTCCTCTAACGTCTCTCTACATTAAATGTGATTGATTCATATTTTGTAACCGCCTGCATTCAAAGTTTCGTTGCATTTTATTTCAAATACGCGTCTATAGAAACACATCTCATATTCATTTTACCCCTTTTCACGCATTCATCATCATTGTTTATGCATTTTGGTCTCCTCTTCTCTCTTCATAAAAACCCTAAATCGAAGAAACCCAGAAATCTCAAGTGTGCTTCAATGGCTTCCTCATCAAACACTCAACAAAAGGTTTCGTCTTCTCAATAACAACAACAACAACAACAACAAGATGTCTTCACTCCATTGAAGACCTGTTTGATTCCTTATGCAGACTTGGAAGTTCTCTGTGAACTTTTGGTTGATTTTGAAAATCTGCAAGCACACAACTTTAACATCAAGACGGACATGTTGGTTCAAGGATGGACAAATAACTTTGATCGTCTCATTGGACTTGTTTATCCTCTTTTGGTTAAGGAATTTTGGACTCATGCTACTCTTACCCCAAATGCTATCATCTCCTTCGTGCTAGGGAAAGAGGTTATAATCACCGAGAATATAATAAGGAAGTTATTCAATTTTCAAGGTTTGGATGGAATAATTGGTTCTCTCCCTAGAAGAACTAACTGGGAAAAAGTTTATCCAGAGATATTTACTTCTGGAAAAGGTTCACCTCACTCTACAGATCAAATGCCTTCTTACAGAGTTTGGACGAAGATCATTCTGGGATCTATCAACCACAAAAAATCAATTGTTTCTGCAATTTATATCAGTCAAGATCAGCAGTTCCTTCTGTACTGCATTAGCAAAGGTATGAGAATCAACTTGCCTCAAGTTATGTTCAATCATCTGTGGACTCATGTGAAAGAATCAAGAGAGGCAGAACGTCTGAAGTTCTGTTCAATCATCTTAGCTGTTTTTCTTTGTTTTTTGCATCTGTTTTGTCTACATCTGCTTGTGTACTCCCTTTTGATTAATCAATGAAATTTCTTTTCTTTCTTCACTCTATGCATCTTTCATCTGAATCTTTTATACTTTTTGATGTTATGACAAAAAGGGGGAGAAGCGTGATAATTGAATTGATTTATAATATCAGTTGCTGAGCTTAAGTCTCAACATTCCTAACAAATATTGCAAGTTTTCTGTCTATGATAGTTTTGCAGGAATGTGATGTAACACTCCATTTATTTTCATAATTTAATTTAATTAATTTAATTGAATTATGGGGAATTATTTGGAATTATGGAAGATTATGAGGAATTAAGCAATTGGGCTTGAGTTGTGGTTAGTAAGGAAGGGGGTGCATTGGTAAGCCCTATTACTAATTAAAATAATTTTATTTTATTTTCAATAAAATAGAAGGAGTTGTGGAATAGAGAGGGTTACAGCATTTTGGAAAAGAGTCTGAACGTGAAAAGAGAAGAGGAGCGGAGAAGTGCGGCACGAGGAAGAGCGAAGAATCAACCTTCAGGTAAGGGGGGACTCTTCCGTTTATCTTCTATTATGGGATTATAGGTAGTATGATAGAATTGATCATGTTTATCGTACCAATTGAGTTATGCTTAGGTTGTAGGAATGTTAGGTTTTGGGAGAATTGATTGGTAATGATTGTGTTGGTCAAGTATAGTGTTAATTAGATGATTTAAATGTATTATGATGTGTTATAATTTGTGTTTGTTTCACCGTATGCGAAATCTGGTTGGAATGGGATTGGTTTGGTAATGACTTGGTGAAGGTAGGGCGAAATCGCAGGCTGTTTTCAGCGATTCAGAGTTCTGGAAATCGCCAGTTCGCGCCGCGTCCAGGAGTTGGCGCCGCGAACTGCTTGGCAGAAAGCCTGGAAGTTTTGTTGTGTTCAGTACGCGCCGCGAGCATATGGCTGCGCCGCGAAGGCGTACTTCTTTTCTCATTTCGCGTCGCGAAGTGCTTGGCAGAATGTTGGGGATTTTTGACTCGCTCAGTTCGCGTCGCGAACCAAGGTTGGCGCCGCGTGCTGTTGGTGACAGGCCATTTTGAAAGTTTAAAATGTGTAACTTTTAAACCGTAAACCGGAGTTTGGTGCCGTTTCGAGCATGGTGAAGCTAATAAGATAATTTACATAATAAAATGGTGTTTTGAGTTGTGACTCGAAATTATTTAAAAATACTCGATTTTAAATGGTTGTGGTGGTTTATGTTTATAGGTACACTAATGAATGTTTTACCTGTATGATGTTGTGGTTGTAACCGGTGTTTGTTATACATGTATTGTTGGTGTAAAATATGTGTTTTACTATGATTGAGGAATAGTATGATTGTGTGTGGCCATTTATTATGGTAATGGATGATTATGACATATGGTCGACTCATGTGGGTGATGAGCATGTTATGGTTGATGCATGCATTCATAATCATTTTGTGGCTGGTCCTTGACGATGGTGGATCAGTGGTAGCTAATTCCCATTGTGTGGAATTAGTGAGTGGGTGTTACCGTATCCTTGACGATGGTGGGTCGGTGAGTTGGGTTATCCCAGATTTTGGTACCACATGCATATAGTTGCATTGCATTAGGCTGTTTGTGCTATTATAACATGAATGGAAGATCGTCCAATGTTATAATATGTGTTGATTGGTTGTTGCTTACTGATTGTATGGTTTGAATCTGATCGTAACTGCGATTGGGTGAATGGCATGTGAAACGATATTTTATTATCTATATCTTATAACATTAGTTAAATGTGAATGAGACTCACCCTTACTGTTGTTATTTTTCAGATTGAGGAGTAGCTCTTGTACTTGGTGAGGATTAGCTCGTCAAGTAGTTCGTTAGAGTCAGTTGGGTCTGTGTCATGCTCTGGTCGTGTAACACTGGGGACGTTGTTTAGAGTTATTTGTGGAACTCTTGTTACTTCAGTATTTTATTATGGTGGTGTTTTAAGTCTATGACTTTGGATGTTGCATTGTTCAGATGTTAAATATATTTTCCGCTGTGTTGACATGACGATCTGAATGATATTTGAGTTTAACGTTCCTTTTATGGCATGACATGAGTATTATTTTAATTATATGGAAGTTGTAATGCCCTTTTTCATGTTTTACTCTGATATTTGTTTAATATTATGCGGGGTATTAGAAGGGTGTTACAATAGTGGTATCAGAGCATAGTCGGTCGTTTGAGTCAGAGTCTTCGTGTCGGTTAATCCCTCGTATGCGATTAGTGTAAGATTGACACTGTCGATACTTCTTGTTCTAATAAATATTGTTTTATACTTAGCAGAAAAATGGCCGGAAGAGGAGGAAGAAACGACGACGCGATTGCTGAGGCTCTCGGTATGATTGCTGGTGTGTTAGGAGGTAATGCCAATGGAGCTGGTATTGGTGCTGACAGGCAGCTGAACAGTTTTTAGAGGAACAACCCTCCGTTGTTCAAAGGCACTCACGATCCCGAAGGCGCCCAGAAGTGGCTGAAGGAAATTGAAAGGATCTTCCGGGTGATTGATTGTGACGAAAATCTGAAGGTGAGATATGGTACTCACATGCTGTCTGAAGAAGCTGATGATTGGTGGATGGCTAGTAGGGACGAACTGCAAGCTGCAGGTGTTGCAATCACTTGGGCTGTGTTCAAGAGAGAATTCTTGCGGAGGTACTTTCCTGAGGATGTTAGAGGCAGGAAAGAGATTGAATTTTTGGAGCTGACACAAGGTAACATGACCGTGCCAGAGTATGCGTTCAAGTTTGTTGAACTGGCAAAGTATTATGTCCACTACAATAATGATGTGGCCAGCGAGTTCTCGAAGTGTGTTAAGTTTGATAATGGTCTCCGTGACGAGATTAAACAGGGTATCAGATACCAGAGGATTCGCAGGTTTGTCGATTTTGGTTGACTGCAGCCGAATCTTTGAAGAGGACAATATTAAGCTGAAGTCGTCACACTCTCGCGAGTTAGTCGACAGGAAAGGGAAAAAGCATATGGATCGTGGTAAGCCATATGGTAAGGGTAACCAAAAAGCTGGAGGCTGGAAGAAACCTAGTGGGGGAGACTCTAGTGCCCCTATTAAGTGCTTCAAGTGTGGAGAACCTGACATCGCATTTACGAGTGCAAAAGTGAGGAAAAGAAGTGCTATAGATGTGGAAAGGCAGGTCACATTGCTCTCAAATGCAAAGGGAACACTGTAACTTGTTTCAACTGCGGGGAAGAAGTTCATATTAGTCCTAAGTGTCCTAAGCCGAGGAAGAATCAAGTTGGTGGTAAGGTGTTCGCCTTATCTGGTTCAGAGACTACTCCAGAGGATCGGTTGATTAAAGGTACGTGTTTTATCCATGGCACTCCTTTAATTGCAATAATAGATACTGGAGCAACCCACTCGTTTATTTCATTGGATTGTGCTAAACGCCTGAATTTTGAAATATCTGATATTAATGGAAGTATGATCATTGACACTCCTGCGTCGGGTTCAGTGACTACTTCGTTTGCTTGTTTGAAATGTCCAATTGATATTTTTGGTAGAGAATTCGGAATGGACTTAGTGTGCCTTCCATTGGAAAAACTCGATGTTATCCTGGGCATGAATTGGTTGCAATTTAATCGGGTTCATATCAACTGTTTCATGAAGACGGTTATTTTCCCTGAAGATGTCAGTGTTGAGGATTTAGCGATGACGGCTAGACAAGTGGATGAAGCAATGAAGGACGGGGCTGTTGTGTTTATGTTGATTGCATCCATGGAAGTGAAAAAGAAAGCGGTGAGTAGTGACTTACCGGTAGTATGTGAATTTCCGGAAGTTTTCCCAGAAGATGTAAGAGAATTACCGCCAGAGAGGGAGGTAGATTTTGCTATTGAATTAATTCCTGGAACTAGTCATGTGTCGATGGCACCTTATCGTATGTCGGCATCGGAATTGACTGAGTTAAAGAGTCAATTGGAAGAGTTACTTGAGAAGAAGTTTATTCGTCCTAGTGTCTCACCGTGGGGTGAGCCGGTGTTACTAGTGAAGAAGAAAGAAGGCTCAATGAGGCTGTGTGTGGATTACAGGCAACTGAATAAAGTTACTATCAAGAATCGGTATCCATTGCCGAGGATTGATGATTTAATAGATCAACTGGTTGGTGCGAGCGTGTTCAGCCAAATTGACTTAAGGTCGGGATATCATCAGATTCGGGTGAAGACGGACGATATTCAGAAGACGGCATTTAGAACAAGGTATGGCCATTACGAATATACAGTGATGCCATTTGGAGTAACTAATGCGCCAGGGGTTTTCATGGAATATATGAATAGGATTTTTCATCCCTATCTCGACCAGTTCGTAGTAGTATTTATCGATGATATTTTAATATATTCTAAGAATGAAGAAGAGCATGCAGATCATCTTAGAATGGTAATGGAACTATTGAAGGAAAAGAAACTTTATGCAAAACTGTCAAAGTATGAGTTCTGGCTAAGTGAAGTAAGCTTTCTTGGGCATGTAATTTCTAAAGATGGTATTGTCGTTGACCCAACGAAAGTAGAAGCAGTATCTCAATGGGAAGCTCCGAAGTCAGTTTCCGAAATCCGTAGTTTCCTTAGTTTTGCGGGTTACTATAGAAAGTTCATTGAAGGTTTTTCAAAGTTAGCGTTGCCGTTAACTAAGTTGACTAGGAAGGGTCAAGCCTTCGTCTGGGATTCGAAATGTGAAGAAGGATTCCAAGAGTTGAAGAAGAGGTTGACTAGTGCGTCGATCTTGATTTTGCCGAATCCGGCGGAATATTTTGTTGTATATTGTGATGCTTCGTTGTTGGGATTGGGAGGTGTACTAATGCAGAATCAACAGGTAGTCGCTTATGCGTCGAGACAACTCAAAGTGCATGAGAGAAACTATCCGACTCATGACTTAGAGTTGGCGGCAGTGGTATTTGTGTTGAAATTGTGGAGGCATTATCTATATGGTTCAAGGTTTGAAGTGTTTAGTGATCACAAGAGTTTGAAGTATCTCTTTGACCAAAAAGAGCTGAATATGAGACAAAGAAGATGGTTAGAATTTCTCAAGGATTATGATTTTAAACTGAATTATCATCCGGGTAAAGCAAATGTTGTTGCCGATGCATTGAGTAGGAAGTCCCTGCATATGTCTATGCTTATGGTGAGAGAATTGGATTTAATTGAGCAATTCTGAGATTTGAGTTTAGTATGTGAAGACACTCCTACTAGTGTTAAATTGGGTATGCTGAAGCTGACTAGTGGTATTCTTGAGGAAATCCGAGAGGGTCAGAAGAATGATGTAGAGTTGGTTGATAAGTTGACTCTGATTAACCAAGATAGAGGAGGTGAATTCAGAATCGACGAGAATGGTATAATGAGGTTTGGTAATCGTGTTTGTGTTCCTGATGTTGCCGAGTTGAGGAGAAGCATTCTTGAGGAGGGACATCGTAGCGGATTGAGTATTCGTCCTGGTGCTACCAAGATGTACCATGACTTAAAGAAGCTGTTTTGGTGGCCTGGAATGAAAAAGGAGATAGCTGAATTTGTCTATGCTTGTTTGACTTGCCAGAAGTCGAAGATTGAGAATCAGAAACCATATGGAGCTATGCAACCGTTATTTATTCCGGAATGGAAGTGGGATAGTATATCTATGGATTTTGTTTCAGGTTTTCCGAGGACTGTGAAGAATTGTGAAGCTATTTGGGTTATTGTGGACAGGTAGACAAAGTCTGCTCACTTTATACCAATGAGAATGGATTACCCAATGGAGAAGCTGGCTCAATTGTATATTGAGAAGATAATGAGTTTACATGGTATTCCTTCGAGTATCGTATCAGATAGAGATCCAAGGTTTACATCCAGATCTGGGAAGGTTTGCAAAAGGCTTTGGGTACTAAGCTGAGATTGAGTTCTGCTTATCATCCGCAGACGGATGGACAGACGGAAAGAACTATTCAATCACTAGAAGATTTGTTGCGTGCTTGTGTGTTGGAAAAGGGCGTTGCTTGGGATAGTTATCTACCCTTGATCGAATTTACTTACAATAATAGTTTTCACTCGAGTATTGGTATGGCTCCGTTTGAAGCTTTGTATGGTCGGAGGTGTAGAACGCCTTTATGTTGGTACGAATCTGGCGAAAGTGCTGTGATTGGGCCAGAAATTGTTCAGGAGACAACAGAAAGGATTAAGATGATTCAAAAGAAGATGAAGACTTCTCAGAGTCGTCAGAAGAGTTATCATGATAAAAGAAGAAGGACACTTGAATTTCAAGAAGGGGATCATGTGTTCTTGAGGGTGACTCCTACAACTGGTGTTGGTAGAGCACTGAAGTCAAGGAAGTTGACTCCGCGTTTCATTGGTCCGTTTCAGATTACGGAGAGGGTTGGAGAAGTGGCGTATCGTATTACGTTGCCACCGACACTTGCGAATCTGCATGATGTATTCCATGTGTCGCAGTTGAGGAAGTACATTGCTGATCCATCTCATGTGATCCAAGTCGATGATGTACAGGTGAAGGATAACATGACAGTTGAAGCTTTGCCTATGAGGATTGAAGATCGAAGGCTGAAACAATTGCGTGGCAAAGAGATAGCACTGGTCAAAGTAGCTTGGGGAGGACCAGCAAGTGGGAATGTGACTTGGGAACTGGAAAGTCAGATGAAGGATTCCTATCCAGAGTTATTTGCCAAAGGTATGTTTTCGAGGACGAAAACTATTTAGTGGGGGAGAGTTGTAACACTCCATTTATTTTCATAATTTAATTTAATTAATTTAATTGAATTATGGGGAATTATTTGGAATTTTGGAAGATTATGAGGAATTAAGCAATTGGGCTTGAGTTGTGGTTAGTAAGGAAGGGGGTGCATTGGTAGGCCCTATTACTAATTAAAATAATTTTATTTTCAATAAAATAGAAGGAGTTGTGGAATAGAGAGGGTTACAGCATTTTGGAAAAGAGTCTGAACGTGAAAAGAGAAGAGGAGCGGAGAAGTGCGGCACGAGGAAGAGCGAAGAATCAACCTTCAGGTAAGGGGGGACTCTTCCATTTATCTTCTATTATGGGATTATAGGTAGTATGATAGAATTGATCATGTTTATCGTACCAATTGAGTTATGCTTAGGTTGTAGGAATGTTAGGTTTTGGGAGAATTGATTGGTAATGATTGTGTTGGTCAAGTATAGTGTTAATTAGATGATTTAAATGTATTATGATGTGTTATAATCTGTGTTTGTTTCACCGTATGCGAAATCTGGTTGGAATGGGATTGGTTTGGTAATGACTTGGTGAAGGTAGGGCGAAATCGCAGGCTGTTTTCAGCGATTCGGAGTTCTGGAAATCGCCAGTTGGCGCCGCGTCCAGGAGTTGGCGCCGCGAACTGCTTGGCAGAAAGCCAGGAAGTTTTGTTGTGTTCAGTACGCGCTGCGAGCATATGGCCGCGCCACGAAGGCGTACTTCTTTTCTCATTTCGCGCCGCGAACACATATTTCCGCCGCGAATTGCTTGGCAGAATGTTGGGGATTTTTGACTCGCTCAGTTCGCGTCGCGAACCAAGGTTGGCGCCGCGTGCTGTTGGTGACAGGCCATTTTGAAAGTTTAAAATGTGTAACTTTTAAACGGTAAACCGGATTTTGGTGCCGTTTCGAGCATGGTGAAGCTAATCAGATAATTTACATAATAAAATGGTGTTTTGAGTTGTGACTCGAAATTATTTAAAATACTCGATTTTAATTGGTTGTGGTGGTTTATGCTTATAGGTACACTAATGAATGTTTTACCTGTATGATGTTGTGGTTGTAACCGGTGTTTGTTATACATGTATTGTTGGTGTAAAATATGTGTTTTACTATGATTGAGGAATAGTATGATTGTGTGTGGCCATTTATTATGGTAATGGATGATTATGACATATGGTCGATTCATGTGGGTGATGAGCATGTTATGGTTGATGCATGCATTCATAATCATTTTGTGGCTGGTCCTTGACGATGGTGGATCAGTGGTAGCTAATTCCCATTGTGTGGAATTAGTGAGTGGGTGTTACCGTATCCTTGACGATGGTGGGTCGGTGAGTTGGGTTATCCCAGATTTTGGTACCACATGCATATAGTTGCATTGCATTAGGCTGTTTGTGCTATTATAACATGAATGGAAGATCGTCCAATATTATAATATGTGTTGATTGGTTGTTGCTTACTGATTGTATGGTTTGAATCTGATCGTAACTGCGATTGGGTGAATGGCATGTGAAACGATATTTTATTATCTATATCTTATAACATTAGTTAAATGTGAATGAGACTCACCCTTACTGTTGTTATTTTTCAGATTGAGGAGTAGCTCTTGTACTTGGTGAGGATTAGCTCGTCAAGTAGTTCGTTAGAGTCAGTTGGGTCTGTGTCATGCTCTGGTCGTGTAACACTGGGGAAGTTGTTTAGAGTTATTTGTGGAACTCTTGTTACTTCAGTATTTTATTATGGTGGTGTTTTAAGTCTATGACTTTGGATGTTGCATTGTTCAGATGTTAAATATATTTTCCGCTGTGTTGACATGACGATCTGAATGATATTTGAGTTTAACGTTCCTTTTATGGCATGACATGAGTATTATTTTAATTATATGGAAGTTGTAATGCCCTTTTTCATGTTTTACTCTGATATTTGTTTAATATTATGCGGGGTATTAGAAGGGTGTTACATGTGATACTTTGGAAAAGCTCAATATGGGGAGAAGCAAATATTGAGGAGAAGCAAATCTGAAGAAGAATCTCTTAAAGAGTTGAAGCAATCAAGCTTAATATTCTGATACATTTCTAGCTCTGATACAAGTTATGCATTAAAGTGCTCTGATACAAATCTTGCTCTGATAGCTTTGATACAAGAAGTGGCAGGATCAGAAAGAAGCTATGCTCTAATTCAAGAAGCCGCAAAGCTCTGATACAAGCAAGACTTCTTGATTCTATGAGAAAGATAAATGATTCAAAGAAAAATTCAAAGCTCTGAAGCTGTCCAATGGAAGCTCTAAAGTGAAGCTCTGAATTATCTGAAGATTCAAAGTTCAACGTGAAAGTCTCATCTGAAATTGAAAATACTCAGGGAAGTCTTTTATTTATAAATTCTTCTAGTATTAATTTCAGGGGTCGATTGTTAATCTCAGGGGGAGACATATTCACACACTCTGATTAATACGCTTTATCCTATATCTGTGTTTTGTCTTTGTTCATCTGATATTGTGGATACAAATTCATATCAATTCTGTATGTTTTTGTCATTGTCAAAAAAGGGGGAGATTGTTAGAACAACAAATGTTCTGATCAATATTCTTAGTTTTGATGATAACATTATGTATGAATTTTGTATAAGACAATGTGGTACTCCAATCCTGTACGTTTTCCATTTCAGGAAAAGTATAAAAGAGTATGCACAAATCAACGTTCAGAAGCACTGACCCAGAAGTTCTGGATGACTTCATCAGAATATGGTCTGGCAGACATCAGAAGATGGTCCTACAGATTCAGAACATGATCTGGAAAGCATCAGAAGATGGCAGTCAGAAGCAAAGCTATGAAGCTCTGATGGTATCACGCTCAAAGCACTTCAAAGTCTAAAGACAAAAGTTGCATCTGCACCAAAGCTGAAGACTCTGATATTCAAACATTAATCTACACAATCTGAGTCCATAATAAAGTACAATATGAAAAGGCTATAACGTCAAATCTCTGACTGACAAAAGGAACGTTAGAAGCTACAAAAGGCAAAGTTAGTAAAAGCAGCAAAAGCATGGCTCGAGGTAGTTGACAAAAGAGTGAAACATTAAATGCAGCATTGTACTATTCACGCAAAACATTAAATGCTCCCAACAGTCATTTCTCCTCAACGCCTATATATAGAAGTTCTGATTCAGAAGCAGTAACAACACTCTTGCGCAAAATACTGAAACACTGTTAAACTGAAAAGCAAAGAAGAACTTCATCTTCAACCTCACAACTTTGTAATATCTTAGTGAGTGTTAAGAACTAGAACTTAAGAGAAATATCACTTGGTGATTACAGCTTTCTTAGAAGCAAATTAAACTCTTGTAACATTTTTTTTACATTGATTGTAAAAGGAATTCCTAGAGTGATCAAGTCGTGATCTGAATACTCTAGAAGAGCTAGAGAGAGTTCTAAGTGGAGAACCATTGTAATCAGTTTGATTAGTGGATTAAATCCTCAGTTGAGCTAAATCACCTTGTCAGGGGTGGACTGGAGTAGTTTAGTAAACAACGAACCAGGAGAAAAATAATTGTGTTCAATATTTTTTATCTACCATTTTTTGATCATACCCTTATTCAATCCCCCCCTTTCTACGTGTTTTTCACTCCTTTAACCAACTCACAACGTATCAAGCTATAAGACAAAGGAAAGTACTATCTACAACAACACTTGATTCTATTTGTTGGGAACTAGCCGATGGAAGCCAAAAGACTTTCTTATCCTTCAACGTCTCTTTTGAGAACTATAAAAGAAGATCAAATCATCCAATAAAGGTTGACTACATTAGTAAAGCCTATGTAATTCATATCACATCTATTGATTCAAATGAATATGATGTAGCTTTTGATGTCGTTGGTATCACTACTAATGTTATTATTATAGTTGTCAAAGTTGATGTTCATACTGCTATAACGACTTTTGTCGTTACAGTTGTTAATTGTGATTTGGTTTGAAGGGAACTCAACTAACAAAAATTAACAAGAACAAATGATCAACAAAGAAGACAATGCTTATAAGCTGATGTTAAGAAGCATATGTCAAAAAGAGGAAATGAAGCACATGCTAATTCAAAATGCTACTGGACAAATTAATTGATGCTAATGCCTAAGTTGAAATGTAGAAGCTGATCAGAAGATGAAGAAAAAGCAAGGAGTTGTTACTCGTAACTTTCTTACCAAAAAGGAAGAAGAAAATTCTACAAGATGCTACTCAACTACAATCATATACATCTTGATAGAAATCAGAAGAAGAAAGGAGCTATTGCTTGGAACATTCTCAACAAAGAAGATGAAGAAGAAAACCACTACAAGATGCTACCCAACTTTCTATTATATACATCTTTGTAGAACAATGTAATGAACACAAGAGTTGTTGCTCGTATTATGTTTTAGGTCTAGGTTTTTTCATGTAAATTGTTCTAGCACATGAGTTATTGCTCAGTAATGTGTTAAACTATATGTGCTTAATTTAGTGGTTACTTCCAGCTTGTGTCGAAGCATTATATTGTAAGCAAACCCTTATCAAATAGTTGTTTGATTGTGCCTTGAGAGACCGAGTGATGGTTAGAAGCTCGAGAAGACAATGGTTGTGGTCATTATGGAAATCCTTATAAGAGACCAAGTTGGTCATATCTTATTGGGTAAGTGATAATCGTATCTCAAAGAGGATCGAGTGATTATCAGACTCTTGTGAGAATTGATGACATATATCACTATGGTGGAAATCCTCTTAGAAGACAGAGTGAAGGTCATAACTCAAAAGGGGCCAATGAATGTTATATATGTTGAATCATATCACTGAACATGTCATTGTTGGTCAGTTACTCAACATATATTTTCTGCAAGTTAGAACATCTTATTTAACATGTTGCTGTCTAATTTGTTTTACTAAAATTAATGCAAATCATAAAACTAGAGAATTAACAATCTCCCCATTGGAAAATTTTGGATAAAACAAACTAACATATTACAATTGAGATTTCAGCAAAAAAAATCAAACAACAAGAAACAAGTCAGAAGTCCAACAATGCTCCAACAATACTCATGCACGCCTCAAATATAACTCTCAAGTTGTGATCTTAGCAGCAGACCTAAATGTCAGAGAGTTATTCTTTAGGAGCTACTAAACACATCTACATAGAAAATTTCTTCTCAATCATATGAAGGTTGTCAGGATATTTTGTTCGACATCTTTTCACAAAAGTCCAAACATCTCCATTCTTTTTACAATACAAATTTTTATAACTTAACATTATTTTTGTGTAAACCATACAAATACAATTTTGAAAAAGAATCATAATACATTTTCATCATCATCGTTGTAAATCTTATTGAAGAATATTAGTGAAATATTATAGAATATAGTTAGTTGGTTCGTGGAAGGTAGTTAGAAGGTTGTTATGCTATTAAGATAACTAACTCCAACTATATAAGTTGTAGTTATGGTTGTATTCATCTTAACTCAACGAATATTAAACTTATCATTATTTCATAGCCTCTTCATCTTTCTCACATCATTATCACCATCTTTATGCTTCTTCTTCAATCACATAGTGATTAACATATCAACAATCAAAGATCACTCCTTAACATGGTAACAATCGCCATAAGGACCACATTTTTGTGCACTTCAACCTTCATACAAACTTCTTGGCAGCCATGGTTGAAGCTACCACAAGGTGCATGATCATATCTCCAAATGTGTTTACTTGGGAGTCTCTCCTACATACAAAGGACATAAGCTCCTGAATCATGAAGGGAGAATCTTCATCTCCAAAGGTGTTGTTTTTCATGAGGCAAAAGTTCCCTTTAAACTTGGCTTCGTTATCATAGGTCTTTCAGCATCTATATCTTCAAGTCATAAGCAAAGTATGGAGTTGTACCTTCCTTCTCAAATCAAATCAACAGTGAGGTTGAGGAATCCACAAGAAATCCACGACATCGGCCATTAAGTAGTGGTATCAGCCATCAAGCTAATTCAGATCAAGATACTAGCTTAGTAGTACAAGATTCTCTATCAGGGCTTGCCCATCCTTAACTTAATATTTCCAATTCACCTGAGACGTTTTTTATTTGTGCCACTATCCCAACACATTTCCATATCAACACCTACTAACATGGCTACAAATCCTAAAGTGTCTGAATAAATGGGGACCTCAATACCAACTCCACATTTGTCTGGTCCATCTCACAATGAAGTCAAAGTATCACAACTGGGTTTATGTCCCCTTCATTTCATAGCACCACAATTCCTAATGATATACCTCTTGTGACTAACTCTCATCCTATTTTAACACAAGGAAAAACATGCAACTCTAAGTCTAAAATCTATCTGGTTCATTATGAACCTAATAAGTTTAAACAAGCTATGGCCAGTCCCGAATGATTACAAGCTATGCCTCACTTCTTAATAATTAAACTTAGATGCCCACCACATAACCACATCATAGAAGGGTCATTGGCTGCATTTGGATATTTAAACTCAAATAAAATTAATCGCACCAAAACGCATCGTATAATTGACTCGATTTGCACATGTTTTCCATTTGTTTTTAGGTTATTTTTCTGCATTATGCCTGTTCTTGGTTCATTTGTAGATAATGTCCTCTTTATTCCTATTATAAAGAAAACGTGCGAAAAAGCCAGAAAAATCGAGATTTTTAGTAGATTTGCACACATGGCGTCCAGCTCAGCACCCGCTGAAGGGAGCGCGGTGACGTGTCCCGCTTCCACCAGGAGGATAATTGCCACATCCCCACGATCTCCATGTTGGCCTGCTCCGCGGGCACGGTCTTCACATTTTGCTTCCCGCTTAGAATAATTTGGAGGGCATTCCTGTCAAAGCACAACCTCAAGAACTTCTATAAATAGCAACTTCATTTCGTTTTCGTTTTCATCCAAGCTTAGTTACTACTTAAGCCATATACCATCAGTATCTGTAAAGTGACAACCCCTTCACTTCGAAGAGTTGTCACAGTGTAGATTGAGTCTATAATCGGGTTTGGAGCACTTTGGTGGAAGTTCATCTTACCGCATTTTCATTTCCGCTGTACCAGATCCAAAGACTCCGATTGAAGCAAGTTTTATTTTATTGCTATACTTTATATATTTCTCGCTCTTACCATAGCCTACAAGTTTTATAGGCTCGAATTTATTTATCGCTCTTACCATAGCCTACAAGTTTTATAGGCTCGCATTTATTTCTCGCTCTTACCATAGCCTACAAGTTTTATAGGCTCGCATTTATTTCCATGTCTAGTGATCCGTTGTCGCGCACGGATCAAAAACGAGTGTTTTGTAAAAACTGTAATAACGGTAACGACAACTCGGATATCGTCTCAAGAGGATTCTTAGTTATTACTAACCGACGGTAAATTGAATTAAAGGGGGGGTTTAGGATTGATTTAATAATAATATAGTGAAAAGTGATTAAAATAAGTGATTATGTAAATAAGCTAAAACGACAATTCTACTGATTCGGTTACCGACTTATCATTGGTTCAATAAACTTCAATCCCCTAAGCAGATTCTATTCCCCTACCGATTACAATATCAATTAACAAGCGAAATTGACATTATAAGATTTCATTCCTATTTTCCGAATAAAGCAAACGGATTAAGCACAATCACGAATTAAGCAAACGTGATTCTAACATACACACTTTAATGATTAAGCAACGATAAAGTACGATAAAAGTCAGGGAACATAAATCAATCGCTATAAATCAATAATATTCTATATAACTCGAATTAAGAAAACAAGACATATAGATTAATATCGAAAGGGAAAAGAAATTGGATTAAAGATTAAAAACCTCAAAGTATTGGAAACCGTAACCAGCAGAAATTGCCTTTGGGGATCAGTTCCTCATCATTCGTACAAAGCTTTCAAAATTATTTGGTGAAAAGTAAAAAGTGACAGACAGTACGGCCAAACCTAGGTAAATGGGAGAAACAATAATTCGGGTCATAACCCAACTGGGTCAAACAAACATAACCCAGGCCCAAAACTAACAATCCAAAACTAAATAAAACTAATGCTGCAGCTTCAAACGAAATTCTGGAAAATATGCGCTCCGTATCTGACTTTGACTCCAACACGAAAGTTGTAGCTCTTTCTCTTAGCTTTCCGGCGATTACTAGAACGCCTCAATCGGATTCCCGGAGCTCCACTTATGATCATTTTAGTGCAGACTACTAATGCTGAAAATAAAGTGCGAAAATCAAATTAAACCAAAAATAAACTAAATTAGAAAAACATTATAAAACATAAAAGTAAACAAAGAAAATCAAAGAAATGCTTAAGAACAAACATAGGAGAATGTGCATTAAAATGCACTGATCATCTAGCTAAATTTATAAAGGTTAGAATGTAAGGATCGTTGTCACGACCGTGTTCCAAATTTTATATTAACAGAAATACTATTGGGGATGTATTAACCTTTAATTCAAGTTTGCTGTGTTTAAAAATTTATGGGTAAGATCTAAAGTCGTTCATACTTAAGATTAAACTTGATTAATTTTTAACCAAACAAAAGGGGAAAAAGCGTTAGTTTGGTTAATTAGGAATCTTTGACGTATTTTTAGAAAACGATTTTGAAATTATTTTTGGACGCGTTTATGGGTTTGAAATCTGATTCTTGGCCAAAAGCCAAGAATCTCTTTAAGTTAAATTTTCCAAGTTAAAATCACTTTTCTACTAAGTAATTGATTTCTTAAAAATAGGTTCACTACATTAACGCAATAAACACTGTTCATATGTGACAAATGAATGGGTAGACTTAAAGAGTAAACTCGGTTCTTAGTACGCGAAAGCGACAAGTTCCCGTTAAATTATTCCTTTCTATAAGTATAAAATATTTCCCCATAAGTAATTCTATCCATGTGTAACTAGAACGTTGTTTGATATACGTTAATTACATTTGAACCTGTTGCTTTTATCTGCACTTTTAATATCTATTTATTTCCTTGCACTGCACTCATATCAAGTATTCTCATCCGCCTTAGATAAGCACCTTAGCAATAGAGTTGATAGATTGAAGACTTGGTCTCTATGGTATGATAATCTTATATATTACTTCGATAGGTTATGCACTTGTAGTTTAATTTAGACTCTATATTCGCAACCCATCAAAAATCCAAATGGGAGCATAGCCAAGTACAAAAAACAACGTGTTGCTAAGGGCTTTCATCAGCAAGAAGGATGTGACTTTCATAAAAACTTTTTTCCTGTACTCAAGCCTACCACCTTTTGTGACATCTTAACTTTGGCCATTACACATAAGTGGAATATTCAACAAATTATGTCAATAATGTGTTTCTTATTGGATAAATGCATGAAGAGGTATACATGCAACAACCACCAAGTTTTGATAAAGCCAGTTCTCAACAAAGCTATTTATGGCTTAAAGCATGCCCTCTTTGCTTGGTATGAAAAGCTGCATTAAGCCCTCTTTTAGATTGGTTTTGCCTCGAGACACTGCGATCACTCATTATTTGGATATAATCATAACAACATCATACTATATGCCTTTGTCTATAATGATGATATTTTGATCACTAGATCATCCTCCACACTAATATGTGAGCTTATTAACAACCTAAACCTCAAGTTTACACTCAAACAACTTGGATCTCCTCAATATTTCCTTGGTGTCAAAGTACACAAGCAAGATCATGACTCTTTCTTACTCACTCAAACTAATTACATTCATGTCTTACTCTCCAAAGTCACCATTATTGTAGCCAAAGGAGTACAAAACCCTATGACGAGTACATGCAAATTAAACAAACATGGCTCTAAGGAGTTATTTTATCTATTTCTCTAAGATCCGCAGTTGGGGCACTTCAATACCTCACTCTTACACATCTTGACATTGCCTTTAGGGTAAACAAGGCATGTAACTTTAAGGCAGAACCCTTGATTCACATTGGCCCGTAGTAAAGCACATACTTTGTTGCTTGATGAATGTGAAGCGTTACTGGACTTTTCAACCCTTACCTCAAATCAATCTCCTCCTCTCTTCAAGAATCTCACAATCCTCTTCTCTTCTCTCTTCTACTCTTCTTTCTCTTTTTCTCCAAAATGAAGTTATGAGACTAACCTAACATTCCTTATTATCTTTCTCAAATCAAATGGGCTTAGCCCACTAATTAACCCAATGTTATATTTCTAACACTTAAGCTCAATAACATATTATCTCATTATTCCACTAATTACTCAAATAGTTCAATTAGCATATTAACACACAATTAAATAATTATCATACCAAATAATAATTAAATAAAACAACAATAAATAAAAACACCAAATAACACTAATTAATTAAAATAGCTAATAAAATTGGGATGTTACATTACTGGCTTTTTTAACTTCCATGAAGATAAGAGTCATAATATATAGTTAATGAAATAGTTATGTCTTTATATAGTATTTGCTAGTATTGCGAAGGACCTTCACGAATAAATCATACAATCTCTAGTGCCATTTATAAGAGAAATTTAATTTTATAGGTTATTTGAATAAATAATGTATTTGGACAATATTATGTATTAGATACATTGATTATTCAATGAATCTAAAATGTCAACTTTCTCTTATAAATAGGACCAGAGGGAGTAATATATATTTCATATGTTTTGTAATATTTATGTTGTGGGAATTCAATATTTAAGAACCATATTTGATTGAAGTTCAATTATCATATTTATCTTTCTAGTCAACACTTTAAACAAATATTGATCAAACATGCTAAGCTCCATTTCACAATATTTCAAAGGCACAACAACTTGGTATTTGTAAGGATTAAACTCTATTTCATTGTCTGTCAATAAAAAAAAAAAACTCTATTTCATTGCTCGTTTTCAATGTTACAACACCACTAGAAGAGTTAAAACACTTGATCTTCACCACTTGAATGGCTTTACTACTGTAAGTAGTTTCAATCAATTACTATCTTTGTCCCAAATTATAAGACGTTTTGGACATTTCACACAAATTAAGAAATGCAATTATTACTTTATGAAAAAATGAATGATGTATAACTTTACAAAAATACCCTTCGATAATTACATTTGAAAGCAAAATTAAAAGAGTATGAAGAAGGAAGAGTAATAAATGATACAAGGTATAGTAGGATAAATTATATCAATGTTGCATTGGAGTACTTGTAAAGTAACGTATAATTTAAGATAAATTTTTTCTTCAAAGTGTCTTATAATTTGTGACGGAGGGAGTATATGATTATCGAAACAACTAGTCTAATATCCAATACCTAGACTTGTTCTTCAATTATGATAAGTATTGAAGGCTTTGGTAAGCGGTTTATATGATATTGCAATTTTTAACAAGTTTCCATGAAAAAACACCATCAATAACAACAATTCCAACGTGGTAATGTAGTTGTTGATTTTTGTCCAAAAAGATGATTGTAACAGGTTCTGGTGCTCGAGACTTTGCAAAACAAATATAGACATTTTCACAAACAGGTTGTATGTGACAATTAAGAAGTCAGTGTTAATAGAATTCTTAATTGTCACCTACGACCTATTTATGAAAATGTCACCGGTTTATTAACAAGTCTAGGTATTAATAAAAGGTAAATCCTTCAAAACCCTCCATTCATAATTTTTTTTATTCTTTTCACTCAATTCTTTCTTATTTTCAAAATCTTTCCTTTTCCTTCCAAACTTTTAAAAATCACCTTAGTGAATTATTTCATTTTATTACCAAATATTTTAGAGTACAAAATCTTAAATGTATGGTGTATGGTGTGTGAAACTATGAAAGAAAAAATAAACTAAAATTAAATAAAAATATATTTATTGGGTAAAGACTCATTTTTTCATGTATTGTGTTTGTCTTCTTTTTTATTTGGGAATGAGTTTAAAGGTAGTGCACTGACAGTGTAAACAAATTTTACACATACATCCAATCAAAATCATTACACTTGCCATGTCATGTTAGTTTTTTAAATTAAAATTGTGTTTTAATTGGATACATGGTTGTGATTGGTTAACAGTATAAAAATATTTTACACTGTTTGTACATATTCCTATTTCTCTTTAAAAATTTGGGTATATCAGTAATGATGAGGTTTACATTTCTTGTCCATGCACTTCCAATTCCGGTCGCGCACCCAAAAGTAATTAATCAGTTTTAGACAATCTGCATCTGTTTTACAATCAATTATTTCTGCAATGAAAAATGAGATACAAATGTTAATAAAATAAAATTAAAATTGTGTTCAAAGTAAAAAAGTAAAGAAAAAAGTTTGAAAAAGAATGGAAAATTATATTACCGCTATTGTTTTCTGAAACAAAAAATAAGGAAAGTAATAAAATCATAGAAGTTAAAATTTTGAGAGTTTTAGTCATATTTTCTCTCTTTGCATGTTACAAATAGAATATAATAAGCTCAATTTATAATGTAAAAAACTCATGCCAAGTTAAAAAAGTATTATTTTTTGTGCTTAAAGAGTTGCAAAAACATTTTTTAATTATAATAATTATGTATTATATTTTAAGAAAATTAATATATTGTATTTGTCCCTTTAGCACATTAAAGGGTAATGTACAAAATTTTCTAATCATTAAAATTATTTTTTAATTAAATTTTCAAATGTTGATGATAGATTGATGATTTTTTTTTAAAAGTAATTTTTTAAACAAAGTAATCTATTGATGAAATTGTAAATCACTATTGTTTATATAAATATTTATTGAATGAAAATAAAAACTAAAAAGATAAGGACAAAAAACCTAACCAATCAAATAACTAGAAAAACGATACTTAGACATATTCAATCTATCTCTAAAAAACTTTAATAAACAGAAATAAAAAGTGAATTCTATAAAGTATCATAATCGACAAAAATATAGAATGGCTAATTTTTTTTACACAGTTTTTAAAAGAAAAATAATATATATATATATATATATATATATATATATATATATATATATATATATATATATATATATAGGGAATGTATCAAGTAGGAAGGTTTTTAAATAAGAGATAAGAGGATTCAATGGTAACCATTGAATTAATCAAGAGAGAGAAATAATAGTTATATTAATATTTTCATAAATAATTGAATTTCTCTCTCTTGATTAATCCTATGGTTAACATTGAATCCTCTTATCTCTTATTTTAAAATTGCTCCTACTTGATACATCCCCTATATATATATATATATATATATATATATATATATATATATATATATATATATATATATATATATATATATATATATATATATATATATATATATATATATATATATATATATATATATATATATATACAAAATAAGGTACTATCGGCAAAAGAACAAGGTCAAGAGGAACCTATCATGGAACTAAAAGACAAAGCAAAAATAACAACTGAAAACAAACAGCCACAACAACCCTAACCACTACATAAGGGAGCGCACGTTCTAAAATGAAAAAAATAAGAGCATGCAATAGTAGCCAGAAATCAAGTAAAGCTAGATTTCTCCAATCCAAGGACATTTGCGACAACACTGAAGCTATAAAAATGCAAGAATAACACATTAAAGGAAGGTCGAAGCCTCTAATATCGCTATTAGTCCAGAATCACGAGAGAGTTCTCAAGACAGACCAAGTAGGCATAGGAGTTTGGATTTGGAATTGTTGTAAGTGATTTCATTGTTCCATTACTAAAGATTTGTAATATGATTTAGATGCCTTTCTTTATATTTTTGGTGTGGTAAGTTGGACTTGGTACTAAATTATGCATGATTTGTAAAATATCACTGTCCTTGGTAAAAATTTAATCCTTATTATAGTTGGAATATTAATTGTCATTCAATTTTCTTTCTTACTTGATTTTACACATGTTTGTTTTTTATTCTAGAACTTTACTTGACTATATTTGAAAATTCTTCTTTGCATTCACAA
Source organism: Vicia villosa (assembly GCF_029867415.1). Taxonomy (NCBI): domain Eukaryota; kingdom Viridiplantae; phylum Streptophyta; class Magnoliopsida; order Fabales; family Fabaceae; genus Vicia; species Vicia villosa. The sequence continues at coordinate 6,913,218 of NC_081185.1, forward strand.
ATGTTTTTTGTGAAATAAAAGAATTAATATATTTCAAAAAGAACAAATACAAGCAAAGCGATCGACACGATCCTGCTCCTAAACAGACTAAGAAGAACCAAACATCTACATCATAAGTAAAGCAAGCTTACTTCTATATTTGGGTTTCATCCACCCTCTATACAAAATAGTGTCTATGATGTTACTAACTATTTTCGTATTGTCATATATCGTATTTGTACCAAATATCTTGGAATTTCTATACACCCAAACCCCATAGACTATTTTAGCTAATGCAATCTTCATCATGCTTTGACTGAATCCCTTTCCTTTAGTGTGTCTGGCAATCCAGGTAACCTCTTTATTCCACTGTAAAGGGTTATGCTCTATTTCTAGCCACTCGAGCACATCCTTCCATATATTGTGTGTGACCCTACAATTAAACACCAAATGGCTGAGGTTGTTAGAACAAGATTTGTTCTGATCAATATTCTCAGTTTTGATGATAACAAGCATATGAATTTTGTATGAGAAAATGTGGTACTCTAATACTATGCAATTTGCGTTTCAGGAATTATATAAAGAGTATGCACAAAATCAGCGCAAGAAGCACTGACTCAGAAGGTTCAGCATGCAACATCAGAACATGGTCTAGCAAGACATCAGAAGATGGACAAGCAGAATCAGAACATGGGTCTATGGAAGCATCAGAAGAACTTGAGATCAGAAGCAGAAGCACTGAAGTTCTCATGGTATCACGCTCAGAAGCTCTTCAAGGTCAGAAGACAAGAAGATGCTCTGCACCAAGCTGTTTGACTCTGATGATATTCAAACGTTGTTTACACAAACATCAGATCAGAAGCAAGTACAAGGTGGCAGGCTACGCTGACTGACAAAAGGAACGTTAGAAGCTATTAAAGGAAACGTCAGTAGACACAGCGGAAACAAGGCTCGAGGTAGTTAACAAAAGAGTGAAACATTAAATGCAATGCTGTATGGATTACGCAAAGCATTAAATGCTCCCAACGGTCATCTTCTCAAGTGCCTATAAATATGAAGTTCTGATGAGAAGCAAGGTTACGAAGTTACGAACTCTGAACCAAACTTGCACAAACGTTGTTCAAATTCAAAAGCTCTCAAACTTCATCATCAAGCTCACTACATTGCTGTTGTAATATCTTAGTGAGATTTAAGCTTAAACTTAAGAAAAAATCACAGTTGAGATAATAGCTTTATAAGAAGCATTGTAACTCTTAAAAGAATTTTTTTACATTAATTTGTAAGTTCTAGAGTGATCAGGTTGTTGATCAGTATACTCTAGCAAGTCTTTGAAGTTGTCTAAGCAGTTTGTTCCTAGAGTGATCAGGTTGTGATCAGGATACTCTAGAAGACTTAGCAGTTGGCTAAGTGGAAAACCATTGTAATCAAGTGTGATTAGTGGATTAAATCCTCAGGTGAGGTAAATCACTCCAAGGGGTGGACTGGAGTAGTTTAGTTAACAACGAACCAGGATAAAAATCATTGTGCAAATAGTTTTTATCTTACAAGCTTTTAAAGCTACACTTATTCAAACCCCCCTTTCTAAGTGTTTTTCTATCCTTCAATTGGTATCAGAACGCCGGTTCTAAGGTGCAAGCACTTAACCGTGTTTAGAAAAGATTCAGGAAGAGAAAAACACTTCAGTAAAAGATGGCTGGTGAAATTCCAACAAACACATCTACATCTACATCTGGCTCTGCTGAGCAATACAATGGTAACAATGGTTATACCAGACCACCAGTATTTGATGGTGAAAACTTTGAATACTGGAAAGATAAACTGGAAAGTTATTTCCTTGGTCTAGATGGTGAACTATGGGATCTTCTGATGGATGGTTACAAACATCCAGTAAAAGCTATAGGCGTAAGGCTTACCAGACAAGAAATAGATGATGATCAAAAGAAGCTTTTCAACAATCATCATAAATGTAGGATTGTTTTGCTGAATGCTATCTCTCATGCTGAGTATGAGAAGATATCTAACAGGGAAACTACCTATGATATATATGAGTCATTGAAAATGACCCATGAGGGAAATGCTCAAGTCAAGGAGACTAAAGCTCTTGCTCTAATCCAGAAATATGAAGCCTTCAAGATGGAGGATGATGAAGATATTGAGAAGATGTTCTCAAGATTTCAAACGCTAACAGCTGGATTGAGAGTTCTGGACAAAGGCTACACCAAGGCTGATCATGTAAAGAAGATCATCAGAAGCTTGCCCAGAAGATGGGGTCCAATGGTAACTGCATTCAAGATTGCAAAGAATCTGAATGAGGTTTCTTTGGAAGAGCTAATCAGTGCCTTGAGAAGCCATGAGATAGAGCTGGATGCAAACGAGCCTCAGAAGAAAGGTAAGTCTATTGCATTAAAATCTAGTCTTAAAAAATGCACTAACGCTTTTCAGGCTGAAGAAGTAGATTCTGAAGAATCAGAATCAGAAGAAGAAGATGAACTGTCCATGATCTCCAGAAGGGTAAACCAACTCTAGAAGAGCAAGCAAAGGAAGTTCAAAAGCTTCAGAAGTTCAAAGAAATTTGAACGAGGAGAATCTTCTGGTGGCAGAAGATCTGACAAGAAGAAGGTCGTCTGCTATGAGTGCAATGAGCCTGGACACTTCAAGAATGAATGTCCAAAACTTCAGATGGAGAATCCCAAGAAGAAGTTTCATAAGAAGAAAGGTCTTATGGCAACATGGGATGATTCTAAATCTGAATCTGAATCAGACTTTGAAGGAGAGCAAGCCAACTTTGCACTGATGGCCACAGTGGATGATGGATCAGAATCTACATCAGAATCAGATTCTGAAGAGGTATTTTCTGAACTATCTAGAGATGAATTAGTTTCCAGTTTGACTGAACTTCTGGGACTGAAGGCTCACCTCAGTATCAAATACGAAAAGCTGAAAAAGCAATAGCTGGAATTGGAAAATTTTGATCTGAAGGAAAAAGTTTTAAAATTATCCAAAGATAGTGGATCTCCTTCTGAATTAGAAAAATCCATTCTCAGTCTCAATCATATTCTGAAAGAATATGACTCGAGCTTCAGAAAGTTCCTATCTAGAAGTATTGGCAGAAGTCATCTTGCTTCTATGATATATGGTGTTTCTGGAAACAGAAGGTTTGGTTTTGGCTATGAGGATGATACCTCACATAAATTTGAACCTGTTGATGATTTGAAAATCACATACAAGCCATTGTATGATCAGTTCAAATATGGCCATGCACATGATATTAGGCTCACTTCACATGCACAGAGTTTTAACACTGTACACATCAAGAAGCATGTGACACAACCTAAGAAATATCATGCTGTCAAACCAAAACAATATCATGTTGTTCCTCCTGTTAACTATTATGCTAAACCCAAGTTCAATCAGAACTTGAGGAGGACTAACAAGAAAGGACCCAAGAAATTGTGGGTACCTAAGGAGAAGATAATTTCTGTTGCAGATATCCTTAGCTGCAAAGAGGACAAAGCACAAAATGTCATGGTACCTGGACTCTGGGTGCTCGCGACACATGACGGGAAGAAGGTCTACGTTCCAAGTCCTGGTGCTTAAACCTGGTGAAGATGTCAAGTTTGGAGGAGATCAGAAGGGCAAGATTATTGGCTCTGGAACCATAAGTTTTGGTAACTCTCCTTCCATAACTAATGTACTTCTTGTAGAAGGATTAACGCATAACTTATTGTCCATAAGTCAATTAAGTGACAATGGTTATGATATAATCTTCAATCAAAAGTCTTGCAAGGCTGTAAGTCAGAAGGATGGCTCAATCCTATTTACAGGCAAGAGAAAGAACAACATCTATAAGATTGATCTTTTGGATCTTGAGAAGCAGAAGGTGACTTGCCTTATGTCTGTTTCTGAAGAGCAATGGGTCTGGCACAGAAGATTAGGACATGCTAGTTTGAGAAAGATTTCTCAGATTAACAAACTAAATCTGGTCAGAGGACTCCCAAATCTGAAATATAAATCAGATGCTCTTTGTGAAGCATGTCAGAAGGGCAAGTTCTCCAAACCTGCATTCAAATTTAAGAATGTTGTCTCTTCCTCAAGGCCGTTAGAACTTCTGCATATTGATCTGTTTGGACCAGTCAAAACAGCATCTATCAGAGGGAAGAAATATGGATTAGTCATCGGTGGATATGGGTAAAGCTCTTAAAACACAAGGATGAGTCTCATTCTGTGTTCTTTGAATTCTGCACTCAGATTCAATCTGAGAAAGAGTGCAAAATCATAAAGGTCAGAAGTGATCATGGTGGCGAATTTGAGAACAGATTCTTTGATGAGTTCTTCAAAGAAAATGGTATTACCCGTGATTTCTCTTGCCCTAGAACTCCGCAGCAAAATGGAGTTGTAGAGCGAAAGAATAGGACTCTGCAAGAAATGGCCAGAACCATGATCAATGAGACCAATATGGCTAAGCACTTCTGGGCAGAAGCAATAAACACTGCATGTTATATTCAGAATAGAATCTCTATAAGACCTATTCTAAATAAGACTCCTTATGAATTATGGAAGAACAGAAAGCCCAACATTTCATATTTTCATCCTTTTGGACGTGTGTGTTTTATTCTGAATACTAAAGATCATCTTGGTAAGTTTGATTCTAAGGCACAAAAATGTTTTCTTCTTGGATATTGTGAACGCTCTAAAGGCTACAGAGTATACAATACTGAAACATTGGTTGTAGAAGAATCAATCAATATCAGGTTTGATGATAAGCTTGGTCTTGAAAAACCAAAGCAGTTTGAGAATTTTGCAGATATAGATATTGACATATCAGAAGCTGTAGAACCAAGAAGCAAAGCTCCAGAAGCAGAGAGTCTCAGAGGCAATGGATCAAAAGATCAAGTTGCTGCATCTTTAGTGAATCTCAGAATTTCTGAAGAGCCAACAGTCAGAAGATCTTCTAGACTCTCCTTAGCTCACTCAGAAGATGTGATTCTTGGAAAGAAAGATGATCCTATTAGAACTAGATCATTTCTAAAGAATGACAATCAGAAGCAGTGATCAGAATCATAAGGTGTAAAGTCTATTCAGAACAACACAGGTGTCATCAAGTAGTTTCTGATGGTGAACACGTGTCTGTACGGTTAGTAAAAAGCGTGAAAAATCTGATGGGACGCCGTCCTAGGTAACTGTGTTAAATCATTTCTTTTACCACGTTCTCTCACCTAACGTCACTCATCATTTAATGCAATTGATTTCTTTTGATTCTGTAATTGTTCATTCTCAAAATTTTATTGCATTCTTTTTCAAATCCGTCTCTATAAATACATTTCAAATCATATCGTTTATCTTTTTCGCTCCCATTCTCTCTTTCTTCTTGCATGCATTTTTGCAACCTTTTCAGTCTCTTCTCAAACCCTAAGCGCAAACCCAGAAATTGTTCTTCTAATTTCTATTCTATGTCAATGGCCGCTTCATCATCTCACATTGTTGGTTCATCTGCCCCTCTTCATCTTCAAGAAGAAGAAAATCAGCAAATCACTCCGGTTGTTGCCTGCTCTATTCCTAAGAAGGATCTGGAAGTTATTTGTGAACTAATGGTAGACTTCGATAGTCTAGAAGAACATAACTATCGTCTTAAGGAAGATATCATTTTTCAAGGGTGGGCCTCATTATTTTCTGAGTTTTGTGGACCAGTTTACCCAGATCTTGTAAAGGAATTTTGGGTGCATGCAGTTGTTGCTCCTAAATCCATCTTGTCTTTCGTCCATGGGAAGTTCGTGGTCGTTACTGAGAACATCCTAAGAATGATGTTTGATCTGAGAAACCCCGAGGGTGCTTTTGAAATTGATCAAAGGGCTGATTGGGATGTTGTGTTGTCTACTCTCTACACAGATGTAAATAAGACAAAACGTGTTAAGGACATGAGGGATCTTTATAAAATCTGGACCAAGATCCTTCTGGGCTGCTTTTATCACAGGAAAGGAACACATGCTGCGAATTTCGCCAACAATGAGCAGAAATACATTCTGTATTGTATTGCTACTCAGAAGGAAGTTGATGTTATCTACATTATCTTCAATCACCTGTGGCATGCTGTGAAGGATTCCAGAAATGCTTTCAGAGTGAAAAATTGTTCTATCATTCCTTTTGGAAGGATCATTGATCGGTAAAATAGCAAGTGTACTATTTTGCCTATGTAGTAGTAATGGGAAAATCCCAAGTATCGAATCTCAAGGACTGCTTGACGATATAGAGTTTTATCAGTATTTCAATTAAACAAAAGTTCAAAAGGTTGTTTTGGTTGGTTTTGCAAATAATGTAAATAAGCAGAATATTAAAACGATGAACAGAGATGAGTAGGTTGCTAGGGGTCGGTGAATGATTCTTCCTGTAGCAACTATCCTTCTCAATACAATAACATAGTTTCACAATTGGTTACCGGTTCTCAAGAATATCTAATCCTAAGGCCTTAGTGAAAAGATCTTTGACGTCACAACCTAATTACTATGTCCATAGATAATTATAATTATGATCAAGCATTCCAATACCAAGAATTTCCGGTTAAGATAAAATATCCCTAGTCCTAGGTGATAATTATTATCCTATGTTCTTACTCATGTCAATGAACAATTGCTGTCCAGCTAAATTTATTCATACAAATTCATTATCCGTTTTTCCGACGGTTAAGACATAAAGAACAGATGTAAAACAAACCAATAGTATGAAAACCAAATTGTTATTGCATCAAAGAAATAAAGTTATCACATTCAGAATCAAGATCACCCCCCTAGCAATGGGGGGTTTAGCTACTCATAATAAAAACAGAAACCATAGTGTAAATTGTAGACATTACAGATAAATGAAGGAAATCCAATCTTCAATGGCAAAAGCTCATAGAATTCTTCAATCCTTCCATAAAATCTGAGTTCTCCACCCTTCTACTGTGTATTTTCGCTCCCAAATTCGTCGAACCATTGTCCCAACGTGTTTTCGTCCTTTTATTCCAGTGTTTCTGGGCTTTTCAGACCAAAAGGCCCATGACAGTAAGTGCATACGCGTGTGGGCACGCGTTTGGGACAGTGGGACGCGTCCCGGGACACGTTTGGGCAGACGGGACGCGTGTGGGGACGCGTTTGGGCAGACAGGCATTTTTCCTTTGTATTTCTTTCTCCTGGGACGCGTCCCGGAACACGTCTGGGCCAGTGGGACGCGTGTGGGGACGCGTGTGGCATGCATGAACATCCTGGGACGCGTGTGGGAACGCGTTTGGGCAAACGGGACGCGTCCCGGGACGTGTCGGGGCAGCAGATGGCACTTTTCACTTCCAAACGCGTGTGGGGACGCGTTTTGGCAGCTGATTGCATTTTTCTTCTTCCACACGCGTCTGGGAACGCGTTTTGCCAGTTTATTCACTTTTCTTTAATTTTTCACTTTTCCGCCTCGATTTCTCCCACTTCATTTACCTGAGCCTACAAACACTATAACACACAACCAAAGCATAAAATGACGAATAACGAAATAAAACACTAAATAAAATAACTTAAAGATAACTAAAAACAACGGTAAAAATACGTGTGAAAACCACTGATCAATCATCACAAACCTTCTGGTTCACTCCAAGATTGTTGAGAACCTGGAAGCCGAAGGTACAATCAATGACCTTGTTGTCACCACTGGAAGTTGCTTGAATGCTCTCACCTTGAGAAAGATGAGTGTCATTGATGCTGTTATCAAAACCCCTCAACCTCTTCCTGGAGCAAGAAGCAGAAGAGATCCTGTTCTTGCTGACTTTGAACCCTTCTTCAGAAGTGAGGTACCAGGAGTCAAAACTAGGTACTTGAAGTCACTGGAAGAAGATGAAGGAGTAAAAGATCAAGAAAAGGGTGCTCCTGCTAAAGTAGGCCGCAAGAAAACTTCTACCTCTAGGGCTGCTGCCTCAAAAGATGTTTCAGAAGCTGCTCCCCAAGCTGCTGAAAAGAAGGAAAGAAGGACCAAAAGAAAATTTGATCATCCTTCTGATAATCAGGTGAATGTAGTTCAGAATGTAGCTGCTGCCACTGTTAAAGAGGTTGTTCCAGAAGAAGTTATTGTTGAAGTCGTTAAGGCTGTTTCAATTGAATTTGAAAAGAATAAGAAGGAGGCTGCTTAAAACAAGAAGAAGAAGAAGTCGAATAAAAATGTTGAAATTGTTAAAGCTGTTGAGAAGAAGAAGATCAGAAAGAGGAAGTTAATAATTAATACTTCTGATGAAGATGAGGATGTTCAAGAAGCTGTGAATCAGCAAGTTAATGTTTCTCAAGGACCAACAACTCAAGCAGTTGAAGGTCAGAAGGTTGCTGTTAATGAGAAGGAAGCTCTGGAATCTGCCAGATGGAGAGAAATCTCTCGTGGTAAAGCAAAAATTGTTGAAGAGCAGAAGAGTAAGAAACAGAAGAAACTTGAGGCTGTGTTCGAAGCTGTTCAGAAGGTATCAAAAGGTATACATCTCTCGGAACCTAATTCTATTCCTGCTTTACGTTCAGAAGTTGCACCAATAGCTGTTGTCCAAACCCCTGAACCAGATAAAGCCCCATCAGAATCACCCATTAAAGTCCATGTTCTTACACCTCCCACTTCCCCTGTAACCAAAATCCTTACTCCTCCTCCTTCACCCATTCCAGATGCTCCCATTCCTTCTCCTCCACCCTCATAAAACCTTGTTTCTGACCAGGCCCTTGATAATCCTGTTCTTAATATACTACCCCTACAAACTCTCTTTCCACCTCACACAAATATATCCACTTCTCAACCTCCTCCCCATGCCAACTATGAACCCATTCCTTCCACCTCTCAAAACAACCCATGTGTTTCTGATCTTCCAGACTCTGCATCACATGAGCAATTGCTCCGTGACTGCAACTACACTCCCAAGCCTCGTCCTGAAGCTGAAATGGTAGTGTTAGACTCTGACAATGAAGGAGAATCTTCTTATCGGTTGGATAGAGAGCCTCAACCCTATTCTTTCCCTAACCCTGACTCTCCCATAACCAAAATAAAATCTCGTCGGGAATACCCTATTGGTGTAATTTTTGAATTGGTAAAGAGGAATCTTAGAAGAGTCTTTGATACTCTCATAATCATTGAGAATGCTGGCCTGAATGATGTTGCTATGCGAAAGTTCTGGAGAATCTTCCGAAGAAAAGCAGATGCTTGTTTTGAAGAACTCCAGGAAGTTTGTGTAGAAGCTGCTCCACGGCCTTGTGGTATTCTGAGAAGTTATGAAGACTTCTGGTTCGCTCGTCTCGGAGGGAGATATATCTTTGAGGAGAAGCTGTTCACTGATGAGCTGGAAGAAGCAAGAATTGTTGCTGCAATGGAAGCTAACCCCTGCAGAGAGATTGTGGTCTGGAGACCTCAATATCTTGTTCTGCTCGGAGACTTCAGGACTCTCTTTGAATTTCTGAGGGAAAACCCTTCTGAGGAAGACCCAAGCTTGGTCATTCTAGAAGTTGTTGACCCACCAGAAGTTGAAGGTCCTTCTGCTCCTAGGAATCTTGCTGCCATTCTTAAGGCACTTGAGAATGGAGATTCTGAGGTTCCTGCTGCATAGTATGGAGATGCTTCTATGGAAGAAGCAGATGCTGAAGATCATGTTGCTAAAACAATTCTTATTGAGGAAAATCCTGCAAATGATCTGACCATGGAAGCTGCGGATCAGAATGCCATCCCTCTGGAAAGAAGTTGTGAATCTTCTTCTGATGAAACTTCTCGTCTTGCAAGGACTTTGGAAGTCATTCAGAAGAACCAGGATGAGCAGAGATCAATCAACGCTGAGTTTCGTGCTTTCATGGAAAGACAGAATGAGAGCAACAAAGGGATTCATGATATGCTGGCCAAGATCATGTCAAAGCTAGGGTCATCTTAGATTGAGTCTTAGATTGTTTTCTTTTTGCTTTGCTGCATCTGTTTTTCTTTGCATCTTCCCTTGCCCTTCCTCTTGTACTTCTAAACCTTGTTTTTTCTTTGTGCTTAATGAAAATTATCCTTTTTCTTCTATGTGTTTGTCTTGTTTTTCATCTGAATCTTTTATGTTTTTGATGTTATGACAAAAAGGGGGAGAAAATGTGATAAATGATCTAATTTATTTTATCAGTTGCTGGGAGAAAGGCTCCACATTTCTAGCAGAACTTGCAAAGTTCTATGTCTTTTAGTGTTGTCTTGCAGGAATTGAAGACCCTCTTTTAAAGCTCAAACATGAGAAGCAAAGAGATGAGGAAAAGCAATTCTATAAAGAATAAAGCTCACGGAAATTGAAGCAAGCTGAGTGCTATAAAGCTTCAAGATCAGAAGCAAGAAGGAAGAATGTTCTGATATTCTGATGATAGAATATACTTTCATTTTTATCCTTTATATGTTCTGATGCATGTTTTTAGTTACAAAATATGCTCTGAAACATTATGTTTGTTTGCTCTGATACATATTATATGTTCTGAAACATATTCTATGTTCTGATTCATTCATGCTGACTTTTGTTGTCCTAGTTTGTTCTGTAACATTTCAGGATGTAGAGATGCTCTGATGATGCTCTGGTACATTCAACAATGTTCTGATACAATCTAGCATGCAATGACTCAAGAAGAAATTCAAGCTCTGAAGCTGTCCAATGGAAGCAAGAATCAGAAGCTATGAATATTCTGAAGATCTAGGAAATTCAAGTTCTGAAGCTATCCTATGGAAGCAAGAATCAGAAGCTACGAATGTTCTGAAGATCTAAGCATATGTGAACGTCTCTACTGAAATACTCAGGGAAGTCTTTTATTTATAAAAATTCTTCTAGTATTTATTTCAGGGGGAGATTATTTATCTCAGGGGGAGATTGCTAATCTCAGGAGGAGACATATTCACACATTGTCTATATGCTTACGCTATAGCTGTGTAATTATCTTTAGCCGTCTGTCTTTTCTGATCGCAAATTCATATCATTTATGTATGTTTTTGTCATCATCAAAAAGGGGGAGATTGTTAGAACAAGATTTATTCTGATCAATATTCTTAGTTTTGATCATAACAAGCATATGAATTTTGTATGAGATAATGTGGTACTCTAATACTATGCAATTTCTGTTTCAGGAATTATATAAAGAGTATGCACAAAATCAGCGCAAGAAGCACTGACTCAGAAGGTTCAGCATGCAACATCAGAACATGGTCTGGCAAGACATCAGAAGATGGTCAAGCAAAATCAGAACATGGGTCTATGGAAGCATCACAAGAACTTGAGATCAAAAGAAGAAGCACTGAAGTTCTCATGGTAATACGCTCAGAAGCTCTTCAAGGTCAGAAGACAAGAAGATGCTCTGCACCAAGCTATTTGACTCTAATGATATTCAAATGTTGGTTACACAAACATCAGATCAGAAGCAAGTACAAGGTGGCAGGCTACGCTGACTAACAAAAGGAACGTTAGAAGCTATTAAAGGAAACGTCAGTAGACACAGCGGAAACAAGGCTCGAGGTAGTTGACAAAAGAGTGAAACATTAAATGCAATGCTGTACGGATTACGCAAAGCATTAAATGCTCTCAACGGTCATCTTCTCAAGTGCCTATAAATATGAAGTTCTGATGAGAAGCAAGGTTACGAAGTTACGAACTCTAAACCAAACTTGCACAAACGTTGTTCAAATTCAAAAGCTTTCAAACTTCATCATCAAGCTCACTACATTGCTGTTGTAATATCTTAGTGAGATTTAAGCTTAAACTTAAGAGAAAATCACAGTTGTGATAATAGCTTTATAAGAAGCATTATAACTCTTAAAAGAATTTGTTTACATTAATTTGTAAGTTCCAGAGTGATCAGGTTGTTGATCAGTATACTCTAGCAAGTCTTAGAAGTTGTCTAAGTAGTTTGTTCCTAGAGTGATCAGGTTGTGATCAGGATACTCTAGAAGATTTAGCAGTTGGCTAAGTGGAAAACCATTGTAATCAAGTGTGATTAGTGGATTAAATCCTCAGGTGAGGTAAATCACTCCAAGGGGGTGGACTGGAGTAGTTTAGTTAACAACGAACCAGGATAAAAATCATTGTGCAAATAGTTTTTATCTTACAAGCTTTTAAAGCTACACTTATTCAAACCCCCCTTTCTAAGTGTTTTTCTATCCTTTAGAGGTCCTCCATAGCCTCATTGCACAAGCTATAGTGATCCTCCTGCAACATACCTAAGTGTTTAAATCTAGCTTTAGTAGCAAGTCTCTCATAGAGAAGATGAATAAACGCAAAGGCTTAAGGAAACTTCTGATAAAGCACCAAAACCGCTACATACATACTTATAGAGAAGATGCATTCCTAGCTCAAACAAAAGATCATGAAGTTTGATGCCGTTAGAAACATAATCATTAGCAAGGCGGATGCAACATTCAAAAAGCGCAACTCCCAAGGTTGATTGAAGAAGCTATCCACATGCAGCTCATTGGAGAAAGCAAAACAAAAAGCAAACACACAAGCATTAATTGTTTCCGTTCAAAGATCAAGTTCACTAGTAACAAACCCGTGCGTTCGCACGGGTTTTGGTACAGGACACGCATTTGTTTTAGATGTTTATTTTTTAATAGAAAAATGTCTAGTACCTGTGAACAAATAATAATTGAATGTATAGAAAAATGTCTGGTATCCGTAAAAAAATAATGATTGAATGTATAAAAAAATGTCCGGTACACGTAAAAAAAATAATTAAATGTTTAGAAAAATTCGGGTACCCGTAAAAAAAATAATTGAATGTATAAGAAAAATGTCTGGTACCCATGAAAAAATAATTATCGAATGTATAGAAAAATGTCTGGTACCCGTGAAAAAATAATGATTGAATGTATAGAAAAATGTCCGTTACCAGTGAAAAAATAATAATTAAATGATTAAAAAAATATCTGGTACCCGTGAAAAAAATAATAATTGAATGCATAGAAAAATGTCCGGTACCCGTGAAATAATAATAATTGAATGTATAAAAAATGTCTGGTACCCGTAAAAACACTTAGATCAATAATTTTTTTTAATACAAATACAATTTCTTTATTCATTTATCTACAAAATACAATTTCTTTATTCATTTTAATAAAAAATAAAATTTCTTTATTCATTTCTGTCATTTCAAAATCGAAAAGTACTTTGAATATCATTCATTTATAAATATGCATTTAAAATGATTATTTTTTTAACATAAATGATTAATTTCTTTATTCTTCTCAGGAATATAACTAATTACGATTTTAAACATGTCCATTTAATTAATTAGAAATTATAGGGGAGAGAACTATTCAAGAACTTCTCCCAAGAAGATGACTGAAGTAAGGAAGCAGATAGAAAGAAGAAAAGTGAGAGACTGATGGGACATATGCAAGAGGAAGTAGAAACTATAGGCAAAAGGATGTGAGAAGGTAGAAAAGCAGAAGAAAGGATGGTGAAGTGTGCCACTTGTCAACCCAAAAGGAATAAGAGGGCAAAATGGGGTTTTAAACAACTATGTATTTTCTTATATTATATATGGACCAAAATCTCAAGCTATATATTCACGATCGTTTGAAACAACTTGACAACACACACGCGAACATCATCAATCTGAAAATCATCAAAGTGTGAACAATAAAGAAAAAGTTTCTTATTCATATTCCGAGTTCAAACTCTTTATACTAAATTAGTGAAATATCACATATGTGATTAACGCTTTGTAGAAGCAATCTTAAACACTATCATTTGAGATTACTTGGTAACAGATCCTTCATAGACCGTTTGGGTCAGAAGTCTCAAGAAGTCTAGGACTAGTTTAGTCTTAGAAGTTGGTTAGTCACAAACAGTTGGTTTGTGTAAGTTGTTAGTCACCAGCAGTTAGCTTGTGCATTGTATTGTTAGTTACACCAGTGGGCTGTGCAATTGTAATCAAAGTTTTGATTATAGTGGATTAAGTCCTCGTTGAGAGAGGCAAATCACTTGTGGAGGGTGGACTTGAGTAGTTTGAGTTGCAAACGAACCAGGATAAAAATAACTGTGTTCCATCTATTGTTGATCAAAGCAAAAAGGAAAAACTTATTCAACCCTCCCCCATTCTAAGTGTTTTCTTAACCTTCAATTGGCATAAGAGCGCTTGGTTTTGGGTGCAAACACTTAACCGTGTCAGATAAAGATCCAGAAGGAAAACACTATGGCAAATGAAGTAAACAACAATGGCTTTTCAAGACCTCCTGTACTTGATGGGGAAAACTTTGACTACTGGAAAGACAGAATAGAAAGCTTCTTTCTAGGATTTGATCCTAACCTATGGGATATCGTAGTAGATGGCTACGGACATAAAGGCAAAAAAGATAGACAGAAAAAACATGACAGATCAACAAATGAAGGATCTCAAATGCTGAATATGAAAAAATCACAAACAGAGAGACATCACCACCATGTTTGAGTCACTCAAAATGACTCATGAAGGCAATGCTCAAGTCAAAGAAACAAAAGCTCCGGATCTTATCCAGAAGTATGAAGCCTTCAAGATGGAAGATGACGAGACCATTGAAGCTATGTTCTCAAGGTTTCAAACTCTGACTGTTGGCTTAAGGGTTCTAAACAAGGGATGTACTAAAGCTGATCATGTCAAAAAAATAATCAGAAGTTTACCAAGAAAATGGGGTCAATGGTTACAGCGTTTAGGGTCGCAAAAAATCAAAATGAAGTATCCCTTGAAGAACTCATCAGTGCTTTAAGAAGTCATGAGATTGAGTTCAATGGAAATGAGCCTTAAAAGAAAGGTAAGACTATAGCTCTTAAATCTATTAAAAAATTTGAAACTAACGCTTTACCGGCTAAGGAAGAATGCTTAAGTGAATCCGGATCAGAGGAGGAAGATGAGTTGTCTCTTCTTTCCAGAAGAGTAAATCAACTCTGGAAGAACAAGCAAAGGAAGTTCAGAAACTTCAGAAGTCCAGATTACAAGGGAGAACCCTCTGAATACAAAAGGATCAGCAGAAAAGGTAATGTATTCTATGAATGTAATGAACCAGAAAATTTCAAAAGCGAATGTCCCAGACTACAAAGAGAAAGGCCTAAGAAAAGGTTTGAAAAGAAGAAAAGTCTGATGGCTACATGGGATGATTCTGAATCATCTGAAGATGAATACAACTCAGAAGAAGAACACGCGAACATAGAACTCATGGCCACAAATGAAAATAACTCAGACTCAGAAGCAGAAACTAATGAGGTATTTTCTGAACTTACTATAGAAGAGTTAGAAGAAAGTCTCCCAAAACTTCTAGAGAACCACAATAGTTTCAAAAACAAACATTGACTATCATATACGATTTCTGCAATTTCTTTCCCTTCTCTTTAAACGTGGACTATCACATGCAATTTATGAATTTTTTCTCTTCTCCAAAAACGTGGACTATCATATGCAATTTTTAGAATTTATTTCTCTTCTCCAAAAACATGGACTATCATATGCAATTTCTAGAATTTATTTCCATTCTTAAAAAACAAGAACTATCATATGCAATTTATGGAATTTTTTTTATTCTCCAAAAACGTGCACTATCATATGCAATTTATGAAATTTCTTTCTCTTCTCCAAAAACGTGGTTTCTCATATGCAAATTCTCGAATTTCTTTCCCTTCTCCAAAAACGTGCACTATCATATGCAATTTATGAAATCTCTTTCTCTTATCCAAAAACATAGACTATCATATGCAATTTCTAGAATTTCCTTCTCTTCTCCAAAAACACGGACTATCATATGCAATTTCTAGAATTTCTTTCCATTCTCCAAAAACGTGGACTATCATATGCAATTTATGAAATTTCTTTCTCTTCACCTAAAACAAGGATTATCATATGCAATTTATGAAATTTCTTTTTTTCTCCAATAAAGCGGTCTCTCATATGCAAATTTATGAAATTTCTTTCTCTTCTCCAAAAACTTGTTCTCCCATATGCAAATTTATGAAATTTTTTTCTCTTCTTCAAGAACGTGGATTATCATATGCAATTTATAAAATTTCTTTCTCTTCTCCAAAAACGTGGACAATCATATGCAATTTCTATAATTTCTTTCTCTCCAAAAACATGAACTATCATATGCATTTTCTGAATTTCTTTCCATTCTTCATAAACATGGACTATCAGATGCAATTTATGAAATTTCTTTCACTTCTCAAAAAACGTGGACTATCATATGCAAATTTTGGAATTTCTTTCTTTTCTCCAAAAACATGGTCTCTCATACGCAATTTTCGGAATTTATTTCCCTTCTCCAAAAACGTGGACTATTATATGCAATTTCTAGAATATTTTTTTCTTTCTCCAAAAATGTTGACTATCATATGCGATTTCTGTAATTTTTTTCCCTTCTCCAAAAATGTGGACTATCATATGCAATTTATGAAATTTCTTTCTCTTCTCCAAAAACGTGGACCATCATATGCAAATTCGGGAATTTCTTTTTCTTCTCTAAAAACGTGGAAAATCATATGCAATTTATGAAATTTATTTCTCTTCTCTAAAAACGCGGTCTCTCATATCCGATTTCGGGAATTTCTTTCCCTTCGTAAAAAATGTGGACTATCATATGCAATTTCTAGAATTTCTATCTCTTCTCCAAAAATGTGGACTATCATATGCAATTTCTAGAATTTCTTTCGCTTCTCCAAAAACGTGGATTATCATATGCAATTTCTGGAATTTCTTTCCCTTCTCCAAAAACGTAGACTATCATATGCAAATTATGAATTTTCTTTCTCTTCTCCAAAAACGTGGACTATCATATGCAATTTCTAGAATTTCATTCGTTTCTCCAAAAACATTGACTATCATATGCAATTTCCGGTATTTCTATCCCTTCTCCAAAAACACGGACTATCATATGATAGTCCTTGTTTTTGTTGAAGAGAAAGAAATTCTAAGTTCACGTTTTTGGAGAAGAGAAAGAAATTCAAGAAATTGCATATGATGGTCCACGTTTTTGGAGAAGAGAAAGAAATTCTAGAAATTGCATATGATAGTCCACAGTTTTGGAGAAGGGAAAGAAATTCCAGAAATTGCATATGACAGACCACGTTTTTGGAGAAGAGGAAGAAATTTCATTAATTGCATATGATAGTCCACGTTTTATGAGAAGAGAAAGAAATTCTAGAAATTGCATATGATGGTCCACGTTTTTGGAGAAGAGAAAGAAACTTCATAAATTGTATATGATAGTCCACGTTTTTCGAGAAGAGAAAGAAATTTCATAAATTGCACATGATAGTCCACGTGTTTGGAGAATGAAAAGAAATTCTAGAAATTGCATATGATAGTCCATATTTTTGGAGAATGGAAAGAATTTCCCTAATTTGCATATGAGAGACCATGTGTTTGGAGAAGATAAAGAAATTTAATAAATTGCATATGATATTCCACATTTTTGGAGAAGAGAAAGAAATTTTATAAATTGCATATGATTTCCTGGATTATGGAAAATGAAAAGAAACTCTAGAAGTTGAGTATGATAGTCCATGATTTTTGAGAATAGAAAGAAATTCTAGAAATTGCATATGATAGTTCACGTTTTTGGAGAAGCGAAAGAAATTTCATAAATTACATATGATAGTTCATGTTTTTGGAGAATGGAAAGAAATTCTGGAAAATGAATATGATAGTCCATGTTTTAGGAGAAGAGAAAGAAATTCTAGAAATTGCATATGATAGTCCACATTTTTTACCAAGGGAAAGAAATTCCAAAAATTGAATATGAGAGACCACGTTTTTAGAGAAGAAAAAGAAATTTCATAAATTGCATAAGATTGTCCACGTTTTTGGAGAAGAAAAAGAAATTCCAGAAATTACATATGATCGTCCATGTTTTTGGAGAAGAGAAAGAAGTTTCATAAATTGCATATGATAGTCTACATTTTTGGAGAAGGGAAAGAAATTACAGAAATCTCATAAGATAGTCAACATTTTTGGAGAAAAAAAAATTCTAGAAATTGCATATAATAGTCCACGTTTTTGGAGAAGGGAATGAAATTCCAAAATTTGCATATGAGAGACCATGTTTTTGGAGAAAAGAAAGAAATTCAAAAATTTGCATATGATAATCGACGTTTTTTGAGAAGAGAAAGAAATTTCATAAATTGCATAAGATAGTCCACGTTTTTGAAGAATGGAAAGAAATTCCAGAAAATGCATATGATAGTCCATGTTTTTGGAGAAGAGAAACAAATTAGAGAAATTTCATATGATAGTCCACGTTTTTGGAGAAGAGAAAGAAGCCTCATAAATTGCATATGATAGTCCACGTTTTTTGAGAGGAGAAATAAATTTCATAAATTGCATATGATAGTCCACGTTTTTTAAGAATGGAAAGAAATTCCAGAAATTGCATATGATAGTCCTTGTTTTTGAAGAAGAGAAAGAAGCTTCATAAATTGCATATGATAGTCCACATTTTTGGAGAAGAGAAATAAATATCATAAATTGCATATGATAGTCCACATTTTTGGAGAATGGAAAGAATTTCCCTAATTTGCATATGAGAGACCACGATTTTGGAGAAGAGAAAAAAATTTCATAAATTGCATATGATAGTCCACGTTTTTGGAGAAGAGAAAGAAATTTCATAAATTGCATATGATTTCAAGAATTTTGGAGAAGGGAAAGAAATTCCATAAATTACATATGATAGTCAACGTTTTTGGAGAAGAAAAAGAAATTCCAGAAATTGTATATGATGGTTCATGCTTTTGGAGAAGTGAAAGAAATTTCATAAATTGCATATGATAGTCCACGTTTTTGTAGAAGATAAAGAAATTCCATAAATTGCATATAATAGTTCATAATTTTGGAGAAGAGAGAAATTTCATAAATTGCATATGATAGTCCATGTTTTTTGAGAAGAGAAAGAATTTTCATAAATTGCATATGATAGACGACGTTTTTTGTTAAGGGAAAGAAATTCTAGAAATAGTATATGATAGTCCATGTTTTTTGAGAAGAGAACAAGATTCTAGAAATTGAATATGATAGTCCATGTTTTTTGAGAAGGGAAATAAATTCCATAAATTGCATATGAGAGACCACATTTTTGGAGAAGAGGAAGAAATTTCATATATTGCATATGATAGTCCACGATTTTGGAGAAGTGAAAGAAATTCCTAAAAATGCATATGATGGTCCACGTTTTTGGAGAAGAGAAAGAAATTTCATAAATTGCATATGATAGTCCACGTTTTTGGAGAAGGGAAAGAAATTCAAGACATTGCATATGATAGTCCACGTTTTTGGAGAAGGGAAAGAAATTCCAGAAATTGCATATGATAGTCCACGTTTTTGGAGAAGCGAAAGAAATTATAGAAATTGCATATGATAGTCCACGATTTTGGAGAAGAGAAAGAAATTCTAGAAATTTCATATGATAGTCCATGGTTTTGGAGAAGGGAAAGAAATTCTAGAAATTGCATATGAGAGACCATGTTTTTGGAGAAGAGGAAGAAATTTCATAAATTGCATATGAGAGACCACCTTTTTTGAGAAGATAAAGAAATTCCAGAAATTGCATATGATAGTCCACGTTTTTGGAGAAGAGAAAGAAATTTCATAAATTGCATTTGATAGTCCACGTTTTTGGAGAAAGGAAAGAAATTGCAGAAATTGCAGAAATTGCATATGATAGTCACTATTTTTGGAGATGAGAAAGAAATTTTAGAAACTGCATATAATAGTCCAGGTTTTTGGAGAAGAGAAAGAAATTCTAGAAATTGCATATAATAGTCCACGTTTTTGGAGAAGGGAAAGAAATTCTAGAAATTGCATATAATAGTTCACGTTTTATGAGAAGAGAAAGAAATTCTAGAATTTGCATATGATGGTCCACGTTTTTGGAGAAGAGAAAGAAACTTCATAAATTGTATATGATAGTCCACGTTTTTAGAGAAGAGAAAGAAATTTCATAAATTGCACATGATAGTCCACGTGTTCGGAGAATGAAAAGAAATTCTAGAAATTGCATATGATAGTCCATATTTTTGGAGAATGGAAAGAATTTCCCTAATTTGCATATGAGAGACCATGTGTTTGGAGAAGATAAAGAAATTTAATAAATTGCATATGATATTCCACATTTTTGGAGAAGAGAAAGAAATTTTATAAATTGCATATGATTTCCAGGATTATGGAAAATGAAAAGAAACTCTAGAAGTTGAGTATGATAGTCCATGATTTTTGAGAATAGAAAGAAATTCTAGAAATTGCATATGATAGTTCACGTTTTTGGAGAAGCGAAAGAAATTTCATAAATTACATATGATAGTTCATGTTTTTGGAGAATGGAAAGAAAATCTAGAAAATGAATATGATAGTCCATGTTTTAGGAGAAGAGAAAGAAATTCTAGAAATTGCATATGATAGTCCACATTTTTTACGAAGGGAAAGAAATTCCAAAAATTGAATATGAGAGACCACGTTTTTAGAGAAGAAAAAGAAATTTCATAAATTGCATAAGATTGTCCACGTTTTTGGAGAAGAAAAAGAAATTCCAGAAATTACATATGATCGTCCATGTTTTTGGAGAAGAGAAAGAAGTTTCATAAATTGCATATGATAGTCCACATTTTTGGAGAAGGGAAAGAAATTACAGAAATCTCATAAGATAGTCAACATTTTTGGAGAAAAAAAAAATTCTAGAAATTGCATATAATAGTCCACGTTTTTGGAGAAGGGAATGAAATTCCAAAATTTGCATATGAGAGACCATGTTTTTGGAGAAAAGAAAGAAATTCCAAAATTTGCATATGATAATCCACGTTTTTTGAGAAGAGAAAGAAATTTCATAAATTGCATAAGATAGTCCACGTTTTTGAAGAATGGAAAGAAATTCCAGAAAATGCATATGATAGTCCATGTTTTTGGAGAAGAGAAACAAATTAGAGAAATTGCATATGATAGTCCACGTTTTTGGAGAAGAGAAAGAAATTCCAGAAATTTCATATGACGGTCCACGTTTTTGGAGAAGAGAAAGAAGCCTCATAAATTGCATATGATAGTCCACGTTTTTTGAGAAGAGAAATAAATTTCATAAATTGCATATGATAGTCCACGTTTTTTAAGAATGGAAAGAAATTCCAGAAATTGCATATGATAGTCCTTGTTTTTGAAGAAGAGAAAGAAGCTTCATAAATTGCATATGATAGTCCACATTTTTGGAGAAGAGAAATAAATATCATAAATTGCATATGATAGTCCACATTTTTAGAGAATGGAAAGAATTTCCCTAATTTGCATATGAGAGACCACGATTTTGGAGAAGAGAAAAAAATTTCATAAATTGCATATGATAGTCCACGTTTTTGGAGAAGAGAAAGAAATTTCATAAATTGCATATGATTTCAAGAATTTTGGAGACGGGAAAGAAATTCCATAAATTACATATGATAGTCAACGTTTTTGGAGAAGAAAAAGAAATTCCAGAAATTGTATATGATGGTTCATGCTTTTGGAGAAGTGAAAGAAATTTCATAAATTGCATATGATAGTCCACGTTTTTGTAGAAGATAAAGAAATTCCATAAATTGCATATAATAGTTCATAATTTTGGAGAAGAGAGAAATTTCATAAATTGCATATGATAGTCCATGTTTTTTGAGAAGAGAAAGAATTTTCATAAATTGCATATGATAGACGACGTTTTTTGTTAAGGGAAAGAAATTCTAGAAATAGTATATGATAGTCCATGTTTTTTGAGAAGAGAACAAGATTCTAGAAATTGAATACGATAGTCCATGTTTTTTGAGAAGGGAAATAAATTCCATAAATTGCATATGAGAGACCACATTTTTGGAGAAGAGGAAGAAATTTCATATATTGCATATGATAGTCCACGATTTTGGAGAAGTGAAAGAAATTCCTGAAAATGCATATGATGGTCCACGTTTTTGGAGAAGAGAAAGAAATTTCATAAATTGCATATGATAGTCCACGTTTTTGGAGAAGGGAAAGAAATTCAAGACATTGCATATGATAGTCCACGTTTTTGGAGAAGAGAAAGAAAATTTAGAAGTTTCATATGATAGTCCATCGTTTTGGAGAAGGGAAAGAAATTCTAGAAATTGCATATGAGAGACCACGTTTTTTGAGAAGATAAAGGAATTCCAAAAATTGCATATGATGGTCCAAGTTTTGGGAGAAGAGAAAGAAATTTCATAAATTGCATATGATTGTCCACGTTTTTGGAGAAGGGAAAGAAATCGCAGAAATTGCATATGATAGTCACTATTTTTGGAGAAGAGAAAGAAATTCTAGAAATTGCATATAATAGTCCACGTTTTTGGAGAAGGGAAAGAAATTCCAGAAATTGCATATGATAGTCCACGTTTTTGGAGAAGAGAAAGAAATTTCATAAATTGCATATGATAGTCCACGTTTTTGGAGAAGAAAAAGAAAATTCATAATTTGCATATGATAGTCCACGTTTTTGGAGAAGGGAAAGAAATTCCAGAAATTGCATAGGATAGTCCACGTTTTTGGAGAAGGGAAAGAAATTCCAGAAATTGCATATGATAGTCCACGTTTTTGGAGAAGCGAAAGAAATTATAGAAATTGCATATGATAGTCCACGATTTTGGAGAAGAGAAAGAAATTCTAGAAATTTCATATGATAGTCCATGGTTTTGGAGAAGGGAAAGAAATTCCAGAAATCGCATATGAGAGTACACGTTTTTGGAGAAGAGGAAGAAATTTCAAAAATTGCATATGAGAGACCACCTTTTTAGAGAAGATAAAGAAATTCCAGAAATTGCATATGATGGTCCACGTTTTTGGAGAAGAGAAAGAAATTTCATAAATTGCATTTGATAGTCCACGTTTTTGGAGAAAGGAAAGAAATTGCAGAAATTGCATATGATAGTCACTATTTTTGGAGAAGAGAAAGAAATTTTAGAAACTGCATATAATAGTCCAGGTTTTTGGAGAAGAGAAAGAAATTCTAGAAATTGCATATAATAGTCCACGTTTTTGGAGAAGAGAAAGAAATTTCATAAATTGCATATGATAGTCCACGTTTTTGGAGAAGAAAAAGAAAATTCATAATTTGCATATGATAGTCCACGTTTTTGGAGAAGGGAAAGAAATTCCAGAAATTGCATAGGATAGGCCACGATTTTGGAGAAGAGAAAGAAAATCTAGAAGTTTCATATGATAGTCCATCGTTTTGGAGAAGGGAAAGAAATTCTAGAAATTGCATATGAGAGACCACGTTTTTTGAGAAGATAAAGAAATTCCAAAAATTGCATATGATGGTCCAAGTTTTTGGAGAAGAGAAAGAAATTCTAGAAAATGAATATGATAGTCCATGTTTTAGGAGAAGAGAAAGAAATTCTAGAAATTGCATATGATAGTCCACATTTTTTACGAAGGGAAAGAAATTCCAAAAATTGAATATGAGAGACCATTTTTTTAGAGAAGAAAAAGAAATTTCATAAATTGCATAAGATTGTCCACGTTTTTGGAGAAGAAAAAGAAATTCCAGAAATTACATATGATCGTCAATGTTTTTGGAGAAGAGAAAGAAGTTTCATAAATTGCATATGATAGTCCACATTTTTGGAGAAGGGAAAGAAATTACAAAAATCTCATAAGATAGTCAACATTTTTGGAGAAAAAAAAAATTCTAGAAATTGCATATAATAGTCCACGTTTTTGGAGAAGGGAATGAAATTCCAAAATTTGCATATGAGAGACCATGTTTTTGGAGAAAAGAAAGAAATTCCAAAATTTGCATATGATAATCCACGTTTTTTGAGAAGAGAAAGAAATTTCATAAATTGCATAAGATAGTCCACGTTTTTAAAGAATGGAAAGAAATTCCAGAAAATGCATATGATAGTCCATGTTTTTGGAGAAGAGAAAAAATTAGAGAAATTGCATATGATAGTCCACGTTTTTGGAGAAGAGAAAGAAATTCCAGAAATTGCATATGACGGTCCACGTTTTTGGAGAAAAGAAAGAAGCTTCATAAATTGCATATGATAGTCCACGTTTTTTGAGAATAGAAATAAATTTCATAAATTGCATATGATAGTCCATGTTTTTTAAGAATGGAAAGAAATTCCAGAAATTGCATATGATAGTCCTTGTTTTTGAAGAAGAGAAAGAAGCTTCATAAATTGCATATGATAGTCCACATTTTTGGAGAAGAGAAATAAATATCATAAATTGCATATGATAGTCCACATTTTTGGAGAATGGAAAGAATTTCCCTAATTTGCATATGAGAGACCACGATTTTGAAGAAGAGAAAAGAATTTCATAAATTGCATATGATAGTCCACGTTTTTGGAGAAGAGAAAGAAATTTCATAAATTGCATATGATTTCAAGAATTTTGGAGAAGGGAAAGAAATTCCATAAATTACATATGATAGTCAACGTTTTTGGAGAAGAAAAAGAAATTCAAGAAATTGTATATGATGGTTCATGCTTTTGGAGAAGTGAAAGAAATTTCATAAATTGCATATGATAGTCCATGTTTTTGTAGAAGATAAAGAAATTCCATAAATTGCATATAATAGTTCATAATTTTGGAGAAGAGAGAAATTTCATAAATTGCATATGATAGTCCATGTTTTTTGAGAAGAGAAAGAATTTTCATAAATTGCATATGATAGACGACGTTTTTTGTTAAGGGAAAGAAATCCTAGAAATAGTATATGATAGTCCATGTTTTTGGGAAGAGAACAAGATTCTAGAAATTGAATATGATAGTCCATGTTTTTTGAGAAGGGAAATAAATTCCATAAATTGAATATGAGAGACCACATTTTTGGAGACGAGGAAGAAATTTTATAAATTGCATATGATAGTCCACGTTTTTGGAGAAGTGAAAGAAATTCCTGAAAATGCATATGATGGTCCACGTTTTTGGAGAAGAGAAAGAAATTTCATAAATTGCATATGATAGTCCACGTTTTTGGAGAAGGGAAAGAAATTCAAGACATTGCATATGATAGTCCACGTTTTTGGAGAAGGGAAAGAAATTCCAGAAATTGCATATGATAGTCCACGTTTTTGGAGAAGCGAAAGAAATTATAGAAATTGCATATGATAGTCCACGATTTTGGAGAAGAGAAAGAAATTCTAGAAATTTCATATGATAGTCCATGGTTTTGGAGAAGGGAAAGAAATTCTAGAAATTGCATATGAGAGACCACGTTTTTGGAGAAGAGGAAGAAATTTCATACATTGCATATGAGAGACCACCTTTTTTGAGAAGATAAAGAAATTCCAGAATTTGCATATGATGGTCCACGTTTTTGGAGAAGAGAAAGAAATTTCGTAAATTGCATTTGATAGTCCATGTTTTTGGAGAAAGGAAAGAAATTGCAGAAATTGCATATGATAGTCACTATTTTTGGAGAAGAGAAAGAAATTTTAGAAACTGCATATAATAGTCCAGGTTTTTGGAGAAGAGAAAGAACTTCTAGAAATTGCATATAATAGTCCACGTTTTTGGAGAAGAGAAAGAAATTTCATAAATTGCATATGATAGTCCACGTTTTTGGAGAAGAAAAAGAAAATTCATAATTTGCATATGATAGTCCACGTTTTTGGAGAAGGGAAAGAAATTCCAGAAATTGCATAGGATAGGCCACGATTTTGGAGAAGAGAAAGAAAATCTAGAAGTTTCATATGATAGTCCATCGTTTTGGAGAAGGGAAAGAAATTCTAGAAATTGCATATGAGAGACCACGTTTTTTGAGAAGATAAAGAAATTCCAAAAATTGCATATGATGGTCCACGATTTTGGAGAAGAGAAAGAAATTTCACAAATTGCATATGATAGTCCACGTTTTTGGAGAAGGGAAAGAAATTGCAGAAATTGCATATGATAGTCACTATTTTTGGAGAAGAGAAAGAAATTCTAGAAATTGCATATGATAGTCCACGTTTTTGGAGAAGGGAAAGAAATTCTAGAAATTGCATATAATAGTTCACGTTTTTGGAGAAGAAAAAGAAATTTCATAAATTTCATATGATAGTCCACGTTTTTGGAGAAGAGAAAGAAAATTCATAATTTGCATATGATAGTCCACGTTTTTGGAGAAGGGAATGAAATTCCAGAAATTTCATATGATAGTCCACGTTTTTGGAGAAGCGAAAGAAATTCTAGAAATTGCATATGATAGTCCACGATTTTGGAGAAGAGAAAGAAATTCTAGAAATTTCATATGATAGTCAATGGTTTTGGAGAAGGGAAATAAATTCCAGAAATTGCATAAGAGAGACCACGTTTTTGGAGAAGAGGAACAAATTTCATAAATTGCATATGAGAGACCACCTTGTTTGAGAAGATAAAGAAATTCCAAAAATTGCATATGATGGTCCACGTTTTTGGAGAAGAGAAAGAAATTTCATAAATTGCATATGATAGTCCACGTTTTTGGAGAAGGGAAAGAAATTGCAGAAATTGCATATGATAGTCACTATTTTTGGAGAAGAGAAAGAAATTCTAGAAATTGCATATAATAGTCCACGATTTTGGAGAAGTGAAAGAAATTCCTGAAAATGCATATGATGGTCCACGTTTTTGGAGAAGAGAAAGAAATTTCATAAATTGCATATGATAGTCCACGTTTTTGGAGAAGGGAAAGAAATTCAAGACATTGCATATGATAGTCCACGTTTTTGGAGAAGGGAAAGAAATTCCAGAAATTGCATATGATAGTCCACGTTTTTGGAGAAGCGAAAGAAATTATAGAAATTGCATATGATAGTCCACGATTTTGGAGAAGAGAAAGAAATTCTAGAAATTTCATTTGATAGTCCATGGTTTTGGAGAAGGGAAAGAAATTCTAGAAATTGCATATGAGAGACCACGTTTTTGGAGAAGAGGAAGAAATTTCATACATTGCATATGAGAGACCACCTTTTTTGAGAAGATAAAGAAATTCCAGAATTTGCATATGATGGTCCACGTTTTTGGAGAAGAGAAAGAAATTTCGTAAATTGCATTTGATAGTCCATGTTTTTGGAGAAAGGAAAGAAATTGCAGAAATTGCATATGATAGTCACTATTTTTGGAGAAGAGAAAGAAATTTTAGAAACTGCATATAATAGTCCAGGTTTTTGGAGAAGAGAAAGAAATTCTAGAAATTGCATATAATAGTCCACGTTTTTGGAGAAGAGAAAGAAATTTCATAAATTGCATATGATAGTCCACGTTTTTGGAGAAGAAAAAGAAAATTCATAATTTGCATATGATAGTCCACGTTTTTGGAGAAGGGAAAGAAATTCCAGAAATTGCATAGGATAGGCCACGATTTTGGAGAAGAGAAAGAAAATCTAGAAGTTTCATATGATAGTCCATCGTTTTGGAGAAGGGAAAGAAATTCTAGAAATTGCATATGAGAGACCACGTTTTTTGAGAAGATAAAGAAATTCCAAAAATTGCATATGATGGTCCACGATTTTGGAGAAGAGAAAGAAATTTCACAAATTGCATATGATAGTCCACGTTTTTGGAGAAGGGAAAGAAATTGCAGAAATTGCATATGATAGTCACTATTTTTGGAGAAGAGAAAGAAATTCTAGAAATTGCATATGATAGTCCACGTTTTTGGAGAAGGGAAAGAAATTCTAGAAATTGCATATAATAGTTCACGTTTTTGGAGAAGAAAAAGAAATTTCATAAATTTCATATGATAGTCCACGTTTTTGGAGAAGAGAAAGAAAATTCATAATTTGCATATGATAGTCCACGTTTTTGGAGAAGGGAATGAAATTCCAGAAATTTCATATGATAGTCCACGTTTTTGGAGAAGCGAAAGAAATTCTAGAAATTGCATATGATAGTCCACGATTTTGGAGAAGAGAAAGAAATTCTAGAAATTTCATATGATAGTCAATGGTTTTGGAGAAGGGAAATAAATTCCAGAAATTGCATAAGAGAGACCACGTTTTTGGAGAAGAGGAACAAATTTCATAAATTGCATATGAGAGACCACCTTGTTTGAGAAGATAAAGAAATTCCAAAAATTGCATATGATGGTCCACGTTTTTGGAGAAGAGAAAGAAATTTCATAAATTGCATATGATAGTCCACGTTTTTGGAGAAGGGAAAGAAATTGCAGAAATTGCATATGATAGTCACTATTTTTGGAGAAGAGAAAGAAATTCTAGAAATTGCATATAATAGTCCACGATTTTGGAGAAGTGAAAGAAATTCTAGAAATTGCATATAATAATCCACGTTTTTGGAGAAGAGAAAGAAATTTCATAAATTGCATATGATAGTCCATGTTTTTGGAGAAGAGAAAGAAAATTCATAATTTGCATATGATAGTCCACGTTTTTGGAGAAGGGAAAGAAATTCCAGAAATTGCATAGGATAGGCCACGTTTTTGGAGAAGCGAAAGAAATTCTAGAAATTGCAAATGATAGTCCACGATTTTGGAGAAGAGAAAGAAAATCTAGAAGTTTCATATGATAGTCCATGGTTTTGGAGAAGGGAAAGAAATTCCAGAAATTGCATATGAGAGACCACGTTTTTTGAGAAGATAAAGAAATTCCAAAAATTGCATATGATGGTCCAAGTTTTTGGAGGAGAGAAAGAAATTTCATAAATTGCATATGATAGTCCACGTTTTTGGAGAAGGGAAAGAAATTGCAGAAATTGCATATGATAGTCACTATTTTTGGAGAAGAGAAAGAAATTCTAGAAATTGCATATAATAGTCCACGTTTTTGGAGAAGAAAAAGAAATTTCATAAATTCAATATGATAGTCCACGTTTTTGGAGAAGAGAAAGAAAATTCATAATTTGCATATGATAGTCCACGTTTTTGGAGAAGGGAAAGAAATTCCAAAAATTGCATATGATAGTCCATGTTTTTGGAGAAGCGAAAGAAATTCTAGAAATTGTATATGATAGTCCACGATTTTGGAGAAGGGAAAGAAATTCTAGAAATTGCATATAATAGTCCACGTTTTTGGAGAAGAAAAAAATTTTTCATAAATTTCATATGATAGTCCACGTTTTTGGAGAAGAGAAAGAAAATTCATAATTTGCATATGATATTCCACGTTTTTGGAGAAGGGAAAGAAATTCCCGAAATTGCATATGATAGTCCACGTTTTTGGAGAAGCGAAAGAAATTCTAGAAATTGCATATGATGGTCCACGATTTTGGAGAAGAGAAAGAAATTCTAGAAATTTCTATGATTGTCCATGGTTTTGGAGAAGGGAAATAAATTCCAGAAATCGCATATAATAGACCACGTTTTTGGAGAAGAGGAAGAAATTTCATAAATTGCAAATGAGAGACCACCTTTTATGAGAAGATAAATAAATTCCAAAAATTGCATATGATGGTCCACGTTTTTGGAGAAGAGAAAGAAATTTCATAAATTGCATATGATAGTCCACGTTTTTGGAGAAGGGAAAGAAATTGTAGAAATTGCATATGATAGTCACTATTTTTGGAGAAGAGAAAGAAATTCTAGAAATTGCATATAATAGTCCACGTTTTTGGAGAAGGGAAAGAAATTCTAAAAATTGCATATAATAGTCCACGTTTTTGGAGAAGAAAAAGAAATTTCATAAATTTCATATGATAGTCCACGTTTTTGGAGAAGAAAAAGAAAATTCATAATTTGCATATGATAGTCCACGTTTTTGGAGAAGGGAAAGAAATTCCAGAAATTGCATAGGATAGGCCACGATTTTGGAGAAGAGAAAGAAAATCTAGAAGTTTCATATGATAGTCCATCGTTTTGGAGAAGGGAAAGAAATTCTAGAAATTGCATATGAGAGACCACGTTTTTTGAGAAGATAAAGAAATTCTAAAAATTGCATATGATGGTCCACGATTTTTGGAGAAGAAAAAGAAATTTCATAAATTCAATATGATAGTCCACGTTTTTGGAGAAGAGAAAGAAAATTCATAATTTGCATATGATAGTCCACGTTTTTGGAGAAGCGAAAGAAATTCTAGAAATTGTATATGATAGTCCACGATTTTGGAGAAGGGAATGAAATTCTAGAAATTGCATATAATAGTCCACGTTTTTGGAGAAGAAAAAAATTTTTCATAAATTTCATATGATAGTCCACGTTTTTGGAGAAGAGAAAGAAAATTCATAATTTGCATATGATATTCAACGTTTTTGGAGAAGGGAAAGAAATTCCCGAAATTGCATATGATAGTCCACGTTTTTGGAGAAGCGAAAGAAATTCTAGAAATTGCATATGATGGTCCACGATTTTGGAGAAGAGAAAGAAATTCTAGAAATTTCATATGATTGTCCATGGTTTTGGAGAAGGGAAAGAAATTGCAGAAATCGCATATAATAGTCACTATTTTTGGAGAAGAGAAAGAAATTCTAGAAATTGCATATAATAGTCCACGTTTTTGGAGAAGGGAAAGAAATTCTAAAAATTGCATATAATAGTCCACGTTTTTGGAGAAGAAAAAGAAATTTCATAAATTTCATATGATAGTCCACGTTTTTGGAGAAGAAAAAGAAAATTCATAATTTGCATATGATAGTCCACGTTTTTGGAGAAGGGAAAGAAATTCCAGAAATTGCATAGGATAGGCCACGATTTTGGAGAAGAGAAAGAAAATCTAGAAGTTTCATATGATAATCCATCGTTTTGGAGAAGGGAAAGAAATTCTAGAAATTGCATATGAGAGACCACGTTTTTTGAGAAGATAAAGAAATTCCAAAAATTGCATATGATGGTCCACGATTTTGGAGAAGAGAAAGAAATTTCACAAATTGCATATGATAGTCCACGTTTTTGGAGAAGGGAAAGAAATTGCAGAAATTGCATATGATAGTCACTATTTTTGGAGAAGAGAAAGAAATTCTAGAAATTGCATATGATAGTCCACGTTTTTGGAGAAGGGAAAGAAATTCTAGAAATTGCATATAATAGTTCACGTTTTTGGAGAAGAAAAAGAAATTTCATAAATTTCATATGATAGTCCACGTTTTTGGAGAAGAGAAAGAAAATTCATAATTTGCATATGATAGTCCACGTTTTTGGAGAAGGGAATGAAATTCCAGAAATTTCATATGATAGTCCACGTTTTTGGAGAAGCGAAAGAAATTCTAGAAATTGCATATGATAGTCCACGATTTTGGAGAAGAGAAAGAAATTCTAGAAATTTCATATGATAGTCAATGGTTTTGGAGAAGGGAAATAAATTCCAGAAATTGCATAAGAGAGACCACGTTTTTGGAGAAGAGGAACAAATTTCATAAATTGCATATGAGAGACCACCTTGTTTGAGAAGATAAAGAAATTCCAAAAATTGCATATGATGGTCCACGTTTTTGGAGAAGAGAAAGAAATTTCATAAATTGCATATGATAGTCCACGTTTTTGGAGAAGGGAAAGAAATTGCAGAAATTGCATATGATAGTCACTATTTTTGGAGAAGAGAAAGAAATTCTAGAAATTGCATATAATAGTCCACAATTTTGGAGAAGTGAAAGAAATTCTAGAAATTGCATATAATAATCCACGTTTTTGAAGAAGAGAAAGAAATTTCATAAATTGCATATGATAGTCCATGTTTTTGGAGAAGAGAAAGAAAATTCATAATTTGCATATGATAGTCCACGTTTTTGGAGAAGGGAAAGAAATTCCAGAAATTGCATAGGATAGGCCACGTTTTTGGAGAAGCGAAAGAAATTCTAGAAATTGCATATGATAGTCCACGATTTTGGAGAAGAGAAAGAAAATCTAGAAGTTTCATATGATAGTCCATGGTTTTGGGGAAGGGAAAGAAATTCCAGAAATTGCATATGAGAGACCACGTTTTTTGAGAAGATAAAGAAATTCCAAAAATTGCATATGATGGTCCAAGTTTTTGGAGGAGAGAAAGAAATTTCATAAATTGCATATGATAGTCCACGTTTTTGGAGAAGGGAAAGAAATTGCAGAAATTGCATATGATAGTCACTACTTTTGGAGAAGAGAAAGAAATTCTAGAAATTGCATATAATAGTCCACGTTTTTGGAGAAGAAAAAGAAATTTCATAAATTCAATATGATAGTCCACGTTTTTGGAGAAGAGAAAGAAAATTCATAATTTGCATATGATAGTCCACGTTTTTGGAGAAGGGAAAGAAATTCCAAAAATTGCATATGATAGTCCATGTTTTTGGAGAAGCGAAAGAAATTCTAGAAATTGTATATGATAGTCCACGATTTTGGAGAAGGGAAAGAAATTCTAGAAATTGCATATAATAGTCCACGTTTTTGGAGAAGAAAAAATTTTTTCATAAATTTCATATGATAGTCCACGTTTTTGGAGAAGAGAAAGAAAATTCATAATTTGCATATGATATTCCACGTTTTTGGAGAAGGGAAAGAAATTCCCGAAATTGCATATGATAGTCCACGTTTTTGGAGAAGCGAAAGAAATTCTAGAAATTGCATATGATGGTCCACGATTTTGGAGAAGAGAAAGAAATTCTAGAAATTTCATATGATTGTCCATGGTTTTGGAGAAGGGAAAGAAATTGCAGAAATCGCATATAATAGTCACTATTTTTGGAGAAGAGAAAGAAATTCTAGAAATTGCATATAATAGTCCACGTTTTTGGAGAAGGGAAAGAAATTCTAAAAATTGCATATAATAGTCCACGTTTTTGGAGAAGAAAAAGAAATTTCATAAATTTCATATGATAGTCCACGTTTTTGGAGAAGAAAAAGAAAATTCATAATTTGCATATGATAGTCCACGTTTTTGGAGAAGGGAAAGAAATTCCAGAAATTGCATAGGATAGGCCACGATTTTGGAGAAGAGAAAGAAAATCTAGAAGTTTCATATGATAATCCATCGTTTTGGAGAAGGGAAAGAAATTCTAGAAATTGCATATGAGAGACCACGTTTTTTGAGAAGATAAAGAAATTCCAAAAATTGCATATGATGGTCCACGATTTTGGAGAAGAGAAAGAAATTTCACAAATTGCATATGATAGTCCACGTTTTTGGAGAAGGGAAAGAAATTGCAGAAATTGCATATGATAGTCACTATTTTTGGAGAAGAGAAAGAAATTCTAGAAATTGCATATGATAGTCCACGTTTTTGGAGAAGGGAAAGAAATTCTAGAAATTGCATATAATAGTTCACGTTTTTGGAGAAGAAAAAGAAATTTCATAAATTTCATATGATAGTCCACGTTTTTGGAGAAGAGAAAGAAAATTCATAATTTGCATATGATAGTCCACGTTTTTGGAGAAGGGAATGAAATTCCAGAAATTTCATATGATAGTCCACGTTTTTGGAGAAGCGAAAGAAATTCTAGAAATTGCATATGATAGTCCACGATTTTGGAGAAGAGAAAGAAATTCTAGAAATTTCATATGATAGTCAATGGTTTTGGAGAAGGGAAATAAATTCCAGAAATTGCATAAGAGAGACCACGTTTTTGGAGAAGAGGAACAAATTTCATAAATTGCATATGAGAGACCACCTTGTTTGAGAAGATAAAGAAATTCCAAAAATTGCATATGATGGTCCACGTTTTTGGAGAAGAGAAAGAAATTTCATAAATTGCATATGATAGTCCACGTTTTTGGAGAAGGGAAAGAAATTGCAGAAATTGCATATGATAGTCACTATTTTTGGAGAAGAGAAAGAAATTCTAGAAATTGCATATAATAGTCCACGATTTTGGAGAAGTGAAAGAAATTCTAGAAATTGCATATAATAATCCACGTTTTTGAAGAAGAGAAAGAAATTTCATAAATTGCATATGATAGTCCATGTTTTTGGAGAAGAGAAAGAAAATTCATAATTTGCATATGATAGTCCACGTTTTTGGAGAAGGGAAAGAAATTCCAGAAATTGCATAGGATAGGCCACGTTTTTGGAGAAGCGAAAGAAATTCTAGAAATTGCATATGATAGTCCACGATTTTGGAGAAGAGAAAGAAAATCTAGAAGTTTCATATGATAGTCCATGGTTTTGGGGAAGGGAAAGAAATTCCAGAAATTGCATATGAGAGACCACGTTTTTTGAGAAGATAAAGAAATTCCAAAAATTGCATATGATGGTCCAAGTTTTTGGAGGAGAGAAAGAAATTTCATAAATTGCATATGATAGTCCACGTTTTTGGAGAAGGGAAAGAAATTGCAGAAATTGCATATGATAGTCACTACTTTTGGAGAAGAGAAAGAAATTCTAGAAATTGCATATAATAGTCCACGTTTTTGGAGAAGAAAAAGAAATTTCATAAATTCAATATGATAGTCCACGTTTTTGGAGAAGAGAAAGAAAATTCATAATTTGCATATGATAGTCCACGTTTTTGGAGAAGGGAAAGAAATTCCAAAAATTGCATATGATAGTCCATGTTTTTGGAGAAGCGAAAGAAATTCTAGAAATTGTATATGATAGTCCACGATTTTGGAGAAGGGAAAGAAATTCTAGAAATTGCATATAATAGTCCACGTTTTTGGAGAAGAAAAAAATTTTTCATAAATTTCATATGATAGTCCACGTTTTTGGAGAAGAGAAAGAAAATTCATAATTTGCATATGATATTCCACGTTTTTGGAGAAGGGAAAGAAATTCCCGAAATTGCATATGATAGTCCACGTTTTTGGAGAAGCGAAAGAAATTCTAGAAATTGCATATGATGGTCCACGATTTTGGAGAAGAGAAAGAAATTCTAGAAATTTCATATGATTGTCCATGGTTTTGGAGAAGGGAAATAAATTCCAGAAATCGCATATAATAGACCACGTTTTTGGAGAAGAGGAAGAAATTTCATAAATTGCAAATGAGAGACCACCTTTTATGAGAAGATAAATAAATTCCAAAAATTGCATATGATGGTCCACGTTTTTGGAGAAGAGAAAGAAATTTCATAAATTGCATATGATAGTCCACGTTTTTGGAGAAGGGAAAGAAATTGCAGAAATTGCATATGATAGTCACTATTTTTGGAGAAGAGAAAGAAATTCTAGAAATTGCATATAATAGTCCACGTTTTTGGAGAAGGGAAAGAAATTCTAAAAATTGCATATAATAGTCCACGTTTTTGGAGAAGAAAAAGAAATTTCATAAATTTCATATGATAGTCCACGTTTTTGGAGAAGAAAAAGAAAATTCATAATTTGCATATGATAGTCCACGTTTTTGGAGAAGGGAAAGAAATTCCAGAAATTGCATAGGATAGGCCACGATTTTGGAGAAGAGAAAGAAAATCTAGAAGTTTCATATGATAATCCATCGTTTTGGAGAAGGGAAAGAAATTCTAGAAATTGCATATGAGAGACCACGTTTTTTGAGAAGATAAAGAAATTCCAAAAATTGCATATGATGGTCCACGATTTTGGAGAAGAGAAAGAAATTTCACAAATTGCATATGATAGTCCACGTTTTTGGAGAAGGGAAAGAAATTGCAGAAATTGCATATGATAGTCACTATTTTTGGAGAAGAGAAAGAAATTCTAGAAATTGCATATGATAGTCCACGTTTTTGGAGAAGGGAAAGAAATTCTAGAAATTGCATATAATAGTTCACGTTTTTGGAGAAGAAAAAGAAATTTCATAAATTTCATATGATAGTCCACGTTTTTGGAGAAGAGAAAGAAAATTCATAATTTGCATATGATAGTCCACGTTTTTGGAGAAGGGAATGAAATTCCAGAAATTTCATATGATAGTCCACGTTTTTGGAGAAGCGAAAGAAATTCTAGAAATTGCATATGATAGTCCACGATTTTGGAGAAGAGAAAGAAATTCTAGAAATTTCATATGATAGTCAATGGTTTTGGAGAAGGGAAATAAATTCCAGAAATTGCATAAGAGAGACCACGTTTTTGGAGAAGAGGAACAAATTTCATAAATTGCATATGAGAGACCACCTTGTTTGAGAAGATAAAGAAATTCCAAAAATTGCATATGATGGTCCACGTTTTTGGAGAAGAGAAAGAAATTTCATAAATTGCATATGATAGTCCACGTTTTTGGAGAAGGGAAAGAAATTGCAGAAATTGCATATGATAGTCACTATTTTTGGAGAAGAGAAAGAAATTCTAGAAATTGCATATAATAGTCCACGATTTTGGAGAAGTGAAAGAAATTCTAGAAATTGCATATAATAATCCACGTTTTTGAAGAAGAGAAAGAAATTTCATAAATTGCATATGATAGTCCATGTTTTTGGAGAAGAGAAAGAAAATTCATAATTTGCATATGATAGTCCACGTTTTTGGAGAAGGGAAAGAAATTCCAGAAATTGCATAGGATAGGCCACGTTTTTGGAGAAGCGAAAGAAATTCTAGAAATTGCATATGATAGTCCACGATTTTGGAGAAGAGAAAGAAAATCTAGAAGTTTCATATGATAGTCCATGGTTTTGGGGAAGGGAAAGAAATTCCAGAAATTGCATATGAGAGACCACGTTTTTTGAGAAGATAAAGAAATTCCAAAAATTGCATATGATGGTCCAAGTTTTTGGAGGAGAGAAAGAAATTTCATAAATTGCATATGATAGTCCACGTTTTTGGAGAAGGGAAAGAAATTGCAGAAATTGCATATGATAGTCACTACTTTTGGAGAAGAGAAAGAAATTCTAGAAATTGCATATAATAGTCCACGTTTTTGGAGA